>NC_135497.1:32189688-32545354 GCF_052857255.1 Amblyomma americanum | reverse complement strand
CCTCTAGACTAGAAAAGGCCTCCCTGCTCCTCCGTGACGTCATCACACTACGACGGGCGCCGGAGTTCGTGTTCTTCATGAAGGGACGGTGCTGCGCGCTCGTTCGTTCTTGTGCAACTGCAGCGCTACGTGAAATCGTCCTTTGAAGATTTTGGCCCCATGATTTAATGCTGGCATATGTGTATGATGTCATTACCGGTACACAGACCGCGGTGAATAGTTTTAAGAACTTAAAGTTAGTTGTTTCCGGATTATGAATATATTTTGGCTAATCAGTATCTTTTACTATTGCCTAATATTGCCTGAAAGTCCGGACATTTTTTTTTCTGCGGGCATTGATATTCCGCTGTGCGTGCGCATATATCTTTATTTTTGTTAATAGCTCGTTGCATGACGCGGACTTGGGAATTATTTTCGGGCAAAAATTAAACCGTCTGGTATATCACCTAGCGGCGACTGTTTTCCAGGAATCTGACTACTATTTGTAAACTTTTTCTTCCAAACAACCGCTCACCCTCCCTCCACAAACACACTAAAAGAAACACTGCCATAAGGTATGGGTCTCAGAAAAGCTCACAGCTCGATGCAAGGCATCTGAACTGAGGGACTGAGCAGATGCCTTTCGAGTTGATAATATTGGATCAAGCTCTGTTACATAAAAATGACATGTTTATTAAGAAGTACTTGCAGCTGGGCTTGTTGGTGCGTATTCGTGAAAGGCAATCGCAGTTGACAATGTTTGTCAACTTCGATTAAGAGCATGGATATAGGCAGAGGCTATATAAACGCTCTTCCTTGAATAAATCCTGTTAAAAGTGCAGCGCTCGTCCTGTTCTCTTACTCGTCTGTGTTGCCATTTTGCGCTCTCATGTCTTTCACGGATATGTTTCTTACAGAGTGCAAGCATTCAGAAAACTTTCAAAGGCGTGCAGCACAAGAAGTCAGAACAGTGAAGATTTCAAAGTGTTAAGCTTCCGTTTTTGAGCCACTTTTGCTTGCACAAGACTGTCGTTCCTATTTTTACAATAGTTTTTCAGCAGAATCTTTGTTGCAGCGCTAATAATATGATGCATGCCCAAGTGAGGAATATGACCGCTTTCACATTCGTCGAAACTGTTCCCGTCTTCTATCAATTTGGTAGACAGTGTGAAAAGGGCATTACTTTGGATCTCTAGAGAATGGAAATGCACTGCATACTTTTCACTTCGCACCTTGTCCAGGACAATTTCAGTAGTCATCACAGCATTAACTACGGGAGTTTGTTGGAACCTGGGCCCTCCAGGATTCATGTTTGCTGTAATTTCAGCATTCTCAATTATGATGTCTTCATCCTCTTCAAAACTTGCTCGGAAAGCAGTACATGCAAGCTTTTTAAGTCCTTGTTATTTACCTCAATGTTCAACCTCTGTAGAATCGCCTCATCAATGCTGACAGTAGGTGCCCCTGAATCAGTCTGGAAGCGCCAGGGCTCTTTGTAGGCGAAGCTTGCGTTCGGATTCAAGCATTTGTCTGATGGACAAATGGTGCTGCGACCTGGAAAGCTGCCTATACTTGCCAAATATTTCCTCCTAGCAGTCTGTCTGGAACTTCCCCAGAAGTACGTAGTCAAATCCACGGTCTTCAAGGCAATATTTTGTTATCTTGAAAAAGGCTTCTGTAGTGAGACGCAAGACACTGTGGGTCTGCCGAGTGAGAATTTCATTGTCAAACTTCAAACTCTCCCACAGGTAAAGCCACTGCATGATGTTTTGAAGGAATTCAACTTGTGGACAAAGCTTTTCTGCAATGGGAGTACGCAGGTCATCACGAAGCCGGCGTCCTTTGCTGGGCGACTTCACATTAACAATCCTACACCAGGTTGTAACAACCTTTAAAAATTCCGCTGTTCCAGCTGCATGCTGCAGTGCATAGCGTTGACCGCATGTTTATAGAGCAGGTATGGTTGATACGTTGAACACTCTCAGTGCAAGCTTCACATTTTGCCTTTCCATATTAGATGGAATGATGGCCTTTACTGACAATGTTAGAGCAGACTTGATAAGGTGGTCTTCTTCTTTTAGGTGAAGGTCACGGAGGGTCTTGAACGAAGAAGTGATAATTTTTGGGTTGCACTTCAAATTCATAAGTGAAGGAAAAAACATGCATGTTCCATGGTTTTTTTTGTTGATCCAATTGTTCCGAATACATTTCAACAAGTGAACAGGGTCAATAACGAAAAAAGAGGACGAGTAGAATCTGATGGGTGAGGTTAGGAGCTGCTGACTTTTGATGACAAACCAAAGAAAGATTGTTTTGCGATTGATAGAACTGTTATCTGTGATGACTGCAATGATGCGAAGCTCAACCTTTTCAAGCTCTTTTAGGATGCTGCGGAGCACAGTGTTCAACTGTTGAGCATTGATTTGTTCAACGGGCAAAATGTGAACTACACTTTTTTGTGATGACAGGTGGCTTTGAATCATAAAGACATGAGCTGTCTTTGCTGCATTTGAACTGTTGCAGGCAGAACCGACAATCGTGCCACACATATAATCAATATACGCCAGTAGATGGATCTCATCTATCATGAGAACCAGTGAATTCTCATGATCCTTCATTGCACTCGCGATCTTCTTCGCATAAAGCAGCAAAGAAGCATCCTGCTGCTCAGCTGCTGGATTTATAACATATGCATTGCATAAACATCTGATCGTGGACTCATGCGGCAATGTGAGACCTCCTTAGTTACGCAAGTACCTAAAAGCATGAGGAGAGATATTAAATAGAAGGCTGGAAAATACCTACAGCTCTGAAGAGTAGCGGGGTGACTTGCTTAAACGGAGAAAGACTTGTTCCTTTAAAAATGTTAAAGCATCTTGCCGAACTTCGTTTGGCATTTCTTGATTTGTCGCATCTTCAAGAAGAGATACCACGAGATTCAATATGCCACCTGTCTTGTCTTCATGTTTGCGGAAGGCAGGAGCCTTATCAGAGCTCTCAACGGCATGCAACAGACCTGCCAAGCACCGAATATCATTCGCATATTTTGGAATGATCTCCACGCCATCAAGTTTGGTGACCTCGACATCATGAAAATACAGCTTTAGAGAGAGGTCCTCGGTGACTTTAACTTACTTTTTTATTGCTGGGGCACTATGGACAGTCAGATTGAGGAAGGGTATAAAGTCATGCTGGGAAATCACCGTCCAGATACATGGTATGCATTTCAACAGCGCCAGAAAGTTGTCAATTTTGTTTCTGTCCTCTTCCGTCTGGTGTGCTTCAATAGGCAAGTTGATGGCATCTTGCAACGCAGCTGCCTCTCGGCGCGTCCTCTTTTCATCTGGGGCCTCTCGATACGTGCATGCATTTGGGACAGAAAAATACGCCGGGCAGTCTGGAAGTACGCTTAGAACAGCATCAGGTCGTAACCGTTCGACCTTCACCGCAACTTCTACTACTCTTCTGGTTTTTGTATCCGTGCAGCTTGGGCTATTTATCATGTAGGACGGTTTAAAGTGGCGCTTGCAGACCTACGATAAGAAAAAACAAAGACAGTAAAAGCTCTAGAACCTGAAGTTTAAATATCAGACAGGTGCATGACAGTACGAGAGAAATTTCTATAAATGTCGTGTGAACTGAATGCCAGCAATAATATTCCGCTACGACTTTACAGGTTTTTCCGGTCCAAAAGAGGCAGCACTACGGAATTATTTCGCAACATGCTGCCCGCAGCGTTTTCAGTGCAACTGAGGGAGGAGTAACAACGACAATTAAAGGAATGTTTCCTTTCCACCAACCGCTTTCCTGGAGTGAAGTCCGGACGGTGGATAGCTCTAATTCGTTGAGCTCTCCTTGCTTGGTTGGAAAGGAAGGTGAGGATTCGCACACGCTCACCACCATCATAGTTCCCGCGGCACCGCGGTACGCAGCAATGCCCAGGCATTATCTCAGCCTGCACACTGCACGCACACCTCCCGGCACCGACGTACTTCCTCGTCGTTACCGACGTCGTTACCGTAACGGTGCTAACCTTGAAACAGCGTTGAGCTTCGTGACACGCTCCACGAACAAAAAAGAAACGCAGAAATGCGAACACGTGCAACTACGTTCACGAAATGAAGGAACCACTGACGTTTACCGCAGTGTAAACGCATTTTCCAGTCGAGCACTCTGTACGAAAATGAAAAAGTATAGTAAAACCACGTTCAAAAACCAATATTACCTTCCAAAATAAGTAGTTCAACAAAAAGTATAAATTTTTACGAAATAACATTTTTATTTTTGCAGGAAATCAGTAATAAAACCATCAAAATGTTTTCTTAAATTCGATACTTCGGCTGGTACTGCTCCGCGCACGCGTTGTTGCACCAAGGTCACGGAGACCGCAACGAGAAAGTGGGGGCACGACGGGCGCTCCTCGCGAGCGCCGAGAGCTGGTCCGTCGTAGTGTGATGACGTAGCCACAAAAGAGAGGAGATTATGGAGAGGCCTTAGCTAGTATAGAGGGTGTTGATCTGTGTCGCAGCTTAACCAGCCACTTCATGGGCATGAAAACTACTTCTCGAGTTGTTCGCTGTTGGGCTGTTTTCATAATGTTCAGGATTTCTGCATGAAGTTAGGCGTTTGTCGCGAAGCATATATTGTAGCTTCTTTCAGGCTTCCAAGGAATTCCCTCGAAATTCCAAATTTTTAAAACTAGTGCAATAACCGCCCCCTCTTCTGTTATAACTTCCACGGCGCCAGCTCTCGGGCCTGCTATCCCAGCGCTCGCAACGCTTGCTACGCACTAAGTTCCACCGACAATTTCTTGCATAACACTACGAGTAGCTTCAGGATCAGCCAACAGCGCGATAATTCAATACTTCAGGCAGTCAACTCCTTACTGGACACTTTAAAAATTGTGGAGAACCTGTTTCCCCCCCTCCATTTCCATGCGGCCCATCTTCATAGTCGGCCGTCGGGACGGACAGCTCCCAGCTGGGCGAGGAGGGAAGTCTCCCTCGTGGGGGAAAGAGAACGGCGACGGGAGCGCCACCTCGTAGGTTACGCGGAATTCTGCGGAACCGAAGAGAGGCCCTTCGGGATCCGGCCAGCGTCGTGAGCGGTTGGAGCCGGACGCTCCCGTCACCTTCCGCGGCAGGCGCACGGGGATCCGTTGTGCCTTGCCGCTGGACTTCTGGTTCCAGGCAGCGAAGCGAGCGCAGCAGACGCGCGCTCTGGTCGCCTTCCCCTGCAAATGCTAGGGAAAGGCTTTGCCTCAAGAATGCGGCGCGCACGGGAGAACCCGGCCGCCATTAACGGCGCATACAAACGTTCGCCGCCGATACCTCCGAAGTCGCGCCCCTGCCCCAGCCGGTAAGTCGGAAGTCCTTTTTACGTAGCCTTCTATTTCCGAGGAATGCCTCGTTGATGTTTTGTAGCTAGCTGGCCCACTCTGTGTATTGATTGCAACTTGAATAAATAGCATATGAGTGTTCACGCTGTGTCGTCCCTTCCCTTTGTCCCTCGAGCACGAACCCCTCCGCGGTTCGCGAGCGGGAACGCTGCATCCGCGGAGTGGGAGTGCGGGCGGGGCGAATGGTTTGTCCCCCCGTATTTCCACAAAATGTATGGAACGCTTAGCACGATCGACGCCTATAGGCTGGTGGTACTGGACGCAAGAATAAAGTTAAGGAACACGGAAATGTGTGTGGGGGCGGCGCTGCTCGAGGATGAGCATTTGAGTCAAGGCCCGTCCCCTACGGCTCCTGCGCGCCCTCGCCTGCTGCCTCGGAGGTACAGCGAGAGATCATCGGCATGTCGGGAAAGCGGTGCACACCCGTCTGCGCTGTGCAGCAGCTGGCCAGAGCCGTCATACACGAGGAGCTCCAGGACCATCTCTTCGTGCAAACAGACGGCTCTGTGGCCCGTGACAGCTGCTCCCTTGCACCGGCGGCTACCATCCCCGCCCTGCGAATGCACAGCCAACAACACGCAACGTTCCTGGGCTCCTCCACCACGGCGGAGTTGATGGTGATCCTGCTCGGGCTGGACCTGCTCCTGACCCTGCTGGACCTGCGGCGGCGACGGGGCCGAAAACCGCTGCAGCAAAGGAGCGGCGCGGTGTTCTAGTCGAAAGATGCGCCGGACACCGCCAAACCAGTTGTGACGTGCGCTCGCTTCTCCCACGTGACTCTACGCCAGTGCCTTTTTTTTTTCCCCGCGTGGAAAAAGTAACAGCTGCGTCGGCTGGGTCCGAAGGAGATACAGAAGGTGCGGTGAAAGTCGTCTGTCGTCTGCTTGCGTTGCTTTGCTTGAGTATAATCGGAGAGAAAACAATGCGATCTCGCAAGCGGTGAAAAACGTTTGAAGTTAGTTAAATAACTTTACGCAACTCCACAGTTTTTACAGCGAAACACCACTCGTACAGCACCAAAACATATTTACACGAATATAGCAAGCTACTATTAAAGCTCTGCGCGCACTGCAGTCACATTATTGTGGCCTATGTGATCGAAATCGAACATATGTAGGGATTATTGAATTCTGTTATCAATACAGGAATGGTTTGCCGGGGCTTGCTAGATGGGTCTTTATACCAACGTTCGAGAATTAGGCTAGCAAAACAGTTTGGAGAATATTTTACCAGTAACGGCTAATACACATGCAAATTTTCAGACTTTTCTCGATAGCAGGACTCTATGAGTGTCTGAAAGAGATAAATCCGCCATGCTAGTAACATTCTATACCGGATCGTTTCGCTGACATTCCTGTCGGTTTTAATGCACTCAATTCTTATATGCATCTTTGTGTACAACCATGTCTATCGCAAATGCTTGTATTTTACAGTTGTGTATTTACCGTATGTGCTCGAACTTAGCCAATGTTTTGTTGACTAAAGGGATGAATTTTGGCCCTACGTTTCTCTCTCCCTCTTTCCATGTAAATAGAACAGGTGTCCAGCTAAATGTAACGACGTTTTTAACAATTGAAGGAGTGTCCTAGGCGCGTAAAATGGGTTCGGTACTGCTGAGGGTCGTGTGACCTACTCTGCAGTATCTATTCAAGGCAAAACTTGAGTTTGAGTCCGGTGTGCGTATATGACATTGAAGTGACCTTCGCCCTTGGCGATCTCAAAGCAACAGACTGAAGAAGTTGGCGCGGGAAAAACGAGGACAAGCGAGACAAACAAAGAAGAGCGACTGTCTCGCTTCTCCTTGTTTTTCCGCGCCCACTTCTTCAGTAACAACATCAAGCAACTAGCCCAACTTTCTGCTCTAATAGCAACAGCTTTGAGTCAGATGACAAGCATATTTTGGCTATGGCCAATGGGATGGTGTCTCCAAATTAGACCCGGGTCGTTTCCGAAATGTTGCCCATTCCACTCCCGAAATTTGACCTTCATTGATTTGTACCAAAATCTATTTTCAGGCTAATTTCAATGTGCTCTATACGATGGCAGTCTCTAAATGTTACCCGGGCAGGCCCCGAAATTTGACCTCGGCCGATTTGGACCAACCATAACGAACGTTCAACCTCAGTGAGCGTGCAACCATAAGTGAGCGTGACCGACACGATGGCGACCTCCAAATTTTGTCCGGGCCATTGCAAAATACTTTCGCTTGACCTTTGGTATAACCATGATTAAACCTTGCCTAACCTTCTTTTTCTCACTGCACAGTCGATTAATTAGTTCATAATGACTAGCTAGCTTTTTAAATATTAACTTCTTGATCGCAGCAAGGTACCGTCCGAGTCATTTTTTCTCCAAGCTGTAAAGGAGAGCGCGAGAAATCCAAATACACAACAGTGGTGCTACTTGAGCGCAACAGATGCATATTCACTTAAAGTATATCCCGCGCCCAGTGCATATACAAAACTCATCGGAGACTGGTTTACCTGGAACGCCACTTATATTGCCAAATAAAATAAAACGCCATCCGCTCTCTGTTCCTTGGCAGCGGCGCTTTTCGGGGCGCACGACGCGTGCATCTACCGACGGAGAAAATTTTAAAAAATAGGGGGGGGGGTACTTTTTCGCGCCCGCGCACCCACTCACCGGCCCATCGCCGCCGCCGAAGCCGCGATATGGAAGCTGTGACGCTCGCCAGCGCCATCTCTCGCTAGCAACAAACGAGACGTGGATCGAGCTCGAACCAGGTTCAGCAGTAGTTAAACCGCAGACAATTTTTATGCAGCCTCGCCACCAATGTTTCTATTCAAAATAGGGACACGTGCGTTTCTATACACTTTTTAAGAGAATTTTATTTTTCTAAAATATCTACAGTGATAAGGACTCTTTACACAAGTGGTCTGGTTTTCATGGACATCACAATGAGTCACATTGTACAGGTATCACATATATGCAAACGACATTTCAGTGGACAATTCGTGGTTTCTACACGAGATGTCTTAAAGGAGCTTAAATGTGAATTTAAGTGGAATACAAGAAAGGAAAAGATGAGCAACACTCGCCAAACTTCCTAATACGGAAGGATGGGCGTGGACACACCTCTATCGCTAACAACAATGAACCTTGTTGACCAGCGGAAGAGGAAGACCTCCTTACCCAACACCACGAGTTCTTCATTCAAGTGTTTCAGCATCAAAGTTCTAAGGCGGTACAGTAAAGGAAACATTCCTTTCTGCGGGCCTCCCCGCAAGACATCAAGTCCCCTCCTTTTCCAGAGTACATAAGCGCGCACACACATTATTAATTCAACAAAGAAACAGCGATTGCGACTCCGCCACCGCGTGCGCACCTGGAACATGCGAGCTGCCAATCGCCAGAAAGTGCGCACGACTGGGCATTCAAAAACAGCATGGTTCAGAGTTTCAGTTCGACCGCATTGCGGACATCAGGCGGAGGGCGCCACGCCCCACACCGCAAGGCGGTCAGCTGTGGGTAACGCTTCCCATTCGCTAAGCCAGGTAAAATGGGATACATGAGGGGGGAGAGAGGCAAAGATTCTTTGCTTCAGCCTTTTGCGCAATTTCCTGCGCTGGTCTACATTCAGGGTGCGAAACGCAACATATTCGCAAATTTCACTCGCGGATAATTCTTTGAAATGACAATCAGGAAGTGTACCTTCAAGAAATTGTAAGGATCTCACGACATATACATAGAAAGCTCGCGTCTTTTCAGCCGCAGGACCTTTCCAATTTGATAACTCAATGAAGCGACGTGATGTCCCCATCAAATATGCGGTGAGTGCTCTTCCTCGGTGCGTTGTGTCTGAGATACGGTCCCACACGGCCCTTAAAGCTAATACACGACACATAACTTCAAGACCTGAGATGCTGAAGCCACCCATATTACTGGGCAGGCGGACAAAAACTCTTGCAACGCTCTCTGGGTGTCCACCCCAGAAGAAAGATCCGCACGCTGTGGCCAGCCTCTGGAGGACGCGGCGAGGAGGGCGCGCTATTTTTGCGACGTAGATTAAGGAAGCTATTATGCTTGTTCTGATAAGGTAAGCTCGCTCGGAGAAAGGTAGGTCGAAGGATTTTGCGACTTGGATACTTGGATGCGCTGATCAGCTTTGCGTTTTATTTCATTACAGGTGGCTCGGGCTACGCCACCGGAGGCGAGAAACGGGACACCAAGGACTTTTATGCCACCAACCCATTGGACACCATCGGGAAATTGATCATTAAAAGGTCCAAAGCGCAAAGCCTGGCTTTTAGCTGGGTTGAGACGTGCACCTGACAGGCAGCTGTAAGCGTGAAAGAGCCTCAGAAATGCTCTATAGCTGTCAATGTTTCTAATAAACAGAGAAATATCATCGGCATAAGCTGCTACTTGAACGTCGCCCAAGCCTGGGAGAGGCTAGCAAATTTGAATTTGTTGCATTAGCGGTTCTATGCAAAGGACAAAAAGAATTGATGGCAGTGGGCAGCCCTGGCGTATTCAGCGGCTCACTGGAATGGGGTCGGTTACCTGATCCTTCACTGCGAGGCTTGCTGCTAAGACTGTGTACAACAATCTCAAGACGTCTATCAGACGCCCTGGGAAGCCAAAACAGTCTTGAACCGTGAAAAGGTAGTCACGCATAACGCGGTCAAAGGCTTTTTCTTGATCTAGGGAAACAAAATCTCCCGAAATCTGCGCGCGCGTAGTAAAGGTGAACAAATCGCGGGTTAAAGCTAGTGACGAAAAAACTGTGCGACCGTGCACACAACATATCTGAGCGTTGCTTATTATGTCAAGAAGAGGTGGCGTTATGCGGTGTGCTAATATAGCAGCTAGTATTTTGTAATCGGAGTTCAGGAGGGAGATGGGCCGCCATGCTTTTAGGTCGGACCGCACATCACCACTCTTTAGAAGGACCACTATACGACTCTCGCGAAAAGATTCCGGCCGAAGCCCGTCGACAAGAAGACCATCCGGCATGGACAAAAGATGCACCTGTATCTCCGTGAAGAAAGGTTTGTCAAAAAACATGTGGTAGCCCGTCTGGACCGGCTGCAGCGAAGGCGTTCATTGCCTGGAAAACCAGGCAAAGCTCCTCCAACGTGACTGGATTACATAGGCTGTCGCGGCGCTCTCCACGTATGCAGGCTATCCCTGAGCAAAATTCACGAACAGCTGCTTTTAGATCGCTTATGCCTGTGCTCTCAGTTGTAAAGACGCGAGTAAAAAGTTGACTAAAGACAGCCTTGATGTCCTCAGCGCTATCTGACTCTTCACCATGCGGAAGTTCGACAAACGGGATGGTTGCTCGACCCTCTACGGAACCGTAGCGAACGCTCCGGAGTACAGCGGGGTCCGCGACTGGTCTACCTCTAATATAAGTTCGTGCTGCACTTCGGGAGCTGAGGCGGAGCAGAAGTTCATAGCGCGCTTGTAGCTGATTGAGGTAATCGAGCATTGTAAAAGTGAGGGGCGCACCACGCTGCGCATTGCGTGCCCTTCGATCCAAGTTTATTGTTAATTTCTGCAGTTAAACGTAACTTTCTATCTCTTCCAGCTTTGGTCAGCTTGTCACGCCAACTAGCTTTTAAATCGTCCCAACTGAGTGGATGTGTGGGATGACTGCACGTTTCTGCGAGAGCTTCGCGTAGGATGGCCACAGTTTCGGGGTCATGCACTAGTGCCATGACCATTTTCCAAAAATTCTTGTATGGAGCGGGCTGACGAAAGTGCAGCCTCACAGATACCGGAAAATAGTCCGTTATGCGCGAAAAAGCCAGGACTTCGCCACTAGTGACATGAGTAGCGAGAGTTGGCGGAAAGTAGAAACGATCGATCCTGTTCATGTTCGAGCCGCATTGCCATGTGGCAGCTAACTCGTTACCACACTGTAAAAAAATTCCGTACCTATAACGTAGACTATGTACGTTTTAAATACAGAACCACTTCTGCTTTCAATGAAACGTAGGGAATGACCGTATATTCAGTCCAGTATTGAAGGAAACGTCCGTGTTCCTCTGTAGTCGTTGCAGGGAAAAATACTAAACATTCAATTTAAGGGATCAAAACTTAACACGACAGGACGGTTGACCCCATCGACTATGTGTTGCACCAAATGCACTAATAACTTGCTTAAAGGCAGCAAAAACAGAAGATGCTTATGATGTGACGCCACTTTTACACGATGAACTGCTGGCCCGCGGACTATAGGCATCACATGACATCCGATTTTTTATTTGTCTGGTTTACTCTTAGCCAACAATGTCCGCAAACTAGCATGGCGAACGACCGTGAGCATGTCTAATGTGATTAACACAATGAAGAGCCGAGGAAGGGTGATAACGCATTACGTTGCTTCAAGGTTGAGTGATTGGTACAAATTGTGAGCAACGTTAAATAACAAACGCCTTAATTTGCTATAATGTTAAAAGCTGACTTGATGAAAATATTTTTCGCTACATTGCTAGCCATATGATAGAGTAACATTTAATAAAATGTTACTGCAACATTTGCTTCCTGTGAGAAATGCTGCGTAATGAGGTCAACTGTTAGAAAACATTTAGACACAGACAATGGTTGGACTTCTCCAAAGTGAAACTGAACACCAGCTGAAAGTACATTGCAAACATGATGAAAGTGCACAATTTGAAAGCCGAATTTCCATCTGCCATTTGGTAAGGAAATAAACAACTGAGTAAACCAAAAGCATGGGCAAACAAATCTGTGAATGCAGTGCAATGTAGCAGTTACATCTTTGCTACACAACCATTAATCAAAAACACCAACTCCTTCATGGATAACAAAAGCACCGACACAACAACATATTGCTCAATGCAATGTTTAATTTAGTAGGTACCTATTGCCACCCATTCATGCCTGCTCTTCCTGCAGATAAATAAAACGCCATCAAAAAGCAGCGAGCAGCCATAATTGCTGCAGTGACAAGGAGGATGTGCACCATCAATGCTGTTCCCCCATCCTGAGTAGGAAATAATAGCAGTTTTTTCTGGAAATACTCTGAAAGCACGAATTTTCTATCCATCGTTTACTGTGTACTCGGTACCTTTGACAAACAAGGGGCCAGCCGATAGGCACACAAGACTGTAGAACCTTGCTAACTTGCAAAAAATCAATGCACAGAAAGAAAAAGCTGACAAAAAAATGAATTCCTTATTTGCACTTTTTATACAATACTAAGAATGTGGCTAAGATATGGCATGAACATTGTTTTTTTCTGTTCACTTAGAAACTTTCCAGCCTGTGCTAGCATATTACTGTGATGTAAATAATGAAGCATGCCAGCACTGTACAATATGCTGTAACACTTATGAAATACTCCCCTTCAAGGCTACCGCATGCCTCTTACATGCGGTAAAGTTTAAATCTGCCAAACTAGCTAGTCTGCTAGATGAGACGCCAAGCCTCTGACATCTGGCGATGTGTACCTCCCATGTAATTAGAGTGATTGGAGATGCTCCTTTTTGATGGCATTTCAGTTGCTGGGTGTGGAAGGACCAGATATGAAGGGCAACAACTAGACACCAACTTTTTAAGCAACATCACAATAAGCAATGTGCCTTAGGTTTCCTTCTGTCCAAAAAGGAGTTTCATTTTCTATGTTCTGTGTACACACAACTGCTTGCATGTGGACATTTTGGCTTGCTAGGAGGTGCTTTCCTCTGTTAAACTACAGTTTTAACTCTGGCCTCAGTCTTCTGCGCCTTCTTAATTTTTTGCTAGCGTTCACCTTAAGTCGCGTACAAACTCACGTAGATCTCCACTTTTCTACGTTTCCAGCTGTCACATCTTCTCTGCCTTCGTCATGTCCACCACTGCATCCAATGCCTTCAAGTCTGCTGTGTATAATCATTTTAATTAATCTGCCTACACATGTATTTATGTTAGTTGCTCTCCTCTCTTCGATGCCAATTGGCCCTGAGAGCAAATAAGTGAAATGGTAGTCTAATCTAGGTCTGAGCAATCACGCATTATGTTGAGTTTATTTTACCACGTTGGCCAGTAGAGAGTGGAAGGAAAAAAAGCTGCTAAGTGGAGCTCGACATGCCTCTCGACCCCTACACTGGAAAGCAGCAGACACCAAGGCATACGTAATCACTAACGACAACAGAACATGACAAGTGTGAAGTAATTCAGTAACGTTCGTCGCATTTACCACAGTGCATACTCGCTGCTCAGTAATTTATTACCTCATTAGACATTCTTCAAAGAGAGTGTACAATTATGTGTTTTGTTTGAACATGGCACCACAGTACAATGACAATCAATAACCTTGTGCCAACACAACATAAAATAAACTTCTGCCCAGTAAATGCATTGCTTACAGTGCCACCACGGCACCTGTTTAGAAAATAAGCTCAAAATATTAGTGACATTAAATTTGAGCAGACGGTAATTCCCCTACCCCCTCCCTAAAAAAATGAAAAAGGGTGCTCTTCCGACGGTACGTTTGTACGCTGTAATATTTGCGAGTCCAACTACGTGTGAAATTCAGATATAGATAATTAACGTCAAAGCATTCGGTTGAATGCGAGGCGCCAGGGCGCGGGCAAACAGTAATCGTCTTCAGGTATCCACTGGTGCCACGCCCTGAGGGCCACTGCTCGGCGAATACCATTCATGGCCACGTTCACATCCAACAAGCTTGTCACAAACATCACACAGGTGATGATGCAGCAGCAGTTCATCATTGCTGTTGGCCAGTGCTGAATTTTTTGGCGTGGTAAACGGAATCATCCACCGAAACGCGCGTCGACTGTTACTCGCCAGATTCTTGCAGTCCCACGAGGGAGAGCAGCTTTTCCGTCGGCTTCAAGTCTCCTCTTTCGTGCAGGGCCACTGGCATTGTAACGCACATTCTGCATGATCGTTTTACTACGCACCGATGCCGCACGGGAGAGCGAGCTGTTGTATGTACACTCCAATGCAGCGTTCCGGCCACACACATACACACACACATACACACACACATACTAAAGACACACAACGCGCAGGACGCACGCAGCGAACACGCAAGAACAAAAACCCATTCCATAGCGCCTGTTCATTCAACTCCACACTGCGCTAACTGCGCACATGTTTCCGACTGCGGGCTCGGCTAGCGCTTCGACTTCGCCATGGCTAGCCATGGCCAAGCTGCGCTGCCGCTGGTGGTAATAACGTTCATGCAACGTAAAGAAAAAACAATATATCAAACGATTCAGGTTGTCACCTAAAAAAACTACCGTAAAATTAAATACATCTTATGTGTTTTTGCCGTTGTGCGCCTTTGCGACATCAACGACGTGAGCTTGAGCGCGAATACGCGAATGGCGCTATGAATTTCCCGTGTTGCTCCGTAAATTGCTAATGGCGCGGCTGCGCCGCTAACTTTTAGACATGCTTGCAGTGGTAGACGGTGCGAACAGTTGGAAGTTCAGTCGACTGGAATTGCTCAAGGAAAGTCAGCGGCACTGCATTTTTATTGTTTCTGTGCATTGCGAGTGACTTTGGCGGCAGCCACTCGGCAACGTCTCCGGTTTGGCGAACTTGTGAGAAGGTGAGCCTTTTGTTCTCAAATTTTGAAAGCGGTTTTTTGTTTGTATTGTAACCCTGCGTCTCGTCGCATGTTATGTTCACGATAACATCAGTACAACGTGCATGCGCTTTCTGTCTCTATTTAGAGTAATATTGGTCGATCAGCGTAAACTTTTGGATTCAATTAAGCACGAACTGTCCATGTTGGTACTGCGTGTCGAATGTGTTTTGAGACGATTCTGAGCGGGAGATGGTGTTCTGATAATTTGTGTACTACCAGATATAGTCTAGACATTTGAAACCATTTATCACACTGAAACAAAGTTGGAAAACTGTTTTGTGTTCATGCATCTGCTGTCCTTAAACTTGACTTTTCGGCAATCATTCGCATGGCTCCTTTGGATCTGGAAAATTGACTACTGTTGCCAGGGGTGCCTGGTAGCAGAGCTCCTGGGGACGCCCAGTGGGTCATTTGTTTGTCCAAGTGCCCAGTACCAAAGGTACCATTCCTGACATTTTTTCCCAGTCCGTTAACCTCATATTCCTTGCAAAGATTACAGTATGTAATCAGGTAGTAAAAAAATTGGTAACTTCTGCATATTTCAGAACAGTTCAGAGAAATGCACATGCAGCATCAGTATTCTCTCGGTAGAATTTCTGAGACCTGGATTCATTTCTTCTAGGACTGTGGCAAGCAGTAGGTCAACTGTACATAAATTTATTTTCCTCTGGTGCAAAGTAAAGAGTGCAAACGTCATAAGACAGTCTCTAACTGCATTTGGCCAAAGCATAATATGAAATGCTGTATGTTTTATGCCCTAGTTTTCTTTACATTGAGCAGTAGATATTGACAGTGAATAGCAAGGCAACTCCACTCGCTGACGGTTTTGCCTTCGGCAGCAAAACAGGGAATACCTTACCCCATGTGTTATCTCGACAGACTGAAAACTGCGATGGACAGCTGCGTCCACAGCTGCTATCACCTCCCAAGTGCATGCGCTCGTAAAACACATAATAACTCTGGATTGCCATTAACATAGCCTTGCTCATTGCAGTTGCCGATAAACAGCTCATAAGTGGTACTATTATGCACTCTTTTCTTTGGCACTATGTATGAGCTTCTGTTTTCGCGCTTTCTAGAAATAATGCATGCAGTTTTGAACTGCGAAAAGAGAATTTACGTTTAACTAGATTGTCATGTTACAGCCAAATTGTACATTGATGTCAGTGCTGGTGGTTTCTTTTCATTATTTTAGGAGAATGTTATAATTTTACCTATAGCAAATAATAGCCCTCACTAATTAGCTGATTTTGTCATGTCCAGTATTCTGATATGCTAAGCCACCAAAGCATGATTCAGAATGTTGTCAGAACTAAAGGCACTGAGTCTTTCGTGTCAGTAAAAAATGTGCTTTATACCCCTGTCACATGGCATTCCTCGAAGGCCTTTCCAGCAAAGGCACCATTTTTCACCAAAGGAGCGAAAGCTTAAAGGAGCAGCGATGCAGCTACACGGTGCAGCCCAAAGGTGAAAGTCGTTCAGGCTTAGCACCCGCTGCTATACTCGAGGTGGCTGAAGTGAGTGTTCTAAAATAAAGTGGTGTATTCTGTTCATTCGTTGAGCTTTGACAATTTTTTATTCTGATTGCTTCCTTAAAAGTACTGCAACAGCTACTCTCATCAGCAGGAGCAGGTTTTGTACGTGTATTGCCTTGGCCTCCATGGGCGCTCGGTGTTGCCGCAACACTTTCACTGTCTTGAAATTTGAACATAAAACATAAACACCCGTGCAAAAACCAAAGCCAGACACACCTTTCGTATTTGAAAAAAATGTTTTCAAACATTATTAGCTTATGTATTTTTTTTATTGCTTTTACTTTTTGACTTTGGATGGTACTGCGATCACAGCTTCTCGAATGCCGCGTCTTCGGGCTCCGAAGGTCTCGGTTGAGCGCCTTCGCCTCCAAGGCCCTTAGCGACAAAGGCGCAACATTTGTACCGGGTAGCTGCACTCCTTACGCCTTTGGATATGATTCTCAAAGGCCTTTGCGGTGCCCGTGTGACAGGGGTATTAGTGTGGTATGGCTGCTTGAACACCTGTCCCTGGTATCTCACAAACTGAATAAGGAAGGGAAAAGCCTCAGGGTGCTTGCCGACGTTTCGACAAGAGGACTTGTCTTTGTCTGGCAAAGTGTTCATCATTGGTGGGGTTTAAATAAGGTTTTCACTTCGAGGCGAAAGGCCTGTTGTGTGGGACGAGGGTGCGATATGGGAAGGGCGTTACGATGGGGAGCATGAACCTTGACCAGGCATGATAGCTGCTAAAGAAGATTAACCGGTTGACCTGCAAAACTGTGAAAACAAAAAAGCCCAATTCAGTAGAAACGAATGTCGGGGTATGGAGTGTGGATAGTGGGCTTGAATGGCTTTATGTCCAGCCACAACAGGTGGCTTGGTATGGCTGGCTGCCTTTTCCTGAAAAACTAGGATAAAGGAGTTCAGGAGCATGGCAGAATAAAATACCAGGGGGGGTGGGGGGGGGCAAAATAATTTGAAGTAAAAAGAGAAAATGAGGGCAGGTTCGGAGAAAAGGCAAAAAGAAGGGGGAGGGGGAGGAGTATGGCAGCCAAGGTTCCGAGAAGTGATGTCAGGAGGTGCAGGGCGTAAGGTTAAAGTATAATGATAAATTAAAGAAAGCAGGAAAGGAGGGGGAAAATGTGGGTTGGAAAACCTCTGACCATGTGCAAGGCCTTTTCAAATAATTATGCCAATTCCGGAATGTACAGAGCTGGCCACATTTAGTGCAAACATGTGAGCGCATGGCCGCACTCTTTAGAGGTCCACTGTGTGCGGCGCAGCCACTCATCGCTGCAAAATGGCGCAAGAGGAGATGCACCTGGATGTGGTGCTTCGTGTCATGTTACACTTCGATGTGTGGCAATGTCAGACACAGTGGCCCAAAGAGCACAGCCATGTGCTCGCGTGTTCGCACTAAGAGTGGACAACCCTGTACTTGATTCTAAGTTTCCTCTGTATATGTTGACCCCAGACGAAAACAAGTTGTCTTGTCGAAACGGCAAGAACCCTGAGATTTTTCCTTCCCTTGTTCACTTTCTGAGTGTCAAGAAACCATCTGCCTACTCTCTCTGTACCATGCACTCCACATCTTGTACGATTATCTTTGTATGTATACACCATTGATAAATCATGAAGGAAATCAAGGGATTTGTATTTGTATTGCTTAACACTTACTTTAAAGCTATATCATGAGGGTATAGTTGAAAATGTGCTACGGGGGCTTGGTTGTGTGTCGTGACTGGTTTCTCTTTATCAGGGCTACTTGACAGCCACCATGAAACGCAGGCTTTTGAAAAGTCGTTCCTCATATAAAAGAGCGTTTCCACTGTTACAATGGAAATGTTATTTGCTAAAAACTTCAATCATTGCAGTTCAGGGATTGATATTTTTCAAATAACTAGCCTGAAGTTCAAAACCTGCAGAAGGAAATATGTAACTTTTTTCCTGCCTTAAAAACCCAGTACTTATTTGCCAGTTTCAGCAAGCAGAGGTCTCTTTCATGGCACATACTTTCCACTACCTTGCATGAAAATTGTGCAGTACAGGCCCACCATAAAACTAGGGGCATAGTATACTGCTTGTATGCAACTACTTTGGCGTTAGACCATGCATAGCATGGTCTTAAAGTTATTCTTTTCATTTGCAACTGGTTCATAAAAGGCCTATTCTGGCAAAAGGCATTTAGCAAAATTATCTTCCTCTGAATGCTTCTAAGGATAACTTTAGTTCATTCAGGAAAATATATATTGACAATATCTCTTAAAGGCATGATTGTCCATATTAGCTCTTGTTACCTCACAGTATTTAGTTTTGTGCCTCCAGCATCACTGACTTGCATCATATGTTAAATAGAGTAGTAAAAAGCTCGCTGTTAGTTTAAACCACAACTCATGATGGGGCTGTGCACTTTTTGTTGTGTTACATGAAATATACTTATGTATGAAACAATTTCTTTCAGCTGCACCTCACATGATTCAAATTCCATCAGAAGAAAGGCTGCAACACAACATTGCTCACTACTGTTTTTTTCCCAGCACATAACATGCCATAACAGCACATAGCAGGTAAAATGTGAACAAAAACAGTGCATGTATATGTTCCACACATGCATTTTGTGTACTACCAACACTATGATATGATTAACTATGTCATGTAAGAGAGAGCACACAAATCATTTTTTGTATATATTGCAGCATGGTTATTTCAAGTTTTAAACTGGCCATTGAAACGACCCATTGTATCACCGCTGGTTACCCGATGGCACTGGGGATCGAACTCCACACCTACCGCATGCGAGGCAGATGCTCGGACCACTAGGCCACTCCTGCGGTCCCCCCACTGATGTTGCTTACACCAGCCGCTGTTAAAGCCCCGGTATGTATGTTAAATGCATTTTAGAAAACCATTCACTTCCAAAGTACCATTTCATCTTTATAGCAAAACCACAGTTCGCCTAGCTAGACAAACCTGCTGCATACAAGCCAGCAGAAGGGTTGCACATACATGCTTCGTTAGGAAAACAAAAATCAAGCAGAGCCTGCCCTTCATGGTGCATTATACCCTGATTTTGAGCAATGATCAAGATAGGCAGATGGTCATTTCATTGAACACTTGCATGATACATTCGTAGAATCGAAAAGACAAGTACTATTGCAAAATCTTCAAACAGTGTTTATTCTCAGAGAAAACATATCATGAAAAAAGTGTTGGATTAGTTATGGTGCACCTTGTATGGGGAAAGGGGCTCCCACTTTGTGAAAGGCTTAATTTTGGAATAACGACAGCGTTTAAACTAGTTGGGTTACCATGTTTAGATAGTGGATGTGCTCAAAAAGACACTGGAAGTAAGCGCACTGTGTGGAAATCTCTTTCTGTATCCTTGTCTTTTCGAGCGCTTTCACGATCTAAACTTAATTTTGCAAGAGAGCAAGGAAAAGAAATATTTAAATTCTGATAATTAAGGATAAAAGATCATGTTTCATTGTGTTGCTTAAAGTGTACATTGTATCACTATTGCTGTATTGCAGCACTTCTGTCGTGGCCTTGCATTGCAGCCTCTTGACTTTTGTTTATATAATAGGCAGTCCTTTTTTTCATTCGATTGCAACACTTTAGGAGTTACTACAGAGTTGCGTGGTAGCGAACTCTCAGATTAACGGTTTGCATTATTACGCCCGCATAACTTGCTAAGTGTTTCACTGCAGTCTTGTTACTAGAACAGCCTCTTACTGTTCACATATCAAAATGCCGGATCAGCTGTATACTCTTTACAGCTACCAGAACTATGGTACATTTCATGACATGCTGGCTGAAGAGTGCTGGAGCACCAGACTGGGGATTTGGATGAAACAATTTTCAAATGTGTGCTCGGTATCACGCTGTTTTGTTCCAGTTGTGGAGAGGTTTTCTTTTCAAATTTGTTCTGTCAAACATTTGAATTTTGGGCAATATGTTGTTGCCTTTATCTTGTGTTCTCTTTGTTGTTGAGGTTTAGTATTTTTGGCACAAGCACTCCACTCTATTACTTTTCAGTATAAATTAAAATTTGTAGGGCACGTCATGAAGAATAATACTTCTACTTGAATAATCTGCATGTGTTTATATTCTCATTGTTGATATAAAAACTTAGTTGAGACAGCTTGTATTTTAGCTCTGGCTAGAATTTTTAGGAGAGCCTCAGTAACATAATCACATGACCAACACAAACTTGGTATTATTGTTTGTGCAATGAAAAACAGTTTTAAAATAGTTATTAACAGCTGTCAGTGTAAGACTGGCCTAAAATGTTTTGTGCTCTATGTAGCTCTTCTCTAAGGCAGGATTAATTCATCTGCACCTGCAGCCTGATACCGCCAAGATACCAATTCTTGGGTGAACTTATGATTTTTTTTCACTGAGCAAACTTGCAGCATCTTGAAGGATGGAACTTGAGCTGATTCTTAACAGCTCTAGTGTAGCGAATTTCATTATCCTCATTGCTTAGTTTACATTCACCTCAGGACAATGGCCTTTTCCAGTTTAATTATCTGTGTCTTGCACCAGCTACATGCCACACTATCAGAAATCACCTAATCTTATCTAGTGAGCTTATAATCAGCTATCTCCTGCTATATTTTCCTTAGGGTGAAATTCATTTTGTTGCGATACAATGCACAAGCTGTTTCCTGGCGTGGTGCTCAGCTTATCTGGAATGAAATGCTTGGGAAATGGGTCTTTGATTTCACCTTGAGTAGACGAAATTAACTTGTGCTAAGGCACTCTTTGACCACAGATGCCCTTGTGCCATTAAAATCCATCAAATTCATTATGTTGCCCTAAGATACCATTGGTGATGCATTCTCTGCATTGTATGCCCTGGCCAGATCCATTTTCTTCTTTTAATTTCTGCCAGAATATTAACAACTTCCTTGTTCATCCCTGTTATGGTTTCACTCGGTCAGTTGTTCTATTAATAATTATAATCACTTTATTGAAAACATATTTTGGGCTAAATGGCATCAAGTTTGCCACTCTGCATAATGCAATGATATATATGTTTGGTCTTGTATGTCTTTACTTGTGTGGTAATGTTTATTTTGTGCTCACTGTCTAAACAACCTTATTTGCCTATGATATCCTAAGCCCTTCTATACCTATTTTCCTTCCCCCTGGATCTTTTTCTTTTCAGTCATTCCTCCTCTTTCCTTTACACCGGCCATTGGTCACAAGGCTGCTGTGGGAACGACAGTCAGCACTGGGCCCTTTTTTGTTCATGGAACCTGCACTGCTACTATTAGCACATAGTACGTTATCAGTATTTTTGTGATACTGCATTTATATTATTTATGAAGTAGTTGGCTAAGGCAATGGTAGCAGAGTTGGATATTGCAATATATTAAGCATATATCTCACTTGCAATATATCAGTGTGTTCACTATTACACTACCCTCTATTTCTTTCAGTTCAGTTATTTGGCTATAGATATATTGTGCTGCTTTCCTAGTTTAGTCCACTCAAACTAAAACTTTGCTCTTTGTGTCACAGGTAGAATCTACAATGGTTGCTGCTCTGTGTCTTGTAAGCAAGAGGCAGTGTTCAATGGAGCCATGAACTTTCCTTGGAATTGAAAAGCCTTTGCCGTATTATGCGCTGAACCATGAGTGTGAAGAGGAAAATGTCATGTCTTGATTTCTGCAGAGGTGAGCCATTGCGGTGAATCCACCAGCGCGAAAGACAGGGATGAGAAAGGAGACAAGACAGGTGCTGACTCGCGACTATAGTTTATTGGCGTGAACAGGGAATATATAAAAAGCCAAGCAATACCATAAACCATGTAGTTACAGATAAGCATACAGGACAACATGAGTCAAAAATCGCCCTCAACATTTCCCTGATCGATGTAGTCCAACTCATTGTGTGTTAACACGATAGACAAAACACATTCTTCACGGAGTCATAAGATGTGTCTAGCCTCGATAATCTCCCATTTAATCTCTCTGAATTTACTGCCAAAATGCGTGTTGCCAAAAGGAAAGGGTAGCAGACTTCACATCCCGTGCAGTGTACAGCAGAGTTACCCCAACCACCTAGCCAAGCCCCTACCCTCTTGTGTTCCTGTAGTCTTACATTCATACACCTTCCAGTTGCACCTACATAAACCAGACTACAAGATAATAATATTTGATACCACATTCATTTTACAAGGTACATATACATTTCACTCTACACGTGTACTTTTCTCGAGCCACATTCACAGAATTATTCTTAAAATTTTACATGCTTTAGACAACGTATTAGGGGCCGAGAAAGCCACTTTTACATCATACCTTCTGGCCACATTTTTCAAATTTTGCGACAATTTATGTACATACGGTAACACAACTGGTCTTTTGGCATCTCGCTGGCTGGCCCCAGCCAGATTGTGCCGGTCGCCGCAAAACTGTCTCAGCTTCTTTAACAATTTATCATATGCTCTTGCAGTAACAAGGTTTGGAAATCCTGCGTTCGTTAACCTTAAAATCCGCTCTTGGAAACTAGTCGTCATGCTGTGAAAGCATAATTTCATCAATTCTGAGCCCGCACTAGAAAGTGCAATGCTATCTTTCACTAGCTTGGAATGGTCGACATGTAGCCAGGTAGCAGCTTAACACTCGCCAGCACACATGAAGTGTGCTGAACATCAAGGTAAGGTCCAGAAACCACAGCTCTTTTTCTTGGGACATTTGCTCCAAGGTAAACCTGAGATAAAGGCCTTGCTCCTTAAACAACTTGAGAAGATGTACAGGTCCCGAACTATCACAACCTTTATAAAAGACCAGAAAATCATCGACATAGCAAAAGATTTTTCCCCCAGCCCATGCACATTCTAGACAATTATTCTATCCACCCTACTCAAGAAAATATTTCTTAGCACAAGGTCAACCTTTGATCCACTACATATTCGAGACTTTAGAACACATACCGCACTGCACTACTCTACAAACATGCTCTTCAAATAAATGCTATTCAATAACATGCTCTTCAGATAAATTTCAGAAAAGGATTCATGCAAAATTATCTCTGGTTATTTGCAAAAGCATCTGTCTACTTCGCATCTTGAAGATCCATTTCTTGTACTCAATTCGCAGTGTGGTTGAGTATCTTAAGAATGACAATCCAGCGGATTGTCTTGTGATTAGTGTCGATGTAGAACTATTTTATTCTATCCCGTATGAAGATCTTGTGAAAAGCTTATGAATGTGTATATCGGAGCACAACGATGAGCTCGTGCTTAGGAATGGGTGTGTAACTTAAGTCTTTTTTGGCACTTGCCTCCTTTTATTTGAAGTGAAGAGCATGTTTGTGGAGTATGGCAGTGCGGCATATGTTCAAAAGTCTGCTAAATGTATCGATTCGAAGGTTGCCCCTGTGCTAAGCAATATTCTCTTAAGCAGGGTGGAAGGAATGATTGCCAAGAAATTGCATGGGCTGGGGGAAATCTTTCGCTACGTCTATGATTTTCTGGTCTTTTACAAAGATTGTGATAGTGTGGGACCTGTACATATTGTGAACTTGTTTAAGGAGCAAGGCCTTTGTCTTAAGTTTCCCTTGGAGAAAATGTCCCAACAAAAAGAGCTGCGGTTTCTGAACCTTACCTTGATGTTCTGCACACGCCATGTGTGCTAGCGATATTCACCCAGGAGTGTTAAGCAGCTACTTGACTGTTGGTCGAACGATTCTAAGCTAGTGAAAGATAGCATTGCGTCGTCAAGTCTAGGCTCGGTATTGGTGAAGCCATGCTTTTACAGCGTGACAACTGGTTTCCAAGAGAAGATTTTAAGGCTAATGAAAGCATGATTTCCCAACCATGCTACTGCAGAAGCGTGCGATAAATAGTTAAAGCTGAGCATATAAGATTGGGCAAGTTGGTCTGACATGCTAAAGATAAGAATGGCGCAGCATCAAGTAACGAGGACAACAGGAGAGCACACCCACGCACAAGTGCCATCCTTGGAGCGGATGCAGAATCTAAGAGCGTGTACTTGACATTCAGCGTTGGCAGCCAAGGATCGGGCTCGTTCAATCTTTAGCGTTCAAATCCGTGTTTCCTCGTTTTCTTGACTGTCAATGCTGAATGTCAAGCACGCGCTCTTGGATTTTGTATCTGCTCCAGGGTTGGCACTTGTGTGTGGGTGTGCTGTCCTGCTTTCCTCGTTACTTGATGCTGTGCCATTCTTCCCTTTAGCATGTTAAAAGCTGAAACCCCTTCGCAGGGACTGGCATGATCAGGCTGGGGCCAGCCAGTGAGATGCCAAAAGACTGACTGTGT
This sequence comes from Amblyomma americanum, assembly GCF_052857255.1. Classification (NCBI taxonomy): domain Eukaryota; kingdom Metazoa; phylum Arthropoda; class Arachnida; order Ixodida; family Ixodidae; genus Amblyomma; species Amblyomma americanum. Next base: position 32,520,581 of record NC_135497.1, on the reverse strand, counting down.
TGTTGCAGATTGTTGCAAAATTTGAAAACTGTGGCCAGAAGGTATGACATAAAAATGGTGTGTTCGGCCCCTAATAAGTTGTCTACAATCTGTAAAATTGTTAATAATTTTGTGAATTTTGTTAGGGAAAAGCACATGTGTCGAGTGAAACGTGGCAACATATATGTGCCTTGCAACCATTGCATGCATTGCATACCATTATCATGTGGTTGGGTTTATGTTGGTGAAACTGGAACGTGTATCAATGTAAGACTACAGGAGCATGAGAGGTATTTGGATATTGGTAGGGGTTGTAACTTATCTGCATATTACAAGGGATGTGAAGGCTGCTAGCCATTCCTTTCGGCAACACGCATTTTGGCACTACGTTCACAGCAGATTAACCAGAAAATTATCGAGGCTAGACACATCTTATGACGGTGACGAATGTGTGAGTGTGCTGCCCATAGCGTTAACATGCAGCGGGTTGGACTGTTTAGATGAGAGGAATGTTAAGGGCAATCTTTTACTTATGTTGTGATGTGGCTTATGTGTAATTGTGTAGTTTGTGGCGTGTGGCTTTTCTGTATATACTCTGTTCACTTCAATAAACTTCAGTTGCGAGTCAGTGCCTGTTTTGTTTCTTTTCTCGTCCCTGTCTCGTGCTGATAGATTCAAGTACTTGTAGAGTAGATTCACTGAATTGTGTACTTGCAGAGGCTCCTGAAAAAATGAGAGGAATTTTCTTTCCTTTATGCGGAATGGAAGGTTGAAATTTTTTTACTTAAATGTTTGCAGCATTAAATTCTATTCGGAAAGGTAAAACCCACTTTATTATACATTTTGTGTGCAATGGTGCCGGTGGCTGCATGCAACTGAAAACATTCGTCCAGGTTATCTAGCTAGCGTCCTTCTTCCTTGTGCCACATTTTCTGAAATAATATTTTGTCTGATTTATTTCAATCAGAATTTCTAAGAACATATTGGTGATCACATAATTTGGTGATCACATATGACATAATTCAAAGCGTGATCATTGGTATTTTTTAGTCTGGGGCAGTACAATGAGAAGTACATAGTATATAGTAAAATTAAATATGACCAGTCTAACATAAACAAAACTACTTTTTTTTAAAGGAAAATTTTGCTACCGAAGTGCTGGAGTGACATGGCATTATGAAGACGTGGACAGTGTGCTGTATTCATGATGGCACGAGAACTTGCGTACAGTGCTTCAGGTAACTGGTGAGAACCTTGGTGCTGTGCTTCTGCTAATGTAGCCAAATTATGTTTTTAATCTAAGAGCGTATCTGAAAGCTTAAGCGAAAATTGAGTAGTATTTAGATATTCTTGCACCAGATACCACTGTGAGAATTAGTTATTAATGATGTGTCTCACATGTACCCTTGTCTGCTGAATATAGTAAGCATGGCTTTCGAGCTGAGTGCCTCCGACGTATGAAAAAAAATCGCCACTGGGCTGCTCCACAATGCGTGGAGCAGCCCATTGTAGCACATTCAGGCTTCATGGAGTGGAGAATGAAGGCAGTAAATAATTTAAGAGTAGAAAACACAGCACAAACCACAGGACCAGGAAACTGACAGGACACACCGACCCCGATGACACTCTTTGCATGAAGGGTGTTATAAAGTTCATTTATTTATTTATTTTTCATTTTGAAACAGCGCAACAAAGACGGGACGTGGAAACTGAGGTGTAAAGACAAACAAGCGCTGACTAACAACTGGGTTTATTGAAAAAAACACGCAAAATATATACAGAGTTAGGAAAGACTAATCGCCACCATAGTCAACTCATGCCACATGTGACGCCAGATATCCAATCTCCCCTTCGGAAAGGGCGACCGATGGGCAACTAATGCACGTTGCGCCTTTCTCACGTATAAGAAAAGCTTCAAAAACTTCTCGCGTCATCTTATCACAATGGCGAAACACGATATTAGTGTTCTTATAGTCGGGGGTACATTTGCATTTCTTGCAACGGAATGCACCTTTAGTGAGAGGGTCTCCTTCTGTTTTTCTTTTTTCGTACTCTTTTTCGTGTTTACATTTGCACCTTCTGCAGTGGACCGCCACGTGTGACAGGGGGTCTTTTTTTCTGGTGTTCTCATGTTCCATGAGTCGCTTGTTTATGCATCTTCCTGTTTGGCCAATATATGTGGCGTCACACGAGAAGGGAATTTGGTACACTACCCCTACCTCGCAAGGTACATAAGGGGAAACATGGCGCACCTGACAAGCCCTTTTGTTTCCCTCCTGCCTCTGCCTTACCTGTCTACACATTCTGCCTAATTTCTTCGGCGCAGAAAATACAGAGGTACCCACGAACAAGGAACTGCAGTTTCTAGATTTGGTTTTGTTTTCCCGAGACAAGCACGTGTGCTGGTGTTATCGGCCAAGATCGGCTAAGCCCTTGTTAAACTTCAGGTCAGGTCATTCCAAGCTTATAAAAGAAGGCATTATCTTGTCGTGCCTCCAATCGTCACTCAAGAAGTCCTGCCATGAAATGATTGGGGAGAGCATTGCAGCCCAATCAAACAGATTATGCGCGAATGGCTATCAGGCTCACCTCATTTCCAGGGCAGCGGAAAAATTGCTTAGGCACGTGAAGTATGGGGCTCGGCCGAGTGCAAGAAATGAAAATAAAAATAAAAGGCCGGCAGTGGTTCCATATGCGCACAGCATGTCCCATGGGCTCAAAAAAGTGGCAGGCAGATATGGCGTTGACGTCGTATTTTCTGCCCCGAAGAAATTAGGCAGAATGTGTAGACAGGTAAGGCAGAGGCAGGAGGGAAACAAAAGGGCTTGTCAGGTGCGCCATGTTTCCCCTTATGTACCTTGCGAGGTAGGGGTAGTGTACCAAATTCCCTTCTCGTGTGGCGCCACATATATTGGCCAAACAGGAAGATGCATAAACAAGCGACTCATGGAACATGAGAACACCAGAAAAAAAGACCCCCTGTCACACGTGGCGGTCCACTGCAGAAGGTGCAAATGTAAACACGAAAAAGAGTACGAAAAAAGAAAAACAGAAGGAGACCATCTCACTAAAGGTGCATTCCGTTGCAAGAAATGCAAATGTACCCCCGACTATAAGAACACTAATATCGTGTTTCGCCATTGTGATAAGATGACGCGAGAAGTTTTTGAAGCTTTTCTTATACGTGAGAAAGGCGCAACGTGCATTAGTTGCCCATCGGTCGCCCTTTCCGAAGGGGAGATTGGATATCTGGCGTCACATGTGGCATGAGTTGACTATGGTGGCGATTAGTCTTTCCTAACTCTGTATATATTTTGCGTGTTTTTTTCAATAAACCCAGTTGTTAGTCAGCGCTTGTTTGTCTTTACACCTCAGTTTCCACGTCCCGTCTTTGTTGCGCTGTTTCAAAATGGATACGTACCAACTTGCCCAAATTTCTGCTTTACTCAATGTTATAAAGTTGCCTGTCATGTAGAGCAAGATGGAGGTCGCACAGGACGGGTGTTAAATATGAGTTGATGCAGACACCTGTCATTACGTAGTACTCACTGTAGAACTCGAGCAAGAAGCAAAGGTAACAGCTGAGCATGGCCACTCTTGTGCTTTCCTCCGCAAGCAATCTAGAATTGCACTTAGAAATCTTTTATGCTTTCTCTTGACATATACATCATTGCTGCATGTGGCGAGGAAAAGTACATACCCTTGATGTCAAGTGACAGAGAACTCACAGGGCTGGTAACAGCTCACTGAGGTGTTGTGGTATATCTACAGGGCACCTCATGAGAACAAAGAGCCCTTGAAGGAATTCTCTCAAAGTTTGTTGCCACATGGACCTCTTCGTAATCAATGACTCTAAAAGGCAAGCCTTCCTTTAGTGTCACAAAAAAAGGCCTAGGACATGGGTCTTTTTGCTTCTCCATTAGTGCCAAAATGTTTGCTAGCGAGATCTTTCGCAGATATATAATTATTTCACAAAATGTCAAGAAGGAGACTGAAGCTGCGCCAAGCAGTACCAGTAAAAAACTTATCACAGCTGTTCAAAAAGCAGAAAGACTCATGCCTTCATCCTTATTTTGCATCAGACACATGAGGACACTTCGTCTTTCTGGGTCATCATTTTAAAAAGGTTCACATGGCAACGGCCTTTGGTTAAATTTCTGCCAAGAGCCCTTTTTTTGAAACTTGAGCATCCGTTCCTTGTGAGGCACACTGCAGACATATTGGAATGCCATAATAAAAAGCGTCATAATCTGCCGCAACGGGCATGCCCGGGGACTTTCACTTCGTCTTGTCTTGCCTATAACAAATTGGATGGACGATAAATTCGGCAAGCGTCTCCCACCTTTTTCAGATGTTACCAATGTTCCTTGCTCGCTAAGTTGTCCATTTAGTACTATGTACAGAAAGGCACCTGCATTGAATTGCATCTGGCCCCCATCCTGAGCTACTTTCTATTTGCACAAAATGATAAGCAACTGTAAAGACTTTCATGCGCACAGTGCCACCCGGGAAAGCGCATTTTGTCTGCTTCTTTCTGGACCTGTGGTTTTTACTGTTTACTGTTATGAGAAATGATTTTGGGCAATAAATTATAACGGGTTGGTTCTCGGTGAATGGCTTTTGAAAGCTTCTACGAAAGCCGATTGTTCAATAGCGGATGGTTGAAATGTATTTGTGAAATTTATATTTGGTGTTGTGTGACCACTAAATGAGGATTTTTTTTATGCTTTTCAGATGGATCCGACAGCAATGTGCAGGTGTACAATGTGTGTAGTTTGCCATGAAAATAAAACGTATGTACTTGTACTCACCCAAACACTTACCACTCTTTCATTCTAAGCTGCATTCTTTGTACGTATGCACTACATAATATGCGTAAAGGAAAGCCTTGTACATAATACTTATTTCTTCGGCACCTGGACGGCTATATCTGCAGTGAACATTGCGGGCAGAAGCTATACGAAGACGCATGTTCATGTACTACAGAAAGTACATAATTACAATACAGATAATTTCCGCTCTAGATGAAATGACTTCCGAGTAAACGGAGGACGTATGCATACACATTGCGGAAACTTCAATAAGAACAAAACATAAGCATTCGTTGTGAAAAAACGATTTCGGTCTCGTGCATAGCATGGCGTAACTTTCCGTTACCAAGACTGTGACAGTCGTCATACGGAGTCTCTGTTTCTGACATTTAGTCCGTACCTCATGTTGCGGAAAACCCTCCGGCAACGCATTACCAGCGGGTTTCTCTGTACTGCGGAGCATTTTTTTTTACAGTGCATGTAGTTCAACCCATGGGTCTATAAGGTTAAACGGCCTATAAGGTATACGGCCGGCCTTGTCTGCGACCGCTTACATCCCTGTAAGAAACCTCGACGCAGTTAAAATCCCCTGCTATAAAAGTTGGATAACTAGCTAGCATGAAAGAATCGAGAGAATCAAAGAACTCAGATGTAAAAGAACGTTGGGTTGGAGCGCACACTACAAGCGCTCTCGCTCTCCTTCAATGAAGGTTAAAATCCAGGGCTAGGGTGCGACCATCAAAGCCGTACGTGCAGTAAGCACTCCGTTTCTATACACCTTCACCTTCAATGTACACCGCCCAATGGAGCCAAACAATCCTACCGACTATGCGGTTCTCTTTATTACACAGAACGCTCATAAGTGCAGTAATATTCTAAAGAAATGCAGCACTTTTTGCTCGTTGTGGTGAACGCTTGAGCGTAAGCTGCGAGAAATGTCTCGGTATCTCACATGCTTCTTTTATCTTCTAAATAATATTTGCATATATAATTGACCTTCATCGGAAAAGAGCCAACATTGCAAGGAGAGCTTACAGCATCCCAATCCTACTTCGCAATTAAGAGAGCAGCCGCGGATTTTTAAAGCATAATAATAATAATAATTGGTTTTGGGGGAAAGGAAATGGCGCAGTATCTCTCTCGTTCGACACTTGAACCGCGCCGTAAGGGAAGAGATAAAGGAGGGAGTAAAAGAAGAATGGAAGAGAGAGGTGCCGCAGTGGAGGGCTCCGGAATAATTTCGACCACCTGGGGATCTTTAACGTGCACTGACATCGCACAGCACATGGGCGCCTTAGCGTTTTGCCTCTAAAGCAGGAAAATAATAAATATTTGTGAAAAAAAGAAAGTTATGTGGATTAGCTCAGCTAATCCAGGATATTCAAAACGAAAGATGTCGGCGTTCACAGTCTTCATTGGCGTTGGCGTTGACAATTTCTAGACGGCGATGGATTTGAGCAAAGGAAGCGCGCATAACTGGCTCCCTGGATATGCGGACACCTTATTCGTGCTTTGATACATGTGGCGGTGGTGAGAGAGATGTGGCCTGAATTCATTAGCGCTGACAGCGTTGTGACTGACATGCGGCACTGCAGCATTAGCTAGGCCGCAGCATTCATTTAGTGATCAATCTCTTGCGATCAACCGTTAACTGCATGCCACCTCCCAGGGCAGCAGGAGTGCGCGCTGCCTATCCAGTGTGCGGAACGCAATCAAAGCTGGCTTTTGCATTTGGACACCAACGCCACGTACATGAACGCGAGATTGAGGTCTGCACTGACCCACGGAGCTGGTCGTGTGGCTTTCCTTTCGTGAAAATAAACGGTCTTCGCAAAGCAGTTAACGCCAATGAACTCTATGAACGCCGTCAGTTCACTTGTTTTGTTTGGTTTTTTAGGAAAGGAAAAGACGCAGTAACCGTCTCACATATCTCGGTGGACACAGGAAACAAGTTGTAAATGAGGGAATAAAGAATGGAGGGAAAGAAGAATAAGAAAACTGAAAAATTGAAGTGAAAGAAGAAAGGAAGAAAGAGGTGCCGTAGTGGAGGGCTCCGGAATAATTTCGGCCACCTGGGGATTTTTAACGTGCACTGACATCGCACAACAGACGGGCGCATCTTGAAAGTGCACTGACTTCGTACAGCATACGGGCGGTCAGTGCACGTTAAAGATCCCCAGGTGGTCGAAATTATTCTGGAGCCCTCCACTACGGCACCTCTTTCTTTCTTGTTTCACTACCTCATTTATCCCTTCCCTTACAGCGCGGTTCAAGTGTCCAATAGTATATGAGACAGATACTGCGCCATTTCCTTTTCCCAAAAACCAATTATTATTATTATTATTATTATTATTATTATTATTATTATTATTATTATTATTATTATTATTATTATTATTATGATTATTATTATTATTGAGGAAAGGCGCGGCGCTGCGGCGGAACATCTGTGGCTCGGTGCTACTAGTGGCGCATGCGCAGTAGTGACTAGGGAGCGTGCGAAATATCCTTGGCGAGCGCGCGTTTTAACGTCATCGCCACGGCGAAATCGCCACGGAGCATCGCCATGGCGAAATCGCAAGTTCGCGGCCAGTAAAGCTTTCACTTTAAAAACGGTGTGCTGTGCAGCGTCAGTGCACTTGAAAGATGCCTGCTGCGTGTGGCTCAGTAGTTATGGCGCTCATCTGCTGAGCCGGAGTACCCGGGTTCGAACCCGAAAGCGGCGTCCACGTTTCGATGGAGGCGGAACGTGTGCTGTGTGATGTCAGCGCACTTTATAGATCCTTCCTCCCCTCCCTTGTGGTGCGGTTCCAGTTTCCACCGATGTATCAAACAATTACTGCTACACTTTCTTTCCTCAAAAAGCAATTTTTCTTTCAATTTCGCGTGAAAGATCCCCAGGTGGTCGAAATTTTTGCCGGAGACCTCCACTACGGCACTTCTTTCTTCCTTTCGTTCACTCCCTCCTTAATGCCTTCCCTTAAAACGCGTTTTAGGTGTCCACCGAGATATGTTTTGTGGTGATCGAAATTATTCCTGAGCCCTTCAATACGGCACCTTTCTTCTTTCACTTCCACCTTCCTCCCTTCCCTTGCGGCGCGCCTCCCGTGCCCACAGATGTATGAGACAATTACTGCTCAGTTCCCTTCCCTCTAAAAGCGGTTTTCATTTTCATTTCACGTGAAAGATGCCTATATGTGGATGAAATTTTTGCCAGAGACCTCCACTACAGCAGCTTTTTCTTACTTTCTTCTTTCGCTCCCTCCCATATGTGTTCGTTTAAGGCGAGGTTTAGGTGTCCACCGAGATATGTGGTGGTCGAAATTGTTCCAGAGCCCTCCAATACGGCAGCTTTCTTCTTTCACTCCCAACTTCCTCCCTTCCCTTGCGGCGCGGCTTCAGTGTGTAGCGATGTTTGAGACAATTACTGCGCCATTTCCTTTCCTCAAAAAGCGATTTTTATTTCCATTTCGCGTGAAAGATCCCCAGGTGGTCCAGTGAGTGAGTGAAAACTTTATTGGATCTTTCAAGGGTTTCGCTGTTATGAAGTCTCTGTCGTCTTCTCTGGCGCTGGCGACTTGAGGCTTCTCGTCAGCAAGGGTGGGCCCCTATTCCAAGGCTCCGCTGAGTCATGCTGCATCATTCGCGTGCTGCCCTAAGGCCCTTTGGGTCGTGAGCTCGCCGCTGGTGAGCCGACTCTCCCATTGCTCCGCACTCGGGTGCTCGTGTTGGTGGAATGCTTTGTTGCGTTCGCACTCCCACATAATGTGGCAAAGTGTAGGTGTGGCATCGCACCAAGGGCAGGTGGCTCTGTATTGTGTCGGGAACATCTTATTAAGTATGTTTAGGTTAGGAAAAGAGTTGGTCCGTAATCTGCGCCAGCCGGTCGCTTCCTCCTTTGTTAGGGCTTTGTGTGGTGGTGGATATCTTATTCTAGCTCCCCTATGAAAGTACAAGCTCTCTGCGTATCCCCCCTCGCAAGCCTGTAGGCGGAGCTCCGGAGCATTTGACTGCCCTGCTCGGAATGCGTTACCTCGAGCTAGGCTGTCTGCCCTTTCGTTCCCCCCTATGCCCGCGTGGCCCGGGATCCAGATTAGGTTATGCCTGGGTTTCTTCTCGGCGGAGGTTACCCCGCTGAGTATCCTAAGGGCTGTTCTGCTGATCCTGCCCCTCGTGTAGTTCCTGCACGTCTCCTTCGAGTCCGTCAGTATGTTGAGAGATCGGCCCGTTCTGTAGCCTTCTGCTGCCGCCAGCGCAACGGCAATCTCTTCGGCCTCCGCTGTGCCGGCGACCTTTGCCGTGGCACACGTGATCATGTTTCCTTCCTTGTTTACCACTACCGTCGCGGCTACGCGTTCTCTCTCGCGCGGATATACGGCAGCGTCCGTGTATACAGTGTTGTCTAACTGGCCTAGCGTTCTTTCTACGTACTCGGCCCTCGCTTTTCGTCTGTTTTCGTGTAGATTGGTGTCCATGTTTTTCGGCAATGGTCCCACGTAATGGTTTTCCTAAGGTGGTCCGGTACGTCCGCGTATCTGTCTACTAGTCCGCTCGTGTCCCGACCCAACGTTCTTAGGAGCGCTCGTCCCGTAGGGGTGCCTCTGAGTCTCGTGGTTTGCGTTCCTAGCAGAGCTTCGGCGAGCTCGCTGAAGGTGTTGCTGATGCCTAGCTGGAGAAACTTTTCGTTCGACGTGTTCTTGGGTAGGTGCAGAGCAGTCTTGTACGCCTTCCTGAGAATGGTGTCGGCTTGCTCTCTTTCCGCCTTGGTCGTCGCGTGGTACGGCAGGGAGTACGTGACTCGGCTGACAATTAGGCTGTTGACTAGCTTGAGAGTGTCTTCCTTCATTCCGTATCTCTTTTGGGAGACTCTGTTGGGAGCTCAGCAAGCTGATGGTGTGGCAGCATTTCCGGCTTCCTTGCAACCACATGCCCGGGATCCTTATCATGTTCTTTTCCAGGATGTTCTGTCCCTCGAGAACGACCTCCAGTGTCGCTTGGGTGGTATGCTTGCCGACGGTTAGGAGTTTCGACTTCTCCGTCGAGCATCTTAGGCCCCTCTCTCAGGTGTAATTTTCTACGCAAGTTGCCGCTTCCTGTAGTTTTTCTTGCTTCTCCCCGAATGATCCTTGGGTGACCCATATCATGACGTCGTCGGCGTACATCGCGTTTTGGATGCCCTGGATCTCCTTGAGCCATCTTGCGAGCCCAATCATTGCCACGTTGAAGAGGACGGGCGATATGACGGATCCTTGGGTTGTGCCTTTGCACGGCGTGGGGAAGACGTCGCTTCTCAGCTCGCCCAGCCCCACGGTCGCCGTTCTGTCGCTCAGGAAGGCTCTGACGTAATCGTGCGTTCTCCTCCCTCAGTTGGTGTTGATGCCTTCCATGATGGCCGTTTAGCTTACGTTGTCGAAAGCCCCCTTTATGTTGAGGGCCATGACGACGTTTTCGCCCGCCTTCGGCATCGTCTCGAGCACTTCCTCCTTGAGTTGGAGCAGCACGTCTTGTGTAGAGAGGTTGGCTCTGAACCCGTACATGCTGTCCGGGTACCATTGTTCGTTCTCCAGTTGCGACTGGATTCTCTTCGTGATCAATTTCTCGTACAGCTTGTCCAGGCACGACGTTAGAGATATCAGCCTGAGGTTCTCGATCTGGAGCTTCTTGCCCGGCTTCGGAATCATCACGACGACGGCGTGTTTCCACTCCGCCGGCACTCTTCCCTCTTGCCAGAGCTTGTTGAGGTAGGTCGTAAGCTGATCTATCGCCTCGTCGCTGAGGTTCCTTATTAGCGAGTTCCGAATATTGTTCGCCCCCGCCGCCGTGTTCTTCGTGGCCGATCTTATCGCCTCGACGACCTCCTCTCTCGTGATGGGTCGGTCCGTGGCCGAGTTCTCCTCGCCACGGTATTCTTCTCGGTAGCTGTCGACCTGATCTTTGCCGTAGCACTTGATCCGGACCTCTTCGAGTAGTTGTTCGTCCGTGCCTTCGTATGGGTGCACCAGCCTCTCTATCGACTTGCTGCCTTCGGATTTGTGTATGCTCGGGTCCATGAGGGCTTTGAGGATCTGCCACGTTCTGACCGTGTTGAGGGTGCCGTTCAGCGAGTTTCTCAATTGCTGTCACCCCTGCTGGCCAGCTGCGTCGCGTACTGCTCCGTTTGCTTGGTTATATCGGCAATTTTCTTCTTTAGCTTCCTGTTGAGTTTTTGTCCACCGCTTGGTGAACCCGGGTCTCGCCTCACATAGCTTGAGGAGGCGCTTGTCCACCTCCGGCGTTTGTTCCGTTCTATCTACTTCTTGGATCGAGCGCCCTGACCACTGAGCCACCGCGGCGGAGCTCAGTGGTTAAGGTGCTCGGCTACTGATCCGGTTTTCCCGGATTCGAACCCAACCGCGGTGGCTGCGTTTCGATGTAGTAAAAACGCTAAGGCGCCCGTGTGTTATCCGATGTCAGTGCACGCTAAAGATCCCCAGGTGGTCGAAATTATTCCGGAGCCCTCCACTACGACACCTCTTTCTTCTTTCACTCCCTCCTGTATCATTTCCCTTACGGCGCAGTTCAGGTAGACCCATGATATTGCTTTCCAAGAACGGTCTACTTGCTGGGTCACTTTGAGGAAATCTTTTCAGATTCTTTTTTTTTGTTTTGCAGTTAACAAAAGACAGATGTGTCATATTTTCAACGATTTAGAGAGAATGTAAATTCCTTCGGGAGCGCGTTGTTACATCCATGTCTCAGCAGCGCAGGGACTGCCTTCCTCTGCCAAACTTGATAATGAAAGTTAAAAAAAAATAGCCTTGGATTAACTCCGCTTAAACCGATGTGTGATATGCGATAGCGCGCTGACGTAATTGGTGCCACAAGCGACACCATAGCAACAATATGATGCAAGCCTCAAAGCTGTGAACTGCTTTTTCGGGGATCGCAAGTGCCAAATTTTAAGAAATGGCCTGTTCCAAATTTGGAGGTCGTCATTGTGCCGGGCGCGGTCAATCATGGTTGGCCATTGATTTTGGTCCAAATCGGCCAAGGTCATATTTCGTGAGTCGCCCGGGCCAAACATTGGAAATGACTCGAGCCAAATTTGGAGGTTGTCGTCGTGTCGGGCGCGGTGAATTTTGGTTGGACACCGATTTCGCTCCAAATCGGCCGAGGTCATATTTCTGGAGTCGCCCTGTGCCAAAATTTTGGAAATAACTTGAGCCATATTTGAAGGTCCCCATTGTGTAAGTTTGCGTGATATTGCATCATTTCAGTGATTACTGTTATTGAGCCCAAATGCTGTGGTATATGTGGTAGAAATATGTGGTAGGCACCCTGCAATAAGCTCAGTTGTAATTCACACTCGTCCCATGTCTTGTCTTGTGCGTCTCGCGCAACCTTTCCATGTCTCAAAGAATGCACCAACTAGCATGTTCTGCTTGACAAGTGTAAAAAATGCTTCTTCGACACGCCACTCAACAGTTGTCCCGCTTTTATTTATGCGCGCATTGCTATAGGCCCTTTGGGCTCAAGGGGACACCGTCGTTGCTGCCACTGAGTGGCGGCATTTACCGGGGCAGCTTTCTTACGCTGAGCGGCAATCAGTGGAGATCGCCAGATGAGGCGCCGCGCTATACTTGTGGTGCAAGAGGGATCTACGTACCTGCGGTCCGCTGTCTTTCCAGAAAGTGAACTGTAAGAGGAAGATATCCTGTCATGAGGACCCGAGTAGACCTCGAAGGGGAAACATGCGCATGATATGTAAGCAGTGATGCCGAACATTAATGCTTTGGTGCGAATGGGAAAAGTCAGAAGCTACGGCGTATACGTGACGAAAAAGCCTCAAGATGAGGAACAGCACACGGGTACAAAACTGCACGCAAAGCATGATTTGCGCCAGATGGTGGCGCAAGCACGGGACAGCCATGATGACAGTTGTAGGTTTCTGACACATTCTCTACCCGCAACACCGGATAATGGCACCAGCAAGTTATAAATCACATCAGAAGAACGTGGATGCGGCGCTTGAGCTCAGTTGTATTTCTTGAGAGCAGCGTTCCTTCCTTTTCGGACATCAGACCCGTGCTATTTATTTCATGTAGCTAATAAAAACTGGAGCTCAGCCAAAAGTGCGCCTTGTGGAACCTGTTTTGCAGCACACGGTGAGAATTTAATATAGTTCGGTGCCCCTTCTAATGTCTTTCGGTGTGCCATCGTCAGAGATCGTATGTAGCATGGCTAGTGCGATGAACGCGCCCGATATGTGCTGCTTGACAGACGGCTGCGCTAGCTTTTAGCACATAGTCGACACTACTTGACCCTACAAGATAACAAGCTTCCTTGCTGCTAACCAGTCGGCATAATAAAGTCGCCAGAAACATAAAACGTAACCTATGGCCATTCTTGAGAAATCACGGTGGCCGCTCAAAACTACTTACGTGCTGTGAATGCGAAAGCGTTATTTTTTTTTTACTTTTTCCTTCCATTTAAATGACACACCTATTTATTAGCATACAGTCGTAAGAGGGCGCATATGCTAGGTTCATTTCTGTTATTCGCCAAGAAGCAACTCGGCCTAATGGATTGCGGGCGCGTCTCGAAATCAAAGACCTCGCTTCAATTCTCCAAACCTTCGGGAGAAATTTTAATCCTCTTTTCCTGGTCACGTGGGCGCTGGGCCGCCAAATTTTACGGAAATTGGGTTTCGTTGACGGTGAGCCGTACGATGCTCTTGCATCAAAAGCTGGAGGCTCGTTGCGCAGCTCTGGTGGGTTGTGTCCCCATTGAAAAGCAACGACGAACTGCGAGTGTTCCCGCCACTACACGAGGGAAGCCGCTTTAGCACGACATGCGCTTCCCGGAACTGCGACTCTCGTATACGCACTACAGCACAGAGCTTCCGAGTATTACCCAGAGGGAAAGCTGGCGCCACCGAGTATGCGAGTTTTTTTTAAAAAGCACTACTTCCACCGCGAAAATGCAGGGAAGACGAGGTTCCTTATTTGGCTTCCCTACTGTTAGGTTGAATGCGTATATTGTACATATCTCGAAATTGGTAGCTGCGCCTCGACGGTCTCTTCTGGGCGCAGTTTAAGATATTTCGATACTGCGTTTTTCAATTCTTCAGTATAGTTAACGCAAGTGAAAGTTAGGTGTTGCGCTGGTATGGCAACTTTCAAGAAGGGTCGTATTCTTGCGGCCGAATCCACGTTTTATGCCCAACAATAGCCGAGTCAAGTAGTAAACCTCCTCTTCCCGGCATTCCTGCGCCGCCTCTCCATGGTGGAGCTTTCCCTCTCGCTACAACCCTATGACATACATAGCACAGCAGGCGCCCGCGGTGCCCCTGTGCAGTACACTGTGGCCCCGGGACGGGCTTCAGGGCGGAGTAGCCCAGCAGCTCACCGCCGTAGTAGACTCCCGCCGCGGCTCCCAGGGTGAGGCAGAGGGCGGCCAGCGAGGCGCGAAGGCAACCGGCCAACGTGCAGCCGGCTCGACGCTGGGTGAACGTGATCCGGTGGCCGCCGCGCTGCAAAGGACGAGGCTGGGCATCACGACTGACACCACTGTCACCCGGCATTCCTCGAAGGCCTTTGCAGTAAAGGCACCATTTTTCACTAAAGGAGCGAAAGCTTAAAGGAGCAGCGACGCAGCTACACGGTGCAGCATACAGGTGAAACAGTCGTTGAGGCTTAGCACCGGCTGTTATGCTCGAGGCGGCTGAAGTGAGTGCTTTAAAGTTAAAAGTGGGGAATTCTGTTCATTCGTTGAGCTCAGACAATTTTTTTCATTCTAACTGCTTCCTTAAAAGAACTGCAACAGCTGCTCTCTCATCAGCAGCAGCAGGTTGTGTGTATTGCCTTGGCCACCAGGGGCACTCGGTGATGCTGCAACACTTCCAGTGTCTTGAAAACGGGGCATAATATATAAACACCCGTATAAAAAGCAAAGCCAGGCACACCTTTCGTATTTAAAAAACGAAGTTTTCAAACATTGTTGGCTGTATCTATTTTTTTATTGCTTTTACTTTTTGACGTTGGGAGGCACTGCGATCGCCGGTTCTCGAAGGCCGCGCCTTTGGGATCCAAAAGTATCTGACGGGCGCCTTCGCCTCCAAGGCCCTTAGCGGCAAAGGCGCAACATTTGTGCCATGTAGCTGCACTCCTTACGCCTTTGGATATAAGGACCTGATTCTCAAAGGCCTTTGCGGTGCCCGTGTGACAGGGGTATGAGACGTGTAAATCCCTATTCCTGTCTGTGGTCCGTCGGTACGTGTCCGATTTTTCGCGTTCGTCCGAGGTGTTAATTGTGAATTGGCTTGAATCGCGCCAGAGCTGCCAGGACATAGGATATGACGCATGGCTAAACGTTTCGTCTGCACGGTTTAACACTTATTTCCCCAAACACTTACCAGGCCGATTACAGCTTGTACACCTGCAGCAAAGCTGATGGGCAACCGATGGCACCGGGGGCTGCACATCCGGCATACGAGACGGATGCTCGAACCACTATGCCACTGCTTCGGTTTTATTACAACGATACAAAAAGCGTTTTACGTGTCTTGAAGTTTTCGGGGAACTGCGAAAATCCCCTAAACGCTTTTTGTATTAAGCTCCCTAATCTTTCTATTATTCAGTGTGGTGGCTTTAATTTTTCACATAATGTCTGGCCTATAGTGTTCCCTTTATCGCAACAAAGAGTGCTTCTGAAGTGTCTGATTTCTTAACTGCTTGATTAAACAATTCTTGTACTCAGCCCAGATAAAATAACATGGTGGACATCCAATACGCCAGACTTTTTATCTGCCGCCCCTAAGAACTTGTAAAGTATTAACTACTTATCAGACACAAGCAACCATTCCTTATAATGTGCTGTGTTGATCTTACCTGCAACAACACCAACAACACAAAATTAGTATAAATAAGTTAAGCGCAATTACTCTTGTCAGTAATGCCAGAAAACTGCTTCGAGGAGTTTCTGGCGAAGTTTGACGAGCTATCTGAAAATATCATTTCGCATCTGATCAGACAACCAGGCTGGCGTTCTCTTGACTGTTACATTACTAAGAAATAGTCACCGCTCATCTCAACTCACCGTGGCATAATCGCTCTTTTAACCATCTGTCAAATAAGTAGAAAATATTGTTTTCTCACATCAAGGTCATGTGAAAAGCATGAGCATTGGTCAGAGTTGCAACAAATTGTTGCGGAATAATATTTTCAGATTTCTAAAAAGTTCACCAGAAACGAGGATCCGTGAAAAAATCCAAGCTCTACTACTTAACTACCCACGCTGACGAAAAAGTAATTCCTATAATTTTGTAGCACTGCCAGAAGCGAGACCTGTCATTAAAAACCTTTTCTGGCCTCTCTGTTAAACTCTGTTCCCAGTGCTCAAAACAAAGTCATTCTGCACAAAATTGTGGGGTCAGCGAAGCGAGCGCAGCAAACGCGCGCTCTTTCCCCTTCTCCGCGCAAATATGGCTCTGCCCCACGAATGCGGCGAGTACAGGAAGACCCCGCCGTCATTCTCGGTGCGCGCAAACATTAGCCTCCTATACCGCCGAAGACTCGCCCCAACCGTTAAGCCTTTTTACGTATAGCCTTCTACATCTGAGGAATGCCACGTTGGTATTTTCTACCTAGCTGGCCCGCTCTGCTCATTATGTGCAAGTTGCAATAAATATCATATGACTAAATACGCTTTGTCCTCCCTCCTCCTGTTGCAATCGACCGCACGTACTTATGACTGCCCTTATTCGTTACGTCGCCTGCGAATTACTCTAAGCCTCCAAAAGGCAGTGTCGGATGGTCTTCCGGGTGTCGTAAACCACCTAGGCGGCATCATGGCGTCTGGCAGTTTAACAAGCAACAGCATGACTCAAGGCTAACAACAGTCTTCGCAAGGCTAGCGTGGGTTACTATCGCACTAAACAGGGTGCGATAAAAATGGCGGTGGTTTAGCTCTGGTTAAACCTGGAGTGACGAGATAGCTACAGCTGGCCGAGTGGAGCTTGCTCACTTGAATTGCAAAGTCAGTCTTTCGCAGCGCCGTTTCTCTGGGCGTTCCTTCTTCATCTTCGTCCCTGGACGTGGATTCGCTCTCTCCCCATCTCCACTCCCCCCCCCCCCCCCCCACTTGGTTTCGCCGGCACGATGCGCAGCCGGCAGCTGCTCTGCAATACGTGACCAGCCACGGCGCCGCCACGCTGAAGGCTCGAAATGATAGCGTAATGTAGCTATCGCTAAAAAAGTCAAATTTCTCGCTAGTTTTGAGGTCGCACAGGATCAGACCAGAGCAGAGAAAGTGCTCCCAAAAAGTCGATTAGCGCGGTTGTCTGGGCATCGCGTTCGACGATTCTAGCCACATTTAGCAGGGAAAGCAGCACACGGGACACTGAATGGATTCAGGGGGGTGGGGGGGGGGGGGGGCGTTAAGAACGCAGCCGGTAAACCTGTAGGCAATAACCTGCTTCGGAAAGTGCACTGCTTCGCACGGCACTCTCAATACCAGAATGCGTTCTAT
This sequence comes from Amblyomma americanum, assembly GCF_052857255.1. Lineage (NCBI taxonomy): Eukaryota > Metazoa > Arthropoda > Arachnida > Ixodida > Ixodidae > Amblyomma > Amblyomma americanum. The sequence goes on along the minus strand of NC_135497.1, from coordinate 32,503,284 downwards.
TTCAAGAGCAGCACCCACGTGTCAGCTTGTCGGTCACATACAAAGGCTACTACGCACGAGTGGCCACCACAAGCCCTTTCGGAATCCTCGGATTGGTCATTCACTGCATTGAAAATTGCCGTTGCACTTGACTCTTAATTCGGCGTCATTACTTGAACGTTGTGCATGTTGCGGGTCTTCAAGACGAACGCCCTCTCGCGGGCATCGGTGGTGAGCTCACCCCCATTCGAGAGTTGCGGACAAGAAGAAGAAATTCGAAAACAATAGGTCAGGGTAGAAAAGGCTCCATCTAGCGTCTGTTGGGCGTCGCGCAACCTAAACCTCCACGCATAGAAAAAATGTGATGGCCAGCTATTGGCCCGTCAGCGGCGTAGAGAAGAAGTGCATGATGGACACCGCACGCGAATGAGCGAGTGCAGTCGTTGGTAGTAGCATTATGGGGTTCGGTGGCACGGCATATGAAGCCGTTATAAGCCAAGCACCTGTGCTGTGGTCGCCAGCGGAGTGTGCAGGCTTGTGTCAGTATCGAAAAATGGTTGTTTGTGCTTGGATGTGACTGAGAGTTGGAGTGAATAAATAGAGGTGAGAACGATGTGTGGCTTTGGTGATTACCGCATCACGCCGGTCCGAAAAAACTCTCAGCCGCATGCGTGGTCTATATATGGCCGCCGATTCCGCACTATATTTCTCCGGTGCAATGTTCCACCCCGCCGTCAAGGTAATTTGCTTCGAGCCTTTCCATCACCGAGATGCTGCGCGTCACGAGAAGGTTAAAGGAAATCGTCAGCTCAAAACTTTTCCGCATGCGATTTCCGAACTTGGTTGGGATCAGCAACGGTCTCGCGACTGCAGGTTGCGCCAATATCTCTGTGACTTGGCTGCTAATGACACTGCTTACTGGTTTGTAGCTTTTGGTGCGGAGATATTTCGCGAGTGCTGTTGGTCCCTGCACTCACACAGCGTCGACAGATATGTCGGCGCTTACGCTAAGCGATGCGGTGGCTTCAAGGAACGTCTGTATCAGACCGGCGCTCTTTGGAGATTAGTGAGGTTGCTTGCAAAAAAACGTTTTGAAGGCACTTAGCCGACGCACTCGACTATAAATCTACCCGGGACGCGCCCCTGCCTTGGTTGTGCAAGCAGCGCTCATGGTAATCGATCAATTTATCTTCTATCTAAGAACGGCGAGACGCGTCAAACTAACTCCCGCGCCGTCACCAGCTTGTTTCGCCACCTCATGCCATGTTATCGTGGTTTCTTCGGCGCAGCCGACTGGAGCGGGCCACTGTCTGACAAAGGCTGAACGCTTCCAAGTCCTGCTGTGCCAGTTCGCGCCTGCGCGCTACGCTCAAGCGGACGCATTCAAATCATAAGCGTCTGCACTCCGCCAGAAAGCAGAAAGCGAAGAAACATCGCAGTAAGAGTTGGGCGGCACAGTGATCTGCAAGTGGCTATGGATTCACGAGATTCTGGCTAAGATCCTTGCGTTTACCGTTTACATCATTCAACCGCTGCATTGAGCGTGGCTACTTTTTATTGTTCGTCGACATCCAGATTCTATAACAGATTGTATCCACTCTAGCAGCAATGAAGCTTAATCTCTGTGTGTAATTTTTTTGATAGATCATGCCGAGAAGCTCCACAAATGCTGCGTCAGTACTGAATTTTTCAAAGAGCCGGAAAGCCTCAGGAAAGGACGGTGCGACGAGCTAATCTCTGTGAAACGTCGACCAACTCTTTAACCAGCATGTTCAGGTTAGCGCCTTGAAGTGCGACGCTCTGGCGTCATGCCAACTGATTACAACAGCCCATTGTGGTTCCTCTCTTGCAGTTTGTTCGTGCCAAGAAGTAGGTATTCAGGTGAGGTACTCAGGAGCTGAATCAGTACCAACTCACCCACTCGCCAGCCTTGCTGATGTATACTTGGACCCTGACTACGCCGAAATCTCTTAATTACTAAGGCGAAACAAACATTAACTCTAAAAGTCTAAGCAAGAGGCTCCAGGGGGCAGATCGACATAGGCATTCCAATATTACAGTTATGTACCTCAGTGAATATCACACATGGGCCGTAATTTGGTCAGAAAAAAACAACTGTTTTTTTTTTTTAAAAAGTTCGGACACACACACAAAAAAAACCTGAGTTTTGTTTTTCGTTGTAATCAGGAGCATTAATTAGTTTGCGAGTGTGCGCAAATACGTTCGCAGGCTACACGAAGGTGGTTGTACTTAATGCCGGTGAGTATAACGGTGCGTTTTAACGTAATGCCAAACGTGAAAACAGCAGTAATTGTTTCAAGGTGTTCTGCAAAAGTGAATACTTGGATACATTTTCGCGGTGGGACGCTGTGAGGAAGTGCACGTTTTTCTGAATGCATGCATTAGTTTTGAATGGAAGCGTTTGCTCAACGCACCTTATTATTCTGACCCAAGCCGAAGCCGCAAAGAGAAAGAAAGACTTTCCACCGTTCACCACGCTGCTAGAGTTGAACTATAAAATCTGCTGGCGGTTGGTACCGATGTCGAGCCTATAGCGTGCTGCTCAAAAGTCTCCCGCGAATAAACCGTTTAGAAAATTCGTATTATTTAGCGTATTACTGAGCCAACCGGTGCGCGGGGTGGTCAGATGGTACGCACAGCACATGAACGCGCCGAAGTTCCGTGCATAGGCTATGTTCGTGACGTGAGAAACTTGCCCGAGCCCCCGCTTTTCTATGAGAAACTAGTTTGCGCGCACTTAGTGCCGGCCATGGGCGTGTCCTGGCGCTGCGCTTACAGACTTTGCCAAGAAAAACATGAATTAGGAAGCGAAGCCTCTCCTACCAGAAATAAGTTACAGCCGTGTTCATGCTGACTAGTGCAACATGAGGGTATTTGCGTGAATTAATTCGTGAAATGGAAGTCGTTCCTGCATGCAATGCGTGGCCACCGCCAGCTTCGAAGTGAACCAAACGCAATCCTCGACTGGTACGGGGTTAACATAAGCTGCGCTTGTCGAAGTACTCTGCGCTTGTAAAAGACAAGTGTCTCCGAGACTCATACGAGAAATGTGCAGAGTGGCCACGCAGTTCTCAGTTCACAGGAAACTTTTTTTCCTTCTTTCAAATTTCAATGCACAGGTAGCACAGGTTCCCGCAGAGCAAAACCCAGCTTGCTGCGTACATGCTCCCATTGAAGGGGTAAATGGACTTTAGGCCTAACAGGCACCAGACACTGTGCTCAGCTCACTTCAAGCCAAGCGGCTTCAGATGCTTAGGATCTCAAATGAACTGCGTGCGTCGTTGCAGTACACAACCACAAAGCGCACAAAACATGAGTAAAAACTACAATGGTGAAAGCGAAACTGAACAACAAAAAATGCAATCCGTAGCACAGTCAACAAGCCACTAGATTTCAATCCGGTGTGCTGTCTTCCCGGCATGCCTCGGGCGACCATGGTGGATGAAGCGAAACGCCGCCAGCTTTTCCTGTAGTGTGCAGTCGGAAACTATATGGTGACGCTGGACGCCTGCCATTGATAGATGAGCGTGACAGATGATCGCGCATCACTCATCACGCCTACCCTACATCCCTGCCTAGAGTTACTAAACACTCGTGGCATCAGCATTTCGCACTACCCCACATGTCATTGAAATTCTCATTATCTTTAGAATCTCTAGTGATAAAGGAATAAATCCGCTGCAGTAGCGCGCCTACTGAGATCGCGATGAACTAGCGCTCTGGTCGTCATAGCGAGCGAAGGAGCGCGAGAAAAGAAGAGAAGGAGGCGCGCAGAAATGGCAAGGCAACGCCTCCTCTATTTTTACATTTTTATTTTACATTTTTTTATTTTGTAAAAATAGAGGAGGCGCTGGGCAAGGTCCATCAAATGGTCGCGCAAGAAGGGGCCGAACGCGTGCCAGAACCTATTGCCAGCGACATCAACTGTGAAAGTGCGACTGGAAGGACCCATGGGAATGGAGGAAAAATTATAGTTAACTGTAGTGGCACTGAAAACTATATTAAATTTAAAAAAAATTATCGCATGCATAAGTAAGTATAATTGTTTTTTCTTTCTTATAAAAAAGAATGCGTGAAATTTTTTTTAGTACTAATATTCTAGCTTGTTTTTAGCTCCCTGTCTCGGCCTTGTTGACTCGCCAGCCCGCTGAGCGCATGAGCAGCGCCTGTATGAAACAAGGTACACGCGGAAATATTTGCGAGCGTCAGCTCTACTGGTCGCGTTTCGAGCCTCCGAGTCATTCTGATGCCACGGATGGATCCAAGATGGCGGCCTCCATCCTATTAGAGCGTTAAGCTCTATTTCTCGCGTTTCTGATCTCAGCGTTATGCGTTATAAAGCAAATCGTAACCCAGTGGTTACCATGGTAACCGCGGTGGTTACCCAAGGGAACAAAATAATAACAGGCGGCGGCGGGATGCGCGACCACCACAGCTCGAAACTGAACTGTGTCAGCGTTCTCGCACTCGCATTTTCTTGCTCGCGTTTCTTATGGCGTTGATGGTACATTTCCGAGAGTGACACTTTTACAATCCCCCCACGTTTCGTTTGCATACGCTGCGCTAAGATCGTTTTACTATCTCCAGGGTATACGTTTGAAGACACCACTTCACCTGAATGAGGGGTAACCTTCCTACCGTTCAAGATTTTGTTTCTATTAATTCCGTGACGTGCCTCATGGTGTAGTCGTCAGTAAATAAAACACGGCTTTGGATGTAAGACAACTTCCATTTGAGCACTCATTTGTGTCTGGTTAAATCGCTCAATCAATGCGATTCACTTTTTTTCGGGCTGTGGCATTCACTTTTAGGCCCTTTTCATTTAAGAAAATGGCTTCCAGAAAATAACCGCATTCTGCCTTTACATGACGCACGCGACGAAAGACGAGGTCAAGGGCAACGGAGGCAGAACGGTACTCTAATGAATCGGCTGAGACCATAGTTCACAGCCGCTACTTTAAGTCGACTTAGCAGTGAAAACTTCTGTTGAGTCGCTTTGAGAGTAACGGTGGCGTTTACCTGCAGACTCGCGCAAGCACCGTTGCATCTTCATCGCCCCTTACCTTGTCTTCTGTCGTTTATAAATAGGGGAAAAAAGCGCAAAATGCCTGCCAGAAACGTCGTCACGATGTCAAAGCTTTTTTCTTAATTTGTTAATTCATTTCCACTACCGGCTGGCGCCACGAAAATCATGCCTCCCTCTGTCGTCATGCTGGAGCCCTAAGGGAATTTCGATGTTAGTTGATCGACCTCGGAAATAGTGCCTTGTTAAGCGGCGAAAGAATGGAAAGACGGAATTAAAAGCCGAATATTAAAGGTACCCTGCAACACAATTTAGCTGGTACGCCTGCGATGTTAACCGACGCCTCTTCACAAATATCCTATACACCAAGCATTTTTTAATGCATTTGCTAGACGCGCAGTTATGTGGCAGTCAAAATTTGAACATCAGTGTCTTGGCGCCCCTGCGCTGGACCCACCTACCCCGCCGGGCTTCCGGCGGGCGCGCAGGAATTCCCCGGGACAGACGACGGAGCTGACTGGCCGCGGTCACGGCATGTGTCGACGCCTGAAAGGACCTGACCAAGCGTCATTTCTATACCTAGATATGTGCACGCGTAACGTGGAGGAGCGACCAAGTTTGAAAAGTCGCCAGAAAAGACTCGACAACTTTCTAGCGCGACTGTGGGCTCTCTGCTGCTTTTTATTTGGCTCATATGTTTATTACAATGCTATCTAGCGAATGAGCGAGTTTGTACGTATACTGTGCTTAAAAGGTGTTACAGGGCCCCCTTAAAAGCGAATTTTAAATGACGAAACAATAAACCGTTACGCTGACACAGAAATGCCGCATCACGCTCTATGATCGCGTGTCAATTTTCTTTGGCGCAACTCTAGCCTACGTGCAACCGGTGCGAAGTAGAACGCCAGTGCACCATGCGATGAGGTACGGGGTGGTGCCCTGCCTCTTCGCACAGTGAGAGGAGAGGTCGACACCAGCCGTACCTCGTTTCGCGATGGTGGCCTTCTCTTTTATGGGCCACGACGCATATTTTTGCGCGGCGACAGTATTCTGAGAAGGAAGTAGCCCCAGAGCGCGGTTGGGCACGCAGGAATGATCGCCATTCCGAGCGCCTGTGGTGGGACCCTCCTGGGGGGCTACCTCATTGACAAGCTTGACCTGACCTGCGCCAACATCATTCGTATGTCTGTCTTCGCCAGCATGTTCACCTGGCTCGTGATGGGCTTCGTCCTTTTCCACTGTCCGAATTCGTCCTTTGCGGGGATGTCCTTCACGTGAGTAAACTGAGCATGTACGCCAATTAAGCGCTGAGTGCTGACCTCTGCGAAGGTATCCTGTGCTAGCCCTTTAAGTGCACCGCAGGTGGGTCGGCTTCAGTCTCGTTCAGCACGAATGCAAGCTGGGCTGTAGGTATTTCGCGCGCTGCTCCGCAAGTGACATGTGCGCATTGCGCGACCATCAGCAGACTCGGTCATGCTCCCACCGCAATAAAGTCACTGCCGTACTGTACAGCCGAGTTAGGCCCTGTGCAGGCATGTAGCCAGCATTTTTTTCAGGGAGGGGGAGGGGGGCCTATTCGTGCTTGGTGCACGCAACCTGTGCGTCTCCACTTCAGTTTTTGCCACATTGCCATTCGCGTCGTATTTTCAGAGTCCTGAGCATTCCAGTTCTCTAATAAGGATATTTACTCCATTTTTGACCCAAGGTACATCCCCTTTGCACTCATTTGAATGAAACAATGGAACCAGAGAGCAACAGTATTCGCTCACTATGTTATCGCCGCTTGCGTCCAAGCCTAAGTTTATCCGCCATGCAAAGTTAGGCAATCCAGTGTTTTCAAATTTTCGCGGGAAGTTTCTGACATGGAAGTTCTGACATGCCACTGCGTCCAAAATACAAGTTGGCCAGAGTTTAAACTCCGCTACGGAATCCTGTGACTGAAGTCTACCCCGCGATCAACTTGATTTTCCACTGTAAGCAGCCTTCTCCTCGCTGCGTCGTTGTCCCCTCGAAGCTGCGGTGCTTGTAGGGGACCAGTGCCGTCTCCGTCCAGTAACGCCGTCATATCCTTTACAACGTGAACTGCTGGGCGGGTTGGTCAGACATGGTTCTTGTGCACCAGCGCAACGGCTCGAAGCCAAACAAGGAAGGGACAAAACACAGCGCTGAACTAACAACAGAATGGTTTTATTCAGGACAGCAATGCTTAAGTAAATACATGTATCGCAGAAAAACAGAAAAATACAGAGAAAACTTCAAGTTCCACAGGCCAATCATTCTGAGCGTGCGAAAGCTTTGCCGATGCACGTAATCTAGGACATCAAGTATTCCTGCTCTTTCTTAGAGATAGCGGCAGAAAGGGTGCTTATACATTCCGTACCAGGCCTCATAATCTCTGCAAAAAGAGTAAACAGAGCAAAAAGTAAAGACCAGCTCACTAGAGAGGTAATTGAGGCATCAGAGATTATCAGGCTAGGTACGGAATGCACAAGCACCCCTTCTGTTGCTATCTAGAAGAAAGAGCACGAATGCTTGATGTCCTAGATTACGTGCATCGGCAAAGCTTTCGCACGCTCAGAATGGTTAGCCTGTGGAACTTGATGTTTTCTCTGTATTTTTCTGTTTTTCTGAGATAGCAGCGTGTACTTAAGCACTGGTGTCCTGAGTAAAACCATTCTCTTATTAGTTCAGCGCAGTGTTTTGTCCCTTCTTATCTCGGTTCTGAGCCGTTGCGCTGGTTTACATGAATAATATCCTTGATGATCCTTCTTTAACTCTCGGTACTGCTGATATTCTTTCTGTCCTTCAGTCTCCACCCGTTTCTCCCGATTGCATTTTCTTCTTCCCGGTGTTCGCTTCTTTTCTCTTCGCCACCAGCGCAACTGTCTCGTAGAAGGACGGAAGACTGGGCGAGTTGGTGTTCCATGGTAACAAGGAAATCCTGTTGTCTAGCGCTGTTTGAATTTTCTTGTTACAACTGTTTCATGCCAGTTCAGTTGCTCGGCGAAGTTCACTTCCGTAGCCGTTGTCGCCTCATCTTCAAATCTGTTGCAGAGCAGAGATTTTCCACAGTTCGATACTGTCGGCTGCAGAAGCCACGATATGAATTTGATTGTGAGAATGTTATTTCCTCTCCCACAACAATTTCGCTCATATTAAAGCGAACAGCATAGAGCGTGATGGCGTGATTTGCGACTGAGGTCTTCCGCGGGTGATGCACTGCAAAGCGTTTTCTTACAAGTGTTGATTATGCCATATACAAAATTAGTTTACATTCAAAGCGTCTCTTTGGCCTCGCTTGAAAACTTGCTGCCTTAACTTCAACACTCGTGCTACTTCGATAAATTCCATGTAAATCGTTCAATCTCTCCTAAATCCACGACACGACCAACCGTGCTTACTGGCGCAAACTCCCTGTCGCCCACATATGTTCTGTCAACTTCCCTCCCGGTCCTTCCCGAAACATAGGAGAACGGAATCGGTGCCCAAAGGCAGATCAGCGAAGGCCGGTGGTCAGTGTGGTGGTAATCTCTGGTCTCCTGGACTTCGAAGCGAGATTAGCTACCGCGTGTCGGGTGTTCGCACCTCTACCACTCGGCCTGCTTTGGATCGCTGCACACCTGGAAGCACACTCCCATGGTTGAATGTCCGAGTAGCCTGTCTCTAAGCGATAGCATTAGGAGCGTCATGAAGGCGGAAACTGTTCGGTGGCTTCGGCGTCGGTGTGAAGCCTCCGCCTGCTGAGTGGTGTTTAGGGAGATATGCCTCTCTTCACCTGTCAACCGTCCCCCTGACCTCTTGCCCCTCTGCCCTCTACATCTGTAGCGGAGAAGATTTAGACGCTGCACTAAGAATGACTCAGCAATTATGAAAATGACTAAGAAAAAAATGACCCTGACTGCAACAGGTCTACGTGCAAAATATACAGCTCCCCGTATGTGCAAAAATGAAGCCTGCGGGAGCTACTGCTTTGAGCTTTGACCGGCAGGAGCAATCTTTGTCTGAAGCTCTACCGGTGACTGTGTTTGAAACATCCACCTGCCAGTTCAGTTGTACATCGCTTAACCGCTGCCCCACTGCGCTGTTAGCGTTATGAGGACTCGCCACGATCTATGAGTGTGGCGCATTTTGCCCGGTTGAGTCGCCGAAATTGAAAGATAATTAGAAAACGAATATATCGGGGAGTGAAAGACAATGAACTCAGAATTGGAAGCAGGATCAGAGCTGCAATTTATTGCCGAGTGAAAGAAGCCTGCTATCTCAATTCCTCCGTATTGATCAAATTCATCAGCCCTATTTTTTTTCTTATTGGCAAAAGCACCCCTCTACTCCGCGGTCATTGAATGGCTGGTGCTCACCACTCCACTCAGTAAGATCTTCCCGCTAGGTAACAGGAGGGGCTTTGTCCTCTGAAGACCACAATACCCCCGCCGAGCTTGTGTGCAGTCTATTCCGCCGCCTGTCTTAAGTTTGTGGGTTACTTAGGTACACAATAAAGAGAAAAAAGAAGCACCCTACTCAAGCAGCACTGTCACAAGCGCTGGGCAGTTGCCAAAAAAAGAACTCATGGCCCGTTTCCGGCCATCTATAGACTTGTTTCTGTACCTCAAATTGCTATCGCTCTCTCTTCAGCAGTGCCAAGGAGGCAACCCCTAAGACACTGCGATTTCTAGGTAGTGCGGTGTCCACCACTTCGGTGGGCAGTGCAGCGAAAACCCTATAATTCGATGCCCTCTGCGGTGGTCTGCGCCTTGCCATTTCGGACTGCCTCCGCTTCGACCACAACGAGTGTCCAAGCGAGCTTAAGGTTTATATTCCACGGAGCGTCTGCGTCACGACAGAGGCATCGAAGAGCGAGCGTGCGAGCGTCGAGGAATAAGTGTGCGTGCACCAGCGTGGTAGTGGAGTGGAATGAGTGAGGGAAGGAGGTATGCTAAACTTCATTACACTCATTTGTTTTCGTCTTGTTATTGTGAGTTTATTCCTTTTATCACAGAGAGGCTGAATTCTCCCGCATCGGCGCCTCAAATTTCTTATGTCTCTGCGACCCTCTTTTCCGGGATTTCTTGCTCTTTACTTTTCTGCTCCACTCCACATTACTATAAGGCTAGTGCGGGGACTGATAGGTGGAGGGGGTAACCTATGCGCCCCCCCCCCCCCCCCCCCCGTGGCTACGTGCCTGTCTCTGCGCCTGATTAAAGTTCGAGCAAAAGATGGGCTAGCGATGTCTTTTTATAGTGAATTGTGAAGGAGTAATTCTAACACTAACGACCGCCCACTTTTTTATACCGCCACGGTAGTGAAAGGATTGAGAGAATGAGATAATTTTAAACTTCGTTAAACTCATTTGTTGTCGTCTTATTGTTAGGAGTTTATTCCTTTCATCACAGATAGGCTGAATTCTCCCGCATCGGCGCCTTAAATTTCTGATGTCTCTGCGACCTTCTTTCCCGGGATTCTTCCCTCTTTTCCTTTCTCTTCCGCTCCAAATTACTGATGGAGGGTCGCAGAGACCCTCCCCAGTCTTAAGACATTAATACGGAGCCTAACTACAATATTTCTGCAGCTCGCCGATTTCTGCGGGATTTAATAAGTACAGACAGCTACCGTTTAATAAGGATTTTATCCGCCGTGGTGGCTCAGTAGCCTTGGCGTTCAGCTACCGATTCTGACGTCGAGGGGTCGAATCCTGACCGGATTTCAGGGAAGGGGGGCGAAGCACATAATACGCTTATGTGTTGTGCGATGGCAGCGCACTTTAATGAACCCCTGGTGGTCTAAAATAACCCGGATCCCTCCACTACGGTGTCTGCCATGGGCCATGTGTCCAAATTTAACATTTACATTTATTAAAACGATGTACGCAGGGCAGTCTAAGAGGATTAGAGCCGTTTTAAATGAAAACATGTTCCAGTGTGACTCCATCCATGGTAGTTCTCTCCTTCTTCAGCGTGGACTTAGTACTGCCTGGTATTCATTAACGGGGCACTGATGCTGTAAAACAAGTGAGCTCTTTCAGCAAGCTCATTTGGGCCGCTTATTCGGGTTCTTGAGAGCGCTTACCTCGCGACGTGTGATGTCTTCTGTTCTTGAAGAAAGAGCGATCGACTCATGGCGAAGAAAGAAAACGAAATTAAAAGTGAAAATTTTTAAACACTGCTTTTAGAAAGAGTGCTAAACCTGATATTAGCATATTATTCTAGCATTTTGTTCGGGCTGGCACAAAGACCGACTGACACGATACGAGGGCCGTACTTACGACAGACGAGAAGATTGCTTTCATAATTACACGCGCAAAAACAGCATCGTTTGCTAACGGTTATCAAATGCTGCGCATGCAAAAGAACGACAAGCAGTTGCGCTCGCAGAAGTCGCGGCAGGTACTTTAACAAAGCTGCACTTCCAAAACATAGGTCACATTTGCACCGCACGGACTTCGTACGGTAGTGCGCTTTGTTGCAGCCGCCTCCCCTAACAAGACGCAGTGATTGCAGGGCGCTTCCGACGAAAACCACTGAGACCTAGAGCGATGTTAGCAGCGAAGATATCGCAGACGAGTTAATATGAGGCATGCTTCGCGCAATAAAGGGAAAGCAAAACTAGTGCTGCTTTCCACGGTCGCCGCATGGAAATACGGCGCTTCTGTCGGAATGATACTCACTTTCTTCGGAGAGCTTGGCTGTGGGTTGGTATATTTAAAATTTACTCGTGCACAAACAGAGCTCCGCACGGCTGCATTATTAGCAGAAATGGTGAGGAGGGGAAAAAACCTATAGTGAACTCGTCGTTAAAATAGGTGAAATTCGTAGAACCTCTGGAGCTCTTGGCTGCACGACGGCAAACGTCATGCTGTAAGCCCTCGTGAACTGACTGAAATGCGCACCTCTCGCGGCCTCGATGCAAATGTCCCTTTACCAGGCTAGTCCCCCCCCCCCCCCCGCCCATTGTTCAATCAGACTTAGCCATTTCGGGACACAAAGAATTGCGCCCAGCCTGGGCAAAAGCGTTGGACGGGCACTGGAAGGAGAGTTTCTAAATTGGGACCAGAAGCAAGAATTCAGTGCCTGGCGGAATTATTGAACACTTACATGCCTCAAAGACGGGAAAATACTGCTTTCCGCAAATGTATGTCAGCGTTGCTAAATTGAGACGCAGGTGTCGCCACATTGGAAAGTCGTGGCAGCGGGCGCAGTGCCGTCGTCCGCTTCTTCAGAGGGAGCGCGTGGGATCCTTGTTTGCAGCAAAGGGTATCACTTAGACCCCAACGCAGCCTGCAACGCTCATTGCAAGTGCAGCGAAATACTCTACAGTCCAGTCTGCGGCGCGGACAACGTCACGTACTATTCTCCCTGCTTCGCGGGGCTGCCGACAGGAGAACATCGTTCAAGGCACAGTGGTGAGTGCTAGCATCGCCGACCGCGTGTGCGAGAGCCGCAGTTGGGACGCTTCAGGTTTTCTCCTCGCCTGCGGGTTCGCTCTAGGATCCCCAGGACTGCTGCGCAGGGTAGCGCCTTTGGCATCGACACTGCAAAGTGCGCGCTGTAGAAGCAGAACCTTGCTCTCACAAACAAACCATGCAAGGCGACTGTTGTCGCCATATGCGGCGAAAATGAACGATTATGCCTGCCAATATATACGAAGGAAACCAACAGTCATCGTAACTGAGGCGGGGGAATGTTTCTCTCTTTGTGTGTGTGTGTGATGTTGGTCAACGGGAAATTAGTGTAATAATTTTTTACTAGACCTCATGGCACCGGTGGGATCCGAATCCACGACCTCCGCATTTAACTTTCGGTGCTCTATCAGGGGTAGAAAACTACAGCTGGTTTCAGTTTAAAATACTAGTGACAGGAGAACTGATGTTTAAAAATGAATCTTTCGTGCACATGCACGCAGCCTGACAAGTTCCAGCGATGGCCGAATTCGAACCGGCGGCGGTCCGAATTGCGCTCAAGGATGAAGTTTTAGACCGTTAAAGGGACTATGCAACAAATAAAAAGTCACTTGTATATGTTTCCAATGTTTAGAAATGATGCTAAGAAGCATTCCACACCAAGTATGAGTCTTCAGAACTGAGCCGGCCATTTATTATGAACTTTTAAAAACCGTGCTTTTCAAAATTCGCGGTCCGATTGGTGTGCTAGTAGTGACCGATTTTGGAACTAAAATCGTGGAACAAAGACGGTCACTGTACCATGACGTCGCCAGGCCACCACACGCTCTCATTCGCTGGATTGTTGTTGTTGTTGAAAACTTTTTATTGTCCAACAGAGAAATGCCACACCGCCTGGGCCGCTCTGTCTCACCCCCCTTTACAGGGGAGAGGACTTAGGAGTGGCCCAGCTGCACGGGATGGTCGCATTCGATGCTGGCCGGGTTGGTTTTCGCCGGCGGCCTCTTCTGCCAGTTGGACAACGGTGATTTGAAGCTCAGGGTCCGAGCTCCGCAACAAGGTTTCCCAGGCTTCCCCACTGCTAATGTTTTGCGCCCTGCCTGGGGAGTAAGCGCACTCCCAAATTATATGGTCGAGGGGTTCCTCTCGCCCCACACTTTTTACATTTATCGTCCTCGCAGTCCGATCGGATATGTTTTGTTTAGTACTGGGTTTGGGTATACTCCAGTCTGCAGGCGTCTCCACGCCATCGCCTGACTCCTATTTAACGCCGTGTTTGGTGGGGGAAAACACCTCCGCATTGCTTGTAGTGTTCTGTAATCTCTTGATACGAGATTAATCGCCCTTCTCTATCATGTTCGGCCTGAGCCGACCCATCCTGTACAGCACGGAGGTAGAGATCTCGAGCTGCACTGTGGGCCGTCTCGTTACCGCTGACAGATTCGTGCGCCGGGGTCCAGATGATGTTGATCGTCTTATCAATCACTCCTTGTGTTAAAATTTTGGTGGTGAGGGGGTTTATCCTCCCTCTGCTGAAATTTTGGATTGCAGTTTTACTGTCGCTAATAATATATCTAGCTTTTGTGCCAGCGCAAGCGATCGCTATCGCGGCTTTCCTCCGCTATCTCGGTTTCTTTCCCCTAGTATGGTGGCCGCCGTGATGAGGGTGCCCTCCCCATCTACCGCCACTATGGTCATGTATCGACTGTGTCTGTCCCCTGCCGCATCTACGTAGGCGACTTCATTTTCGGGGTTTACCCCGATATATTCTTTCTATCGCTTGCGCTCTTTTCTGTCTCCTTTCCTTATTAAAACTCAGGGTGCATATTCTTGGGTAGGGGAGGGATTCTTAGGTGCGCCCTGATTTCCCTGTCAATGTCGACCCTTTCCTTTTGCCCCTTGTCTGTGGCCATTCCAAGATTACTTAGCGTAGCTCTTCCCACTCGCGTCGTGCTGAGTGTTTCAAGTTGCGAGGTTTTAACCGCTTCCGCGATTTCTGCAATCGTATTATGCAGTCCTAGGGCCAGTAGCTTCTCCGTCGATGTACAGATTGGGAGCCCTAGGGCCTTTTTGACGCATTTCTTGATGAGCGCGTCTATCTTGCTCCTCTAATCTGCCTTTAGGTTCAGATATGGCGTGGCGTATCCCACTCTACTAATGATGAAGGCCTGTACCAATCTTAGGAGGTTTTTTCTCTTGAGGCCGCCTCCCTTACGTGAGACCCTCCTGATGAGGTTTAATGTCTGGGTCGCGTGGTTTTCTAATTTGTTAATTGTGATCGTGTTCCTCCCGTGTGTTTGTAAGTGGAGGCCCAATATTCGTATTCTCTCTACCTTTGGTATTTCCCTTCCTTCCACGTACACCTGTGGGTCAGAGGGAGGTTTGTTCCTGAGTGCCTTGTCATTATACACGAAGATTTCTGATTTTTCAGGCGAACATTTAAGTCCTCTGTCCTCCGCGTATTTTGAGATGACGTCTGCTGCCGCTGCAGCGTTTGATTGATCTCTGCGTCGCTCCCTCTGTTGATCCAGAGGAGCCACGGCAGCCACGACGTCACGGACACACTTCCGGTAGCCGTGAAAATCGTCTGCTCGTGCCGCCGCGCGACCCTTTCGGGCAAGCGCGAGCCATATGGTTTCAATTTTCTTCTGCCGCTCCTGTCGGGAGTTCCGGAGCCACTCGCACGACTATTCGTGCGCACGCATAGCGCTCGATGCCCATCGCGGCCGTAAAAGCGAGCAGTCGCACCTCGAGGTCCGGGTTTATTACTGCTAATTACCACAGATGACAAGCAAAGAAACCCGACGCGCGCCGCAATCCAGGAAGGACAAGAGACCGGAGAGATGCCGCCACGCCGCCGGGCTGCTGCTGGGGGGCTAGGAGCGACAACCGGAAGTTGCAAAATAAACGTCAGCGGATGACGTATTCATGGGCGGGGCCCAGTCCCCAGAGCTGTTTTCTTTATTTTTTCTGGTGCTCCTCGTGTACGAGTTAAGGGGGGAGAGGAGGAGCGTAATTTTTAATCGTCTATATCTTCGCTGTTATTGATACTAGCTCAAACCTTCTTGCACTAAGGTGACGAGTGATCGAATGCCTATCTCTCGTCTGCTTTAGGTAATCTAAATTAATTTGTTGCATAGTCCCTTTAAGCTCTACTCGCGTTTCGGGTCTCAGCATTATGCGTTATAACACAAATCGTAAACCCAGTGGTTACATAATTTAATAAAATAATAACAGGCGCAGCGCGATGTCCGAGCACCACAACTAGGAACATAATTATGTCGATCGAGTATATATATCCCTCTCGGGCAGGCGTCAATGTCGGGGCACTTAGCCCCGACATTCGTGTGAAATTTGTGGGCCAACCGTCTGCCGCAGAATGTTCCGGGATGGTGTCATATACGATTCAGCCTTTCGTGCAGCATAAACGTACTAGTTAACTTGGAGCCTATCTCGCGACAGGGATTCGAACCGGCGACATATGTACCCCCTATTCCACGTCTTTACGAATCTTCATATGAACACTGCGGCTCAACCGTTTGTCGCAGAACGTTCGGGGCGGGGGTATCATACGATTTCGCGTATCGTGCAGAACAAACTTCCTATTTAAGTTAGAGTCTAGCTCGCAGCAGGGATTCGAACCGCTGGCCTATGTTAGGTGCGTTAGCGCTAAATATTCGATCGCTCCCTCAGCGTCGGCGCATTTTTTTCGTCTGAATACCGTTGCGATAACAACGATACGACGCGCCGTTGGCCTTCCTCCAGCCTCTATGGGGAGGAATTGGCGCTGACACCTGTTATGGCTGCACAATGGTATGTATTGATAGTTTCCTATACCCTGGCTCTATGAACTGAGTTGTGGCTGCTGTCCAATTTTTGTTGCGTGTAGCCTGTAACCTTGACAGTGTCCACTATCGCCACCGCCAACATTAGTGGCGAATGTAGAATGTCCTGTCATACCGCAAGTGCTATCTGGAAAATGATCGAGCGCTGAGGGCACCAGCTGTGCGAGAACCCTCTTGTGCTATCCATGACATCAAGTCTGCCAGAACCGAGGCCCTCGTTACGCTATCTAGCAAAGGAAGGAAGAGAAATCAAGGGCTCGTTAGGACATGCATATGAAGGAAGCCATCAGTCAGTGAGACTGTGGTAAGCATAACGGAATGTTTATTTTTATTTGAGTGTTGATCAAGGAAAAATTAGTAGTGTAATAATTTTGTACCTCAAACACAATTGATTAAAAAGGGTCGCCGCTGTGTCAGCAGTTATGTCGCTCGGCTGCTGACCCGAAAGACGCGGGTTCGATCTAGGCCGTGCCAGTCGAGTTTCGATGGAGGTGAAATTCTAGAGGGGCCGTCTACTTTGCGATGTCGGTGCACGTTAAAGAACTCCAGGTGGTCGAAATTTTTGGAGCCCTTCACTACGGCGTCCCTCACAGCCTCAGTCGCTTTGAGATGTTGAACCCCCCCCCCCCCCCCCTAACCATAAACCAGTTCATTGGAAACTAGAAGAAAAAACAATCGCTTGTTGCCGGTGGGATCCGAACCCACGTCATCAGCATTTCGCTTACGGTGCTGTACCAGCTGAGCTACTGCGGCGGTTGTCCTAGTAGTCTACCTTCAAGTAGCTTCTTCCCATCATAGATGTGGGTTATAGTGCAGGTAAAGAGTGAATCTCAGATCACATGATGCACCCCGAGCCCGCCATTTAAAAGGCGTACAGCAGGAAATAAATGTATACAGTATAGTGATTCAATCGCAGGTATCAAAAGGTTACACATTCCTTGTATAGCACTATTAAAACACGTACCGGGTGATTAACCTATAGGTTTTACACAATTTTTAAAAAGAGGCTTTTTGAGCTAGAATAGCGCTTTTTTCAGCATAGCACTGTAAGCGGTGTATTACATCAGGATACAGCTAAGACGGGCTAACTAGCAGGCAGGTTAACTAATACTGAATAGTTAACATTTGAACTACAAACTGTTAGGCTCCTTGATTATTGAGAGGCCTGTAGCCCGCCGTAAGTAATATCCATATCAGTTTTTAGAGTTTTCAGCTTAGAGTTTTTAGAGTTTGCTGTTACCCTCGGCGCTGTGGCCCAACAAACTTTGGCCACATCGCGCCAAAATGCATGCGCTTTCGAGAAGCTTGCAGGCAAAGCAACCTCTCCAGTGCACGCAACTCGCCGAAATAGCCAAAATTTGTTGGGCCACAGCGACGAGGGCAACAGCACTTTCAAAATTCTAAACACTGATCAACATATTACTTACGATGTGCTGCACGCCTCTAAATAATTAAGGATCACAAAGATAACAAGAGAGGGAAACCTCAGGGTGCTTGCCGACGTTTCGACAAGTGAACTTGTATTCGTCTGGGCAAGTCCACTTGTCCGCAAGTCCTCTTGTCGAAACGTTGGCAAGCACCCTGAGGCTTTCCTTCTCTTGTTCACTTTGTGATCATCAAGAACCATCTGACCAACCTCTCTCCATCATTAATAATTAAGGAGCCTAACAGTACTAGTGAAAAAGTTAACTATTCATTGTTAGTAAACCAACCTGCCAATTAGCAGGTCTTAGCTGTATTCTAATGTACTCCACCGCTGACTACGCTATGCTGAAAAAAGCGCTCTTGCAACTCAAAACGCCTGTTTTTTAAAATTGAGTAAAGTCTTAGGTGAAACGCTCCGTATAACATATACATACAGAACTGTTGTATATGGACAGAAAATACATTTAAACAATAATACACCGATGTTTCCTCTCTCGTCAAGGCTGCAGGAATTTCTCGCAAACTGTTCTTTACAATATCTATATTTGAAGATAGCGGGTAGTTTAACAAATGTGGCATGCTAAACCGTAGCATCTGATTTCCGTAGTTTGTGCGGCAAAAAGGCAAAAAGACGCGGGCCATTTACTAATCCTGTGCCCTCAATCAAATCAGTTGTGAATAGTTTTGTAATATATGATGTAAAGATAGTTGAAATAATAACAGTTGTTAAAGAGTTGAGAACAAATAAGGCAGCAGGCCTTGATCAAATTCCTGTTAACATAATTAAGGATAATATTGATATATTAGCCGATCCTCCTCTTGGTCTATTTAATCACTCCCTTGAAAGTGAAATATATCCTGCTGAATTAAAAATAGCAAAGGTCGTTCCAGTATTTAAGGACGGAGATTGCTCTCATCCATCAAGCTATAGACCAATATAAATTATCAGTGTTATCAATATAGTTTTCGAAAAGATACTCAGTACACGTATAAACAAATTTACATCCGAATACAATGTGCTTAGCCCCCACCAGCACGGTTTCAGACCTCATAAATCTACTTCATCTGCGGTTCTCAGCCTAACACAAATGCTAAATACAGCTCTCAATGAGAACAGAATTGCTATCGTTGTACATATTGATATAAAAAAGGCCTTACACTCAGTCAACCACAAGATTTTACTCAACAAAGTTAGCCATTATGGATTCAGGGGTAAGTTCCTGAACTTACTCAAAAGCTATCTTAGCGACCGCAAGCAGCATACAGTAATTGAAGAATATACACCTACTTCACAAACCGTATTAACTGGCGTCCCACAAGGATCGGTTCTTGGGCCCATGGCATTTTCACTGCATACAAATGATCTTGCTGCTATCCTTATGTATTCCCAACCTTTAATGTATGCTGACGATATCGCTCTTGTATTTATGGGAGAGAGTCTGAATGAAATACAGGATAAAATGCAGAGCTAGACAATGTTTTTATGTGGTTCACGTCCAATCAATTAACCCTTAATCTCAGTAAGACTAAGTATACAGTTTTTCATTCCAGAAAAAAGGAAATAAATACTGAGGAACTGCACATATCATTACGCGGCCAAAAAATAGAACAAGTTGGCTCGTACAAATATTTAGGTATTTTATTTGAATCAGACATGCACTGGAAATCACATATTAAACACCTTTGTTCGAAGCTCGCTTACGCTTCCCATGTTTTACTTAAAGCTCGTGAATGTTTTGCATACCCCATTATACGCATTCTTTACTTTTCCTTCTTTCATAGTCATCTCTCTTACTGCATTGAGTCTTGGGTGCCACTTTCACAACTTATCTCGAACCTGTAATTCGTCTGCAAAAACGTGCATTACGAATTATTGAATTTTCAAGTCGTGGTCAATCCAGTAGATCTTTGTATAATTTTTTTCATGTGCTGCCATTCAATGCATTGTACGAAATAAAAATTGCACAAACTATACATCCTCTCCCCATAACATTGTTTAAACTCCCATTACGAAATACAAGAGCTGCAACTAATCATAACTTTAACCTGCCCCCATCTCATAATGTGCACGGGAAAAGGCTCATAGAATTTAACGGGGCCTTGATCTAGAATTCTTTGCCAGTACACATCAAGCAAGCCAATAAGTTCAGAACTGTTCTAAAGAAATACCTTTTTGAAACATATTGTAATGTTTACATCAAATTGTGACACATTATTATTGCATTGCCTATGATGTGTGCATCAGGAATAAATTTTGTATTTGCTAATTACATTCCTCCTCTGCTGTGTTAGTATTTGTATCGTATTTCATCAATGGACCCTTTACTAGCCAATGCCTATGGGTCCAGCAACTGTTTTGTATTTTTAAAGAAACATAAATAAAATCCTTGAATTGAATTGGCTGTATTTGTGTTGGGTGTAGCTTAACCTTCAAGTACTCACCAGAACCACCTCGAACCAAAGCAGCGGAGGTGGAACGTGGACATTGAATGCAATACCGCAAGTAGGCCTAGCACCGCAATGCTCTTTGGATAGTCAGACTGAATATACGCCCACCTACTTCTTACCAGCTCTGCACGTTGCAGATCTGCCATCAGTCGTACAGCACTACCCCTTTAGCAGATAACAGCAATTATCTTTACAGATGCCACATACCACAGTATTGTCACCTCTCGCCTCACTGCCATCGCGCTGATAAAAGAAAACTACCAGTTATTGGTTAACCACTGCATCTATCAAAATAAAGCCGATTATCGGTAAATTGAACTCGAAGTGGATCGAAAATTAACCCGAATTATGTGGAGGTGAACGGTAGGGGTGAAGATTGTACCAAAGCATCGGTACGAATAAACCGGAAGTTCGATTTAAGCGAGTTCAAATTAGCGAGCTTTCGCAGTGGATAGTGTTGGTGCGTTTTTCGCTCCAGCGGGTAAATGGGAGTGGCTGCCATTCACCGCATTGATTTGTTTGCCTCTGTACGGGGCGGCGGCAGCTTCCTTAGCGCGATGTCAAGCCCTTGAGAGAGCTCGCCTTCCATCCGGGCCTTGGGCCGCAGGTGTATTCCGACTGTAGCTGCATCGCCACCGTGCGCGAGAAGGACGTCCTGTCGGTGCAGGCCGAGCTGACGCGCTGCCAGACGACGTGCAAGGCGCTGGTGCCCTTCTCGGTGGGCCTCTTCTTGGCGCTCTTCGGCACCTTCCTCAACAGCGTCCCCGGCATGAGCGCCACCATTCGGTGCGTACGCCCCTTTTGCGCCCCCGCGCGCACCAACCGTCGCGTGTCGCGCAGGACCGTCGGGGAGCCGACCAAGCCGGTGGCATTGGGTCTGCAGTGGGTCTCGGTGCGGCTCTTCGGTAAGTTCTCTCCATTTGTCCTTGGTGGAGACTGCAGAGTGGCGGGTGGCACGCAGGCGCCATCTTGGCGCCCATCTTGTTTGGCTCCATCATCGACCGCAGCTGCCTGACGTGGCAGGGCCTGTGCGGCGGCCAGCGTGGCACCTGCATCATATACGAGAACAGCAGCATGAGCTACAACCTCTTCGGCTTCCTCATTTTTCTCAAGACGCTGTTGGTGGTCTTCTTCTTCGCCGCCTGGGTCACCATCCACCACTGAGCCCTGCGCATTACTGTACGCCGGAAAAAATACGCAAACTTGTACGTTGAGTGCGCCCGTCCATGCCAGTCTGTCTACAAAACGAGATGCGGGGGCGCTGCGATCCAAGCTGAAGGGGCGACCTCCTTCCGTCTGAGCCCGCTCGTTCACGATCACGTGCACCCGTGGTCCATCTCGTGCCGGTGTTTAGAAAAGGCCAAAAGGGAGAACACGCATGCATTACTGCGATGATTAACACCCTTTGCATGTTCCTGGTAATGAGGAACGATCACAATACCTTGCATCTGTCATCTGCACATATTGGTGTGATCCATTCCTTTTGGTGCGAGCGTGACGTGGCGAGGTTATTTTGCGCGCAGATGGTCATGTATTGACGGGTGAGGTGATTTTCAAATACCGATCGGTGTCTGCGATCGTTTCTGGAGAAAACGTTGCCGAAGCGGCGTCAGTTCTAAACGGCTTCTGCGAAGCCACGGTTTTCATTCAGAGTCGCCGTGTGGCTTAAATCTGTCGGGCGTCGGCTAGCAGTATAGCCGATGCCAGATAGACCAGAGCTACTTTTTAAAACCGTATCGAATGCGCATAGTTGAGTTTTGCCACCGAATGAAACAGGAATCCCGTATTTTTTTCAAATATGAGCTTAGGTGTTCAATACGCGTACAACGAATAGCCGTGCTAAAGAGTGAAGCGGTAGCGGCGGCCCTCTCGTACCGTGCTGTGATTAATGCTGCTGTGCTGTAGCAGTAAGAAAACGCCATCTACACCAGGGGCTACACGTCCGTCACACGCGAAGCAAAACTTCCAAGAGAAAACTCAGTATATGAGAGGACTGAGAGCGGCATCAAGGCTGCACCCACTTTTGGAGGCGATGTGTGAACGCCGCCACGTTAAATACGCACCAGGTTGCGGCGTCGGAGTGAACACTTTTTTTTGTCTAATTATCTTCGTTGTCCATTAATTGGAAACACGAGATTCGACTCCTCTCGTATAATTGTCTACGTGCACTGTTTGATTCGTTGGGCGAAAAGTATGGGTGGATATTCGATTCGCTGCTCTAAATTTTCGAATCTTCTCACAAACCTAGTGAATGCACTCGCATGCGTCACGAAAGCGTTTTTTTTGATGAAATACGGTCCACGTTTCTGTAGCCACATGACCAGAAACGAAACAGGTGCATCAAATTACGCAGGACACTTTTGTTGCCATTCTGATGGCACACCTACTCATTAGCATACGATCGTAAGGCAACGCGTACACTAGGTTCACCTTTCTTCGCCGAAAAACAACGCAGTTTTGTGGGCTATTGTCCGCTGGAGCACGTCCCAAAAGAGCAGCGCATCCCAACAATCAATAAAGACGTGTTCTAATGGCTCTGATTTGTGCCACAACAAGCAGTCAGCACCCCATGTTAAAAACAATCCCTTCTCCTCTATCCATGTTTTAGCCGGCAACGTACCAGTGTGCAACTTGAAGAAAGTGTCTTCCCCCCCGCTGGCACCACCATTTTCCTTACACTTTTTAAAACATTTCCTCCTTGGCCTCCACTATACAGAGATCGATATATTGGCTCGGCGAAGACACAGTCATGCAAATCTTTTAGCAATTTTTTATGCATGACATTGAAAAGGTATTCCAAACTGAAGCGAGTATTCAGAAACCGGAGAGCAAAGATGAGCTCTTTCAAAAATCGACTTGCACTTTATCGCATCCCGTCGATAGTGGAAATAACAAAGTTTGGCGAGGCCGAAGAAAGCCTCACTTGAATAAAGGTCCACAGGAAAGGTTCGCGTTGATCCCGAAGAAACATAAATCTTGACACCACCTGCCTCAGGTACAAGTGTGGCAAGGAGAAAGACCCCTTTTTCTCAAAAGCAGAAATAGATTGTCACGTTTAGTCCGCTGCCATGAGGACCGCAAACAAAAACCGCGAAGAGACGATAAAGAAAGACTTACCATTGCCGCCGTATGGGATACGATTCCTGGGCGTTGAGACGGATCTTTATAAATACGATGTATTCTTTCTTGGCCTGCACGGTATTTGCGGAAGCAGGATGGCTGTACGACACTGCGATGAAGATCCGCGGTCTGTCCGATATTACTTCAAGGAAAACATATTTAAGCTGCTTGAAGTGTACAAGGAGCTATGTTTCGGAGATGAAGTTGTAAGTTTGATAGGATAGCTGCGGTTCTTGAAACCGTTCAGATTTTCTCATGTGAGTAAAACGCATGTCCGCTCCTGATATTTGAGATTGCAGTGCAGGACATATGTTGTTTGTGACCTATTGTAAACTGTTGAAACTGGAAAAAAAGAAAAAAAAAAGCGAGATTTGTGGGATATTGGTTGCGTGCTCGCCTCGCAGTGCGGAGGTCCTTGGTTCGATTCCACGCGCTTTCAGGAGAAGATTTTTTCTCTTTGATTATGCCATTTGGGGATTTGTGGACTACTTTTCCTGGGCGCCGACGCCGCCGGTTTTCATTGCTAATGGGCAATATAACGCTTTCGCATCAGTTAAAAAAAAACTGTCCACGTCTCATAGCAAAGAGGAGAGACAAGGAAATTTTCGGCATAAAGGTTTCTCAGCTAGATGATTTCTGCGAGTTGATTTGCTTAAACGAGCACAAACAACATTTCACACATCGCCTCTCTCAGGGGTCTCAAACATGCGGCCTGCAGAGCATGGTTTTGAGTACCCGCTGACACTTAGGAGTTGATCCTTATTGCTCCGGAAAAACTTCACCCTGAGATGATCTGTAGCCAGAAATAGCTACTCGTTTACGTTCGGTGATACCTGCGTACCTCGGTAAGCTTTCCGTGAGGCAGGCGCACAAACATTAAACGCAACAGCGAAGAAAAACTGAAAAAGCAAAATTTAGCTCACTGGTGGCCAGCTTCTAACTTATTTCCTCTGCAGACCTCCGTCTTCCTCCTTTCTCTATTCTGCTCATGGTAGACAAAACACAGCGAGGCAAATTTGAGACCCCGGCCCGCAGAGAGTGGAGTTCGGAGGAGCAATTATTTCCCCTCGAAAAACGCGCCTCGAGGGGCGCCACACTTGTATTTCCCACGATCTCGACTCCGTTATGGCGTCCCCGATGACGTTGCTGCAGGAACTCTGATAGGCATGTTCTGGGGTTTTTTAAAGTAACAGTGGTCACTTTCATTCGATTCACCTCGGCGTGAAGGTGGTCACAAAAATATTCTCTACTCCTTGGCTTTAAAAAAACAAATGAGACGCCTTGAATACGGCTGGATGCTCTACTATAGTCTCTTATGCAGGGTGTTTCACGTATCTTGAATCAAGGATTAAAGTGGCTCGCCGGAGCTGTTTGCAACCAACCACATATTGTTTCACGCCGTGTGGCGCTCCTCAGAGTATTAGAGACAAAGCTCTACTACGCCAGTCCGAACCGGAGTTTCGCTGCGTGCTGCCGGTGATTGCATCGGCGTCCCTAGAGCAACCGGATCTACGTCTATACTTGTAAACAGGTAGTCGCTTTGCCGCGGCGCAGCTCCGCTCGATTGCTAGACTTAGATAGTATATAGGCGTGTACTAGTTAGTGTGGTTAAACATGATGACGTCATAGTATAGTAATGACCATAATTAGTAGTAACCGTAATGTCCACATGTAATATATAATTGGAAAAAGGAAGTTTAGCCTACATTAGCAATTTTTTTTCCAAATGTAGCGCTAAAAAACCCAGGGCACTGATGAAGGCATTGACACGACACGAGCGCTGTGCCTCCTTCTGCGTCCTAGTTTTTCGCGATCCGTTTCGGAAAATGCAAATGCTCCAACTCACCCAGCTTAGCATACTTGTGTATAACACTAACACGTGACGTGACCTTCAGCTTAGCCTTAAAAAAAAAGCTTTGCGAAATGTAACAATGACGATGGTTGAACGTACGACGTCATATACGGTATAACGCAATGAAAGTCGCTTGACTTAGCATGACGTCATTTGGCGAGTTGAAAATTCGCGTGCCGAGGCTTCTCTAGCCACGGTCGGCGGCGACATGGGCGGAAATAAGGACGCAGTCGCTTCGCCGAGCTCCGGTGTTGGTGGTTGTCCGACGCGCATTCAACATTGCAGACGCCAAGCCGCGTCTAGTTCCCTGATAAACCAGAGCTTTCGCTCTATAACTAGCTTCAACAGTATAGTTAAAGCACAGCTAACTTTTAATTCCGCTTATTTATTCAATTAGCTAAAATTATGCAAATCTTTTATTATTCACTTCAGGGTCACGTGCGTTCTTTAAGCTGTAGAAGGGGTTCACTAAGAGCCGATCCAGTTTTTCTGTAGCAACGTGCCTCCTACGCGGTCCTTTTTGCCGGCAATTAAAGAAATCTCGTAAAATATGGGGGAAAAAACCACGTGACTGCACTCATGCGCTACCGTGTTCCGGTGCTCCCAACAGTGTTCTGAAGAAGGAAACGACTGTGCCCAAGTGAGCTGCCGCTGCATGATTGGACGGACTGCAAAACGAAAATAATAAAAACAACAGAGTCTACCTTGAAATACGCGGCTTCACTGATTTCCCTTCCTTTTTTTCTTCCGTTTCTGCGATGCCTGTCGATGGCCTGCTTATCACTTCTCGCAGATCGCGGCGCGCGCTTTCCACATTCGGGGAGAATGGGTGGATGCAGTTTGAAGGCAACGCCGAGAGCGGCCACTCACTTCGAGATGGTGAGCGCGCGATCCTTGTTTACTCAGTACGCGCTCGGCAGCACTAAAATACGGTAGCGCAAATGCGCGACCACGATTATTTTTTTTTCTTTTCATATTTCCCGGACTTTCCCTAAATGCTAGAAAGAACGAAAACGTAACTAAACTACTGGATCGGGTCTTTCGTAACCCTCTCAACGACTTAACGAAACACGTGTGAACATAAAATAAATATTACAATTTTTGCATAATTGGTATGAGCTAATTAGGTAATTACCCAATTATACAGAATTTTAAAAATAATCTGAGGAGCGCCACACAACGCGAAAGAATGTCGTTGGTTTCGCCGAGCTCCGGTGCGCCACTTTTTGTAAATCCATGGTGCAAGTTCCGTGAAACACCATTTATACTTTATTCTTCACTCTACTGTCATAATTGAATTTAATTTCAGTGTCCCTGTAAACGTCGTTTCTTCTTCCGCCACACTCTGCCACGAGCGCTGATGGCGAGCCAGGCTTCTTTTGATGACGGCGAACATGGTGCGCATTTTTCGTCGGGAGCAAAGGTGCTTCCGTGAGACTCCACTGCCACGCCAATTTCTGCTGTCCATTCTTTAGTCACGAGAGATGTCAGCTGATTCGCTTGGCGAAAAGGAGTCTAAGGAACCGAGCCGCGTGGTATGCACCGCTTCTGCCCCCGGAAGCTCAACAGTAGTGTACGGTGCACAGTGCAGCTTTCGGTGGAGCACAGCTGACGAAGTGAGATGCCAGCGAGCTAAGACGAGAGCGCTAATTCACCGCTTCAGGCTGAGGGACATAGCTTAGCAGAGCAGTAACATTTTCTGCTGACATCGCATACGCTTCCCGGCGTTGCTGCTGTCAGGGAGCCGTATGGGTTACTCCGCCAGTGCGCGTGGAAGCTGCCTCCACTGCAGCGCCGTGCAGTTTTTATGAGGTCTCTTCCACATGCGTAGTGTACCCGTAATGACACGTGGTGGCTGATGTCTCCGGTGGCTTTGTTCAAATGCATGCCGCTCCATGTTCACTCCTGCATGGCACCACCACGCCGAAGCACAGCAGGAGTCGAAGCAGCGCACACTAGTGTCGCAGTCGGCCGCTAGGAGAGCGCCGCCTCTGCACACGCCAGGTGGGGCCCAAGCCCATGGAAGCGCTGCGCACCTCCGCCGCAAGGCTCGGCTGCCACGCCCGCCAGCTGCCAGCGGTCTCCGTGCCAGCACATGAGTTGGCGGCCGGCCAGGGATTCGTGCTGCAAAGTGTGCAAAGACTCTTGCAATGAATTTCTGCCGTTTTCCGCTGCGTCCCAGCATCGAACTATATGAGGGGCCAGATGAGAAAACTTTATTTTTTGCACACAACAAATATTTTTACTATATATAAATAACGGCGAGGGCGGAAACTGTGCGAGAACCCTCTTATGCTACCTATGGCATCAAGACTGCCAGAACGACGACCCTATATGTATATATAGGGTCTCGGTTCTGGCAGTCTTGATGCCATAGGTAGCATAAGATATATATATATATATATATATATATATATATATATATATATATATATATATATATATATATATATATATATATATATTGTGAGACTGTGGACCAAGCGAGCTCTTTATTCCCGCTGGCAAATATGGCGGCCACTCCTCAAAAGGCGAAGATGCGAGATGATGATGGATATTCACAGATGAAGACGAGGGTCACGCACTGTGCTCACACTTTCTCCCCCTATGGGCGAAAGCGACCGTCCCGGGCGCACGTTAGAGGGAAGTAGGGCGACGGGTGAAGGGCTTTAAACGCGACACATGAACAACGCGATAGTTCACGGGGGACGTTTGTTCGAGTACAGTTTACGGACCAATAAAGCGGCTGAGAAATTTTTCGCACAATCCGGGGGTACGCACAGGAGTCCACAGCAACACTTCACCACAAGAGAGAAACGCACTCCACGGTGTTTGAAGTCATAGGTTGTTTTCCGGGAGGCTTGGCAGGCGTCAGTGTTCAGGCGGGCAATGGTGCGACAGTAGGCAAGACGGGAAATACGTCATAGGAAAGGCCGGAAGAGGTTGTGGGGGCAGACAAGAAAGATGCTTCGAGAGTGAAGGTAGAGGGGCGACCGAACACAAGGAAAAACGGGGGGAAACTGGTTGTTCGTTGCACGGCAGTATTGTAGGCAAAGGTTACAAAGGGGAGCATGGCGTCCCAGTTGGTGTGGGCGGGGTGAATGTACATAGACAGCATATCTGACAGGGTGCGGTGAAACCGTTCGGTGAGCCCATTGGTCTGGGGGTGATAGGCTGAAGTTGTTTTATGGGCGGTCCGGGAAGCATGAAGAACTTCGGCAAGGATGCTGGAGAGGAATGACTTGCCGCGGTCACTGATAAGGACACGTGGGGCTCCATGGCGCAGAAGAATGGCGTTGAGGAAGAAATGGGAATTTTTGGAGGCAGAGCCAGACGGAACGGGGCCTGTTTCAGCGTACCGTGTTAAGTGGTCGACGGCTGTGACGATCCAGCGGTTGCCCGATGAGGTTAGTGGCAAGGGACCGTACAGGTCGATACCAACGACTTCGAAGGGTGAGAAAGGGAAGGGAAGAGGTTGTATAAGGCCAGCAGGAGACGTGGATCTTTTGCGGCGTTGGCAAGGGATGCAAGATGCAATATATTTGTCTACAGAGGTGGAGAGACCAGGCCAAAAGCAACGGCGCTTTATGCGGTCATATGTTTTCTGGAATCCTAAGTGGCCGGCCACGGGGTCGTCATGAAGTGCCTGCAAAACCTCACGGCGAAGAGAATGGGGAATGACAGGCACCCAGGCGTGACCCAGGGCGCTATGATTGTGCCAAAGAAGGGTGCCGTCAACCAGCTTGAAACAGTTGAGTTGGCGTCGGAGGCTGGCATTTGGAGGCCGCATAGCACCACTCAGGCGTTCAATGAGAGTCCGGCAGTGAGGATCGGCCCGCTGTGCTGAAGCGAGATCGCCGAGAGCGGGAGCGGGCACCAGATCAATGGCTGCGGCCGTCGAGGCGTGGGTAGCGATGGAATTAGTAGTTGGGAGCGATGAAGCAACAGGAGGAGAGCACAGAGGTTCTGCGGAGGCGAGGGGGCAACGAGAGAGTGCATCGGTGTCTGTGTTTTTTTCCCGATTTGTAGGTGACTGTGAAATCATACTCCTGGAGGCGGAGAATCCAGCGGCTGAGGCGCCCAGAGAAGTTCTTCTTTGACGACAACCAGCACAGCGCATGATGGTCAGTTACAATGGTGAACTGGCGACCGTACAAATAGGGGCGAAATTTCTGAACGGCCCAGAAAACTGCAAGACACTCTTGTTCAGTGATCCTGTAGTTCTGCTCCGCTGCAGTCAGGGTACGACTTGCGTAAGCAATCACGCTCTCAGTCGAAGATTGCTGGCGCTGCAGAAGAACGGCACCAATGCCGTGTCCACTAGCGTCAGTCTGCAAAATAGTTGTAGCGCTGTCATCAAAATGAGCCAGTATCGGATCAGATGTGAGAGCCTGCTTTAGAAAAGTAAAGGCGGCCTCGCAGGCCTCAGACCAAACGAAGGGCGTGCTGACTCCAAGAAGCTGATGCAAAGGTGCGGCGATGGATGCGAAACCTCAGATGAAACGACGAAAGTATGAGGCGAGTCCTAGAAAACTGCGCAGGTCTTTAATCCGTGTGGGGCGGGGAAAATCCAGTACTGCAGCAACTTTGTCAGGATCTGGTTTTATGCCTCTGCAACTAACGACGTGTCCGAGAACTTTGATAGAAGTGGAAGCAAAGCAACACTTCTTTGTGTTTAACTGAAGTCCGGCCGCGGAAAGAGCACTTAGAACTTCATCGAGGCGGGCGAGGTGCTCAAAAAAAGTCGAGGAGAAAATTACGATGTCGTCCAGGTAGCAGAGGCAAGTTTTCCATTTCAGCCCGCGGAGTACGGTGTCAATCATGCGTTCGAACGTGGCCGGAGCATTGCACAAGCCGAACGGCATAACGTTAAATTCATATAAGCCATCTGGCGTGGCGAAAGCTGTCTTCTCTTTGTCCTCTTCATGCATGGGGATTTGCCAGTAGCTGAAGACTAGAGAAATATTAGCACCTTGGAGACAGTCGAGGGCGTCGTCAATCTGACAATCTGACAATCGGACAATCTGATTGGCCAGATGCGAAAACTTGATTTTTTTGCACACAACAAATATTTTTACTATATATATATATATATATATATATATATATATAGCAGACAAGGCTCAGGAAATGAGGGACTCGTTTTCACAAACTTATGAAGGGAGCCAACAGTCACCGAAAGCAAGGTGCATAGGGGAATGTTTTTTTCTTTTAAATTTTTTTAATGTGTAGTGCTAATCAGTGGGATAATGTTACTTACATTAATCTATCGCCTAAAAAAGATTACTTATAAGGCAGCAGAAAAAATAACCAAGCCGCCGGTGGGAACCAAACCCACGACCTCCGAATGTCTCGT
This sequence comes from Amblyomma americanum, assembly GCF_052857255.1. Classification (NCBI taxonomy): domain Eukaryota; kingdom Metazoa; phylum Arthropoda; class Arachnida; order Ixodida; family Ixodidae; genus Amblyomma; species Amblyomma americanum. The sequence continues at coordinate 32,472,822 of NC_135497.1, read as the reverse complement.
CCGGTGCTCTTACCAACTGAGCTATGGCGACGGCTGTCCAATCTGCTGCTATCGTGGGTATTTATGTTTATTGAGTGTGAGCAAACCTTGGGAGTGTTCACCAGCGCCACCCCCGTCCATAGCGGCGGACGAAGCACATCCTGTATTACCGCGAGTGTGACGTGGAAGGGCATCTACCGGCGAGGGCGAAAACTGTGCGAGAGCCCTCTTATGCTACCTATGGCATCAAGACTGCCAGAACCGAGACCCTCGTTAAGCAATTAGCAGACAAGGTAAAGGAAATGAGGGACTCGTTTCGATAAACTTATGAAGGGAGCCAACAGTCGCCGAAACCAAGGTGCATAGATGAATGTTTTTTCTTTTAATTTTTTTAACGTGCAGTGCTAATCAGTGGGATAATAATACATTAATCTATCGCCTAAAGAAGATTACATTTAAAGCAGCAGATATATATATATATATATATATATATATATATATATATATATATATATATATATATATATATATATATATTGGGGATCTGTCCTGCAGCCCCCTGAGTTTGCTTTCCCGCGAGGCACCGTGCAGCGGCAGTCTCACCTAGAGGCTGAGCGCATTCCCTTGTCAGTTACATTAACTGGCAAGAGAGGGCGCCAGCATCGCTGCGCGAGAGACTGCCAAAGCCTGCGCGCGGGAGAAGGGGCTTCGGCTGGGATCTTCGGCGCGGGCGGACGTGTCGCTCGCGGCTCCGCTCTTCGCCGGCGGGGCAAGGAAGCGACGGGGAGACAGGCTCCCGTACTCGTCCCGTCCGGCCTTCGGAGTATATATCCCTTGCCTTAGCGCGGGCGAACATTCGCTAGGAACCTTGCTGGTGAGTCGGATGACCTTGATTCATTAGCATACCTTGTTGCTAGCTGGCGTTATTGTTTCTGTAACAATAAATGCCTGTTTGTGTCAGCCAATGTGTCGTTCCTTTGTTCCCCCAGAGCAAGGCCCGCCGTGGTCGGCGAGCGCTCGGTAGCGTACGCGACCATGGGGTGGGGTCCGGGCGGCTTTGAACCTTGTCAGCCGCGATTGAGTGGGGAGAACGTACTTATCTCCCCATTCAACACCACAATATATATATATATATATATATATATATATATATATATATATATATATATATATATATATATATATATATATATATATATTAGCACACAAGGCAAATGAAGTGAGGGGCTCGTTTGACAAACATTTAAGCAAGCCAACAGTCACCGGAATCAAGGTGCATAGGGGAATGTTTCTATTTTTTTAATATCTAGTGCCAATCAATTAGTTTTTTAAAGAAAATTACTTATAAAGCAGCAGAAAAAACAACCATGCCGCCGGTGGGATCCGAACCCACGACCTCCGAATATCGCGTCCGGTGCTCTTACAAACTGAGCTACGGCGACGGCTGTGCAATCTGCTGCTTTCGTGGGTATTTATGTTTTGCGTGTAAGCGAACCTAGAGAGTGTTCACCAGCGCCACCCTCGTCCATAGCGGTGGACGTAGCACGTCCTGTAATACCGCAAGTGTGACGCAGAACGTCATCTAACGGCGAGGGCGCAAACTGTGCGAGAGCCCTCTTATGCTAGCTCTGGCATCAAGACTGCCAGAACCGAGACCCCCGTTAAGCTATTAGCAGACAAGGCAAATGAAGTGAGGGGCTCGTTTGACAAACATATTAAGGAAGCCAACAGTCACCGAAATCAAGGTGCATAGGGGAATGTTTCTATTTTTTTTAATATCTAGTCCCAATCAATTAGTTTTTTTAAAGAGAATACTTATAAAGCAGCAGAAAAAACAACCATGCCGCCGGTGGGATCCGAACCCACGACCTCCGAATATCGCGTCCGGTGCTCTTACCAATTGAGCTACGGCGACGTCTGTGCAGTCTGCTGCTTTCGTGGGTATTTATGTTTTGCGTGTAAGCGAACCTTGAGAGTGTTCACCAGCGCCACCCTCGTCCATAGCGGTGGACGTAGCACGTCCTGTAATACCGCAAGTGTGACGTAGAACGTGATCTAACGGCGAGGGCGGAAACTGTGCGAGAGCCCTCTTATGCTACCTATGGCATCAAGACTGCCAGAACCGAGACCCCCGTCAAGCTATTAGCACACAAGGCAAATGAAGTGAGGGGCTCGTTTGACAAACATATTAAGGAAGCCAACAGTCACCGAAATCAAGGTGCATAGGGGAATGTTTCTATTTGTTTTAATATCTAGTGCCAATCAATTAGTTTTTTAAAGAAAATTACTTATAAAGCAGCAGAAAAAACAACCATGCCGCCGGTGGGATCCGAACCCACGACCTCCGAATATCGCGTCCGGTGCTCTTACCAACTGAGCTACGGCGACGGCTGTGCAATTTGCTGCTTTCGTGGGTATTTATGTTTTGCGTGTAAGCGAACCTTGAGAGTTGTTTTTTCTGCTGCTTTATAAGTAATTTTCTTTAAAAAATCTAATTGATTGGCACTAGATATTAAAACAAATAGAAACATTCCCCTATGCACCTTGATTTCGGTGACTGTTGGCTTCCTTAATATGTTCGTCAAACGAGCCCCTCACTTCATTTGCCTTGTCTGCTAATAGCTTAACGGGGGTCTCGGTTCTGGCAGTCTTGATGCCATAGGTAGCATAAGAGGGCTCTCGCACAGTTTCCGCCCTCGCCGTTAGATGACGTTCTACGTCACACTTGCGGTATTACAGGACGTGCTACGTCCACCGCTATGGACGAGGGTGGCGCTGGTGAACACTCTCAAGGTTCGCTTACACGCAAAACATAAATACCCAAGAAAGCAGCAGATTGCACAGCCGTCGCCGTAGCACAGTTGATAAGAGCACCGGACGCGATATTCGGAGGTCGTGGGTTCGGATCCCACCGGCGGCATGGTTGTTTTTCTGCTGCTTTGTAAGTAATTTTCTTAAAAAAAACTAATTGATTGTCACTAGATATCAAAAAAATAGAAACATTCCCTTATGCACCTTGATTTCGGTGACTGTTGGCTTCCTTAATATATATATATATATATATATATATATATATATATATATATATATATATATATATATATATATATATATATATATATATATATATATATATATATATATATATATATATATATATTATAGCAGACAACGCACGTTTAACAAGGATCTCTGTTCTGGCAGTCTTGATGCCATATAGGTAGCATAAGAGGGTTCTCGCCGAGTTTTCCCCCTCGCCGTTAGATGACGTTGCACGTCACAGCCGCGGTAATATAGGACGTGCTACGTCCGCCGCTATGGACGAGGGTGGCGCTGTTGAACACTTTAAAGGTTCGCTTGCACGCAAAACATAAATATTCACGAAAGCAGCAGTTTGGACCGCCGTCGCCGTAGCTCAGTTGGTAAGAGCACCGGACGCGATATTCGGAGCTCGTTGGTTCGGATCCTACCGGCGGCATGGTTGTTTTTTCTGCTGCTTGATAAGTAATTTTCTTAAGGCGACAGATTAAGCGAGCTATTATTCTCCCATTGATTGGCACTACAATTTAAACCAAAAATAGACATTCCCCCTGCACCTTGGTTTCGGGGATTGTTGGCTTCCGTCATACATTCATATATATATATATATATATATATATATATATATATATATATATATATATATAGTAACAGGCACTACTTTCTAAGTAGTTACCTTTCTCGACAACACGTGACTAGCGTACGTCACTGTTTTGGGTTTTGGTTTCGCGCATTCTAATAAAACTTAACGCAGTGCTTGCCCTGTCAGAACATTTGCTACGCGAATATCGTGTACATACGTTTCTTTGCCACGTTATAAAAAAGGCTAACCCTGAAGAACACTTATGTGGGTCTCGTTATTAAGCATCACATTTGAGCGCATCTTCTACGGCAAATTCATGTGCCGCAGGATTCCATTTCGTCAAGGTGGCCATGATCCACTCTGGACTCACCACACAGGAAGCTTGCCGACCACACAAGACAGCCGGGCCGCACTCGGACGCTTCCAGGTTCACTTGCTCCAACTGGTCTCCTGCGCAAAGGCACGTCCATCATAACTCGTGAAATTACTCCACTCGGCTGCTTATAGCTTGACACATCGACAGCTCTTAGTGACCTCCATTCTTGTTCACCAGTAAGCCATTTTTAGTGCCTCAGCATTGAAGAGCTGCAAAGTCGCAAAATTATATGTTCTTCACCTATCGCCCACGTGCAACCCACCTCGCAAAACGTACTACGGAGCAGCGCCTTCCTTGCATCAACAACCGCCGCATCCCATCAGCTCACTCACCCTTGACACCGTAGGCGAGCGTGGCGCAGCGGCCCGCTTGTGGGGGCGGCGTGCGGGGCAGGCAGGACGGCCGCACGCCACGGCTCCGGGGCACGGCCGCCTCGAGCCGCAGTAGCGCCAGGACGCCGTCGGCCGAGCGCAGCACCGCTGCGATGGCCGCCCTGAAGTCGAAGGGCGACGCGGACTCCTTGCGCACGGAGCCCAGTCGGGCCTGCCACTCGCCGCCGGGGTCACGCCTGCGAGCAATGTCCCGTATCTGTTGAGCCGAATAAAACGAGCCTTTTCTAGCATGAAGCAGAGACTGCGGATTAGCACCGCCACTTCCACGTGACAAAGAAGTTGAGGGAAGGCGTCCCCGCTAGGCGCGTGCAGTTTTCTTGGCCCTCAGTGTTTTCTGGCTGAGAAAGACATCCCCGGAGCCAACCGCAGGCAAATGTTTCTATGCAAAATAGACGTACGCACGTATGCACGTTGGTTGCGAAATGCGCACCGCCCAATGGAGCCAAACATTCCTGGTGACTATGCGGTACTCTTTACTACACAGAACGCTCATAAGTACACCAATATTCTAAAGAAATCGAACATTTTTTGCTCTACTTCGTGTACGCTTGAGCGTAAATTGCGAGAAATATCTCTGTACCTCACATGCTTCTTTAAACTTCAAATTAATATTTGCATATATAATTGACCTTCATCGGAAGAGAGCCAACAATGCAAGGAGAGCTTGCAGCATTCCATTCCTGCATCGTAATTGAAAGAGCAGCCGCGGATTTAATAATACTAATAACAATTGGTTTTTTGAGGAATCGAAGTGGCGCAGTATCTGTCTCGTTGGAGACCTGAACTGCTCCGTAAGGGAAGGCATTAAGGAGGGAGTGAAAGAAGAAAGGAAGAGCGAGGTGCCGCAATTGGAGAGCTCTGGAATAATTTCGACCTCCTGGGATCTTTAACGTGCACTGACATCGCACAGCACACGGGCGCCTTAGTGTTTTGCCACTAAAGCAGGAAAATAGTAAATATTTGTGAAAAAAAAGTTATGTGCTACGCTAATCCAGGATATAAAAAGCGAAAGATGGCATTCACTTAGTTCATTGGCGTTGGCGTTGACAATTTTCTTGATGGCGATGGATTTGACCAAAGAAGGGCTCATAACTGGCTCTGTCAGTGTGCGGACGCCTCATTCTTGCTTCGAGACATGTGGCGGTGATGAGAGAGATGTCGCCTGAATTCATTAGCGCTGATAGTGTTGTGGCTGGCATGCTGCACTGCAGCTTTAGCTAGGCCGCAGTATTCATTTGGTGATCAGTCTCTCGCGATAAACCATTAACTGCATGCCCCCTCCCAGGGCGGCAGGGAGGGCGCGCTGCTTACAGAATATGCGGAGCGCAATCAAAGCAGGCTTTCTTTTGCAGTTGGAGACGAACGCCACGTAAACGAGAACGCGAGGTTGAGGTCTCCACTTACCCGCGGAGCCGATTGTGCGCCTTTCCTTTCGTGAAAATGAACGGCATTTGCGACGTTGTCAACGCCAATGAACTCTATGAACGCCGTCAGCTCACTTGTTTGGTTTTTGATTAAAGGAAATGGCGCAGTAACCGTCTCACATATCTCGCTGGACGCCCGAATTGCGTCGTAAAGGAAGGGATAAAGGAGGGAGTGAAAGAAGAAAGAGAAAACTGATCATTGAAAGTAGGATTTTGAGGAAAGGCACGGCGCTGCGCAGCGGCGGAGCACCTGTGGCTCGGTGCTACTAGTGGCGCATGCGTAGTAGTAACTAGGGAGCGAGAGACAGAGAAACGTGGCAGCGGCGAAACTTCAGGCGACGGTGTCGGCGGCGGCCACCTGCGCCATGCGTGACGTCACTCGTGCTCCGACATACGCCGGCTCGCGCGATGCGTGGTGTTGTCTAGCGTAGTGAAGCTTTTCGCTTCAAAACTGCTATTGCCGTCCTCAGCCGGCTGCAATCCACTGGCCGCGGTACCCCACTAGTGCGGAACATTCGTTCGCGCTTCGAGCGCCTTGCCCAGAGAGGATGCGCCGTGCGTGCACAGCGGGTGCCCGGTCACTGCGGCATCGCCGGCAACGAAGTAGCTGACGACCTCGCGACCACCGCACGCGAACTATTTGCCAGCGATCCACCCCTTGCGCTGTAGGACGTGCGTGCGGTCATCCACGACCATTTCCGAAAGCAGCACCCCGACCCACGCATTGCAGGAGGTGAGCGCATCGACAGCATCAACGGCTGTCGCGCACTTACGCGGTCGCAACGTGCAATGATCCTCCACGTGCGCATTGGCTGCGTGTGGCCCGGGGAACGACGGGAGCGTCACGGAATCGCGGTCGAATAATGCGTGTGTCGGATGCGGTGCAGTGGACACACTAGACTACCTGCTCCTTCACTGTGCCGCGTACGCCGATGCTCGCGCGATATGCTTGCGGCCTATAGGGTGCTGGGCATACTACCAGACTGCCTCAAGACGCTATTGTGGCCGCAGTGCAGTGCGCGCACCCGTGAGCGAACCTTGGTGAGCATCTGTGCGTTCCTCGAACAGAAGGGCTTTACGTCCCGTCTGCTCTCCGCCAGGTAGTTACACGCAGTGAACGAACGCTCCGCGAGTTCAACCTGGGACGATTAACAACTGGACGCACCACTCCAGTTGTAGTCAACTTATTGCTGTGCGCGTGTGTTTGTATTGCTCCATCATGAACTAATCACGCGGACAACCTGGACGCATTTCTTATTGTGTAAATAGATTGTGTATATTACCTCTCCCACTATCATCTCTTCCTGTCACCTCACATCTTTCATTTCTCCATCCTGCCTGCTATGCTTCATTTCCGCTGCCCCAGCTCAAGTGCTTCAGTATCGATGGCAGATGCCGGCCGTAGCAAAAAACTTTTCCTTACTTTTTATTTTTATTTCAATAAAAACCACTTACTACTACTACATCCACTACGGCAGCTCTTTCTTCCTTTGATCTTTCACTCGCTCCTTTATGCCTTCCCTTAAGGCTCGGTTTATGTGTCCACCGAGATATGTGAGTCAGTTATTGTGTGATTACCTTACTTGAAAAGAAATTTTTCATTTCGCCGACACAGCCTCAGTGTTCGACTTAAGTGCGTTAAATGCGGGAGCTTCAATTGTTTACATCGGTGTGCTCAGCAACGTGGAGAAGACAAATTGGAAACATCCGTGGATGTTTGTTATCCGGAAACATCCCTTCTAAGAAGATGCCTGATGCCCGCCCATCGAGGCACCCTACTTGGACAGACAGACGGGCGCATGGATGGATGGATGGATGGATGGATGGATGGATGGATGGATGGATGGATGGATGGATGGATGGATGGATGGATGGATGGATGGATGGATGGATGGATGGATGGATGGATGGATGGGTGGGTGGGTGGGTGGGTGGATGGATGGATGGATGGATGGATGGATGGATTGGATGGATGGATGGATGGATGGATGGATGGATGGATGGATGGATGGACGGACGGACGGACGGACGGACGGACGGACGGACGGACGGACGGACGGATGGATGGATGGATGGATGGATGGATGGATACGGCTGAACCCTTTAATTCGGGTGGTGGCTCAAGCCCCCTAGCCCTGACTTATGAAATTTTACTCTTGTCTTGATATTAGCCACCAATCAAATAACCTTCGCTTAATAAATTCTACCCTCTTAAATTCAAAACTTAAAACCCCAATGCCTTGGATAAATCAGCCCTGCTGCTTTCCACTGTTGGGTGAATCCCTTTAAAAAGAAGTATCAAGTGTTCAGCCGCTTCCTCCTCCTCTCCGCACACAACGCACAACATGTCTATCGCGTGGTACCTGACTCTATATGTCTTAGTCCGCAAAACGCTCGTCCTGGCCTCAAACAACAAAGAGCTTCCCCTACAATTATCATAGATATTTTCTTTGGCAATTTCCTGCTTTAATATTCTTTGTTTTCCCAGCGCTGATTTCTTCAGCATCGCTGTTTTTCACTGAGCTCTCCCTGTTTCTTTAACCTTTTTCTTAAACGATAATTGCGGATTTGCCCCCTTACTGCTGTACAGATATTTGCTTGTCAATTGGCTAGTTCGCTTTCTACATTTCGAGTCAACATTCCTTATATACAAATATCTGAAAACATTCTTAGCCCACTGCTTTTCCCAAATTTTTCTCCTTCGCTCCTCATATACTATCTTACTGCTAGCTTCTTTGCTTTCGAACGACGCCCATCCCATATCACCCTGTGTCCCCTGATTTGGTGTATTGCCATTATAAGACACAAGCATCGCCATCTACCTCATGGATTTTGCACTCCTCTTACGACTTACAGCCCCCTTCACTACATCCGGTATATTTCCTCATTATATAAGCTAATAAATTTCATGAACGTGTGCATCACAACACGACGAATCGTTTGCCACCATCGTAGACCCCCGCGACAAACAGTTCGGTGGTAACGTCCGTCTGAAGGTCCTCGGAATGCACGGCCTCAATTACCTAACGTAATTTGGGCTCATTGTTCTCATTACTGCAGACAGACTTCGAGCAAAGTTTTAAGCAGATTTTTTGCAGAGACTTCGATAGTAATGCATAGGAAGTTCTTTAGACGTCAAACTGTCCCTCTGTGCACATCTACTAGATGTACAAACGTTCTGCCGTGACATCTGTACAACATCCTATTTTAGAGGTACGGATGCATTTCTGATAATCCACTATATGTCCCCTCAGTGTTATGTGGATAAATCTGGATATCTACTGACATACAGAATGTCCAGCAAGTGCCGTATTTGAGATGTCTAAAGGCTGTATGTGGTTATCTGGGTCCATACTGACGGAGGTGAAATGCAAAGCCGCTCGCGTATTGAGATTTCGGGCATGTAAAGAACCCTGTGGGCGGCCGGAATTGATCTGGCCCGACGGTTTATCCTATGTGTTGCTTTGGAATGCGAAATTAGCCTATTAATTGCATTCATTCCATCTTAAACAGCAAATGGCCCCTGTTGTCACTTGTGCCTTGTGACCAACGATAACACTGCAACGTCGAAACGAAAGCCATGGTAAAGTCTGCTACGGCGTGCAATTTGATCGGCGTCAACTCAAACTTTCAACAGCTTTTGTCGCATCTGTAAAAAAAAATTCAATACAAACATGCGCTAAGAATTCGGAAAGAAGGTTTGTCACAAATGCCGCACGTCCTGCCTTGCGACATACGCTCTGCCCGCGGCTAATGCAACGGTCTTGAAATCGATATATTCGACAGGGCTAAATGAAGTATTGCAGATGCAGCCCGCCAACTTAACTGTCCGCTTGCACAACTCCGCACGCATATTTCTCTGAAAGCATGATACATATAGAAAACGCTGGGCTAACGTGCAGTGGGATGCGAATGAGTCAAGGCTTGCATGACGTGCTATACATTCGAAGCAAAAAAATGGGGCAAGGTTTCAAAGTAGTTAAATATAATAGCACGTTTGAAAGCTTCTGCGCACAAATGGAAGTCAACGGAGACTTCGTGTTATGGAAAGCGCGAGATTGATTTGCAGTTTAACACGAGGCGTGATAGGCTGCTGCAATAGTGCAGTGCTATCAGGCACTGAGCAGCGAAGCTGATTTGTTCGCAACGTCTTGCATTCGAATGCAACTGGCGGCAATATTAATTCCATGTCTGCAGGTAGGCCAAGATTGTCTTCAAGGTGATGCAAGCCACAAGATTGTTGGTTGGGTTTGACCGGGCTCAGTCGTGCTTTCGCACGGAAATCAAGTAGCGTGTTTAGACCACACAAATCACCCATTACTGCATCCTGGGGTGCCTGGGTGCCAGCTCGCCTTCGCTCCAGAGGCCCCTTTTCTCTCAAAACGGGTGTAGTTGAATACCTCATTCCTTTGTTGTCACCATCTTGCCCTCCGTCAGCCGCCAGACTAAGCTATGCCTGCCCCCCTCTAGCCACTATAACCGAGCCAAAACAGGTACTTTTGGGAAAGCCCAATGGGCTTCTGGCATCGGACAAAGCGCCCTGTTCTATGTTGTGTCCTTATCGCATAGCCGCTGTGTCGTCGTCAGAACGGCCGCCCCGGGTGGGCTTTACCGGGAGATCGGAGTTCGCGGTCTAGGCCTCATAGGAGTTTCAATGGCCTAGTAAGAACCAACACAAAACATAAGGCATATTTCTGCATTCGCACGGAAATCAAGTAGCGTGTTTAGACCACACAATTCACCCGTTATTGCATCATAATTCTTTACAGATCTCCAAGTGTAGTGCCTGTCCCGGACGCTAGTGCGTTGAGGAGAAAATCTCCTGCTACAAGGGCGGCATTTAACATCGGGCACCTTTTTTTCACCAGCCACAAAAGAGACAACGCATGCTAACGGCGGTGCTTCTTTTTGAAACTGTATTTCGCAGTTGGAGTTAAAATTTCCCTTCTAGGAGCAGTGAATCTGCGCTTGGAAGCTCTGGCATTTTCCTTTTTCCTGGAGGCAAACTCGCTGGAAGTATTTTTACCGCAGGAGAGTGCGCCTTATTTCGTGTCCACCATGAGTATGCCGGACTGATACGCAGTCTCCCAGAAGCGCTCGTAAAATTGCTGGCTTTAAGGCCCCATAGCTTTCAGCCAGACAATGTAATTTTGGCGTGGATATCTATTCCAGTGATTTTCTTGACATCGCGTGACTGCACTTCATCTTGTACCACCCCAAACTACGCATCAACCTTTTAATATCCACCACGTAACCATATTAAACCACCGGTGGTATAAGTTGAGCGTTTCACACGTTTGCCACGAAGCTGCTTTATCCTCGTAATGCACTTGACATAAATGAGTGTTGATTCGATGCGAACCCGGGACAAGGAGACAAAGAAAGTTACAGGCTTGAGCGTCAAGAACATGTGGAGTAGGATATAACGCAAAATAGAAAAGCAGCAGTTGGCAACAGTCCGCGGCGTCTTGTGTTACTCCGCTGACCAATCACAAAGGTGAACAAAACCAGCTTTTTGAGTTTGACTCTATCAAACAAGCCAGTGGCATCAAAATTCTTGAGCGCATAATTTCGTCTCCTGATTAGCTTCTTGTTTAAGTAACGGCGAAATTATGTTGGGCGGAGCTTAACTGCAGACTATATAGTGTCGGGGGAAGTCTGCATTTTTCTTTTCTCTCCATAGGCTCTGGAAATGAAGGAAGCGGACACTTTCGCCCCTTTCCACAATCTATTGGGTGCCTGGGTGCCAGCTCGCCTTCGCTCCAGAGGCCCCTTTTCTCTCAAAACGGGTGTAGGTAAATACCTCATTCCTTTGTTGTCACCATCTTGCCCTCCGTCAGCCGCCAGACTAAGCTATGCTTGCCCCCCTCTAGAGACTATAACCGAGCCAAAACAGGTACTTTTGGGAAAGCCCAATGGGCTTCTGGGATCGGACAAAGCGCCCTGTTCTATGTTGCGTCCTTATCGCATAGCCGCTGTGTCGTCGTCAGAACGGCCACCCCTGGTGGGCTTTACCGGGAGCTCGGAGTTCGCGGTCTAGGCCTCATAGGAGTTTCAATGGCCTAGTAAGAACCAACACAAAGCATAAGGCATATTTCTGCATTTGTTGAAGTCTGGACTTACCTGGATGATGCCACTCCCTCACCAGCACGCGAGAAACCCATAGACAGGCTCCAATGCTTCTACGATTGGCCACCTTCCCGCAGTGCTCTAAAGCACCCGTATCTCTGTCGATGCGCTTGGAGCCTCTTCGTATTTTCACGCAATTCCCGGCAGTTCACTTCCGAGATCAGACACAGCAAGATTGTGGTTTATTTTAGTGTGCTGCGTTCAGCGCAACGCTTGTAGAGCAGCTCACCAGATAACTCGTATTCTGCATAACTGTGCCGAAGGAAATATTTCTTGTGAGTTTCAGTTTTTGTTCACCTTCGCGGCAGCCAACAGACAGCCTCAACGCCTTTTATGAAAATGCTGATCTCCTTTAAATTAAAAGTGAACACCCCAAAGGCAGAACACGACGGCAGCCTTTGAACTTCCTGTGAGAAAACAATTGGCCCCTGGCCATCAATTCAATCTTAATGTCCTTTCCTTGAACTTTTTCCCGGTGTCCTGTAAAAGAAAATTGGCCACTGCCTATGCATACAATCTTAGTGTCCTTTCTTTGAACTCTCGTTTCCTTCCCCCAAATATCCTCCCAGAAATGTGGGCTAAAAATTACAAGAAACAAAGCGGCATAACTATCAGGTAATGAAATAAAAATAAAATCAAATCAAAAAGTAAACAAAGAGAAGTAACAAACTATCTTAAGGATTCGAACTAGTGGAAGCTTTTGACTCCTAGCCCGTCACGTTACCAACTTCGGAGTCTTTATTTTTTCTGTATTGCTAGACTTTCACCTAGCATGACAAAATACTAAAAGAGGCTTTACATGAAAAGAACTTACGGCGATAACAATTGTTCAGCAATGCTGGCTTCTGGATATTTAAAATTACTTTAGCGCCAGAAAAGCTCAACCCTTGGAGCCAGTCAGGAACATTATCTGCTTTTTTTTGCTTAACAACCCCCAACAATGCATGCAAGCAAGAAGTGCATCCGGGCAATGCCCTCTAGACTAAAAAAGGCCTCCCTGCTCCACCGTGATGTCATCACACTACGACGGGCGCCGGAGTTCGTGTTCTTCATGAAGGGACGGTGCTGCGTGCTCGTTCGTTCGTGTGTAACTGCAGCGCTACGTGAAATCGTCCTTTGAAGATTTTGCCCCATGATTTAATGCTGGCATATGTGTATGATGTCGTTTCCGGTACAAAGACCGCGGTGAATAGGTTTAAGAACTTAAAGTTAGTTGTTTCCGGATTATGAATATATGTTGGCTAATCAGTATCTTTTACTATTGCCTAATATTGCCTGAAAGTCCGGACATTTTTTTTTTCTGCGGGCATTGATATTCCGCTGTGCGTTCACATATATCTTTATTTTAGTTAATAGCTCGTTGCATGACGCGGACTTGGGAATTATTTTCGGGCAAAAATTGAACCGTCTGGTATATCACCTAGCGGCGACTGTTTTCCAGGAATCTGACTACTATTTGTAAACTTTTTCTTCCAAACAACCGCTCACCCTCCCTCCACAAACACACTAAAAAAACATAGCCATAAGGTATGGGTCTCAGAAAAGCTTACAGCTCGATGCAAGGCATCTGAACTGAGGGACTGAGCAGATATATGCCTTTCGAGTTGATAACATTGGATCAAGCTCTGTTACATAAAACTGACATGTTAATTAAGAAGTACTTGCAGCTGGGCTTGTTGGTGGGTATTCGTGAAAGACAATCGCAGTTGACAATGTTTGTCAACTGCGATTAAGAGCATATATATAGGCAGGTGCTATATAAACGCTCTTCCTTGAATAAATCCTGTTAAAAGTGAAGCGCTCGTCCTGTTCTCTTACTCGCCCGTGTTGCCATTTTGCGCTCTCATGTCTTTCACGGATATGTTTCTTACAGAGTACAAGCATTCAGAAAACTTTCAGAGGCGTGCAACACAAGGAGTCAGAACAGTGAAGATTTCAAAGTGTTAAGCTTCCGATTTTGAGCTACTTTTGCTTGCACAAGACTGTCGTTCCTATTTTTACAATAGTTTTACAGCAGAATGTTTGTTGCAGCGCTAATAATATGATGCATGCCCAAGTGAGGAATATGACCGCTTTCACATTCGTCGAAACTGTTCCCGTCTTCTATCAGGTTGGTAGACAGTGTGAGAAGGGCATTCCTTTGGTTCTCATGAGAATGGAAATGCACTGCATACTTTTCACTTCGCACCTTGTCCAGGACAATTTCAGCAGTCATCACAGCATTAACTACGGGAGTTTGTTGCAATCTTGGCCCTCCAGGATTCATGTTTGCTGTAATGTCAGCATTCTCAATTATGATGTCTTCATCCTCTTCAAAATTTGCTCGGAAAGCAGTACATGCAAGCTTTTTAAGTCCTTGTTATTTACCTCAATGTTCAACCTCTGTAGAATCGCCTCATCAATGCTGACAGCAGGTGCACCTGAATCAGTCTGGAAGCGCCAGGGCTCTTTGTAGGCGAAGCTTGCGTTTTGATTCAAGCATTTGTCTGATGGACACATGGTGCTGCGACCTGGAAAGCTGCCTATACTTGCCAAATATTTCCTCCCAGCAGTCTGTCTGGAACTTCCCCAGAAGTACGCAGTCAAATCCACGGTCTTCAAGGCAATATTTTGTAATCTTGAAAAAGGCTTCTGTAGTGAGACGCAAGGCACTGTGGGTCTGCCGAGTGAGAATTTCATTGTCACACTTCGAACTCTCCCAGAGGTCAAGCAACTGCATGATGTTTTGAAGGAATTCAACTTGTGGACAAAGCTTTTCTGCAATGGGAGTACGCAGGTCATCACGAAGCCGGCGTCCTTTGCTGGTCGACTTCACATTAACAATCCTCCACCAGGTTTCAACAACCTTTAAAAATTCCGCTCTTCCAGCTGCATGCTGCAGTGCATAGCGTTGACCGCATGTTTCTAGAGCAGGTATGGTTGATACGATGAACACTCTCAGTGCAAGCTTCACATTTTGCCTTTCCATATTAGATGGAATGATGGCCTTTACTGACAGTGTTAGAGCAGCCTTGATAAGGTGGTTTTCTTCTTTTAGGTGAAGATCACGGAGGGTCTTGAACGAAGCAGTGATAATTTTTGGGTTGGAGTTCAAATTCATAAGTGAAGGAAAAAACATGCACGTTCAATGGTTCTTTTTATTGATCCAATTGTTCCGAATACATTTCAACAAGTGAACAGGGTCAATAACGAAAAAAGAGAACGAGTAGAATCTGATGGGTGAGGTTAGGAGCTGCTGAGTTTTGACGACAAACCAAAGAGATTTTTTGCGATTGATAGAACTGTTATCTGTGATGACTGCAAAGATGCGGAGCTCAACCTTTTCAAGCTCTTTTAGGATGCTGCGGAGCAGTGTTCAACTGTTGAACATTGATTTGTTCAACTGGCAAAATGTGAACAAGACTTTTTTGTGATGACAGGAGGCTTTGAATCATAAAGACATGATCTGTCTTTGCTGCATTTGAACTGTTGCTGGCAGAACCGACAATCGTGCCACACATATAATCAATATACGCCAGTAGATGGATCTCATCTATCATGAGAACCAGTGACTTCTCATGATCCTTCATTGCACTCGCGATCTTCTTCGCATAAAGCAGCAAAGAAGCATCCTGCTGCTCAGCTGCTGGATTTATAACATATGCATTGCATAAACATCTGATCGTGGACTCATGCGGCAATGTGAGACCTCCTTAGTTACGCAAGTACCTAAAAGCATGAGGAGAGATGGTAAATAGAAGGCTGGAAAATACCTACAGCTCTGAAGAATAGCGGGGTGACTTGCTTAAACGGAGAAAGACTTGTTCCTTTAAAAATGTTAAAGCATCTTGCCGATCTTCGTTTGGCATTTCTTGATTTGTCGCATCTTCAAGAAGAGATACCACGAGATTCAATATGCCACCTGTCTTGTCTTCATGTTTGCGGAAGGCAGGAGCCTTATCAGAGCTCTCAACGGCATGCAACAGACCTGCCAAGCACCGAATATCATTCACATATTTTGGAATGATCTCCACGCCATCAAGTTTGGTGACCTCGAAATCATGAAAATACAGCTTTAGAGAGAGGTCCTCGGTGACTTTAACTTACTTTTTTATTGCTGGGGCACTATGGACAGTCAGATTGAGGAAGGGTATAAAGTCATGCTGGGAAACCACCGTCCAGATACATGGTATGCATTTCAACAGCGCCAGAAAGTTGTCAATTTTGTGTCTGTCCTCTTCCGACTGGTGTACTTCAATAGGCAAGTTGATGGCATCTTGCAACGCAGCTGCCTCTCGGCGCGTCCTCTTTTCATCTGGGGCCTCTCGATACGTGCTTGCATTTGGGACAGGAAGATATGCCGGGCAGTCTGGAAGTATGCTTGGAACAGCATCAGGTCGTAACCGTTCGACCTTCACCGCAACTTCTACTACTCTTCTGGTTTTTGTATCCGTGCAGCTTGGGCTATTTATCATGTAGGACGGTTTAAAGTGGCGCTTGCAGACCTAGGATAAGAAAAAACAAAGACAGTAAAAGCTCTAGAACCTGAAGTTTAAAAATCAGACAGGTGCATGACAGTACGAGAGAAATTTCTATAAATGTCGTGTGAACTGAATGCCAGCAATAATATTCCGCTACGACTTTACAGGTTTATCCGGTCCAGAAGAGGCAGCACTACGGAATTATCTCGCAACATGCTGCCCGCAGCGTTTTCAGTGCAACTGAGGGAGGAGTAACAACGACAATTAAAGGAATGTTTCCTTTCCACCAACCGCTTTCCTGGAGTGAAGTCCGGACGGTGGATAGCTCTAATTCGTTGAGCTCTCCTTGCTTGGTTGGAAAGGAAGGTGAGGATTCGCACACGCTCACCACCATCATAGTTCCCGCGGCACCGCGGTACGCAGCAATGCCCAGGCATTATCACAGCCCGCACACTGGACGCACACCTCCCGGCACCGACGTACTTCCTCGTCGTTACCGACGTCGTTACCGTAACGGTGCTAACCCTGAAACAGCGTTGAGCTTCGTGACACGCTGCACGAACAAAAAAGAAACGCAGAAATGCGAACACGTGCAACTACGTTCACGAAATGAAGGAACCACTGATGTTTACCACAGTGTAAACGTATTTTCCAGTCGAGCACTCTGTACGAAAATGAAAAAGTATAAGAAAACCACGTTCAAAAAACAATATTACCTTCCAAAATAAGCGGTTCAACAAAAAGTATAAATTTTTACGAAATAGCATTATTTTTGCAGGAAATCAGTAATAAAACGATCAAAATGTTTCCTTAAATTCTATACTTCAGCTGGTACTGCTCCGCGCACGTGTTGTTGCACCAAGGTCACGGAGACCGGATCGAGAAAGTGGGGGCACGACGGGCGCTCCTCGCGAGCGCCGAGAGCTGGTCCGTCGTAGTGTGATGACGTATCCACAAAAGAGAGGAGGATATGGAGAGGCCTTAGCTAGTATAGAGGGTGTTGATCTGTGTCGCAGCTTATCCAGCCACTACATGGGCATGAAAACTACTTCTCGAGTTGTTCTCTGTTGGGCTGTTTTCATTAAGTTAAGATTTCTACCTGAAGTTAGGCGTTTCTCGCGAAGCATATATTGTAGCTTCTTTCAGGCTTCCAAGGAATTCCCTCGAAATTCCAAATTTTTAAAACTAGTGCAATAACCGCCCCCTCTTCTGTTATAACTTCCACGGCGCCAGCTCTCGGGCCTGCTATCCCAGCGCTCGCAACTCTTGCTACGCACTAAGTTCCACCGACAATTTCTTGCATAACACTACGAGTAGCTTCAGGATCAGCCAACAGCGCGATAATTCAATACTTCAGGCAGTCAACTCCTTACTGGACACTTTAAAAATGTATGGAACCCTTAGCACGATCGACGCGTATAGGCTGATGGTACGGGACGCAAGAATAAAGTTAAGGAACACAGAAGTGTGTGTGCGGGCGGCGCTGCTCGAGGATGAGCATTTGAGTCAAGGCCCATCCCCTACGGCTCCTGCGCGCCCTCGCCTGCTGCTTCGGAGGTACAGCGAGAGATCATCGGCATGTCGGGAAAGCGGTGCACACCCGTCTGCGCTGTGCAGCAGCTGGCCAGAGCCGTCATACACGAGGAGCTCCAGGACCATCTCTTCGTGCAAACAGACGGCTCTGTGGCCCGTGACAGCTGCTCTCTTGCACCGGCAGCTACCATCCCCGCCCTGCGACTGCACAGCCAACAACACGCAACGTTCCTGGGCTCCTCCACCACGGCGGAGTTGATGGTGATCCGGCTCGGGCTGGACCTGCTCCTGACGCTGCTGGACCTGCGGCGGCGACGGGGCCGAAAACCGCTGCAGCAAAGGAGCGGCGCGGTGTTCTAGTCGAAAGATGCGCCGGACACCGCCAAACCAGTTGTGACGTGCGCTCGCTTCTCCCACGTGACTCTACGCCAGTGCCTTTTTTTTCCCCGCGTGGAAAAAGTAACAGCGGCGTCGGCTGGGTCCGAAGGAGATACAGAAGGTGCGGTGAAAGTCGTCTGTCGTCTGCTTGCGTTGCTTTGCTTGGCTATTATCGGAGAGAAAACAATGCGATCTCGCAAGCGGTGAAAAACGTTTGAAGTTAGTTAAATAACTTTACGCAACTCCACAGTTTTTACAGCGAAACACCACTCGTACAGCACCAAAACATATTTACACGAATATAGCAAGCTACTATTAAAGCTCTGCGCGCACTGCGTCACATTATTGTGGCCTATATTATGGGAATCGAACATATGTAGGGATTAATGAATTTAGTTATCAATACAGGAATGGTTTGGCGGGGCTTGCTAGATGGGTGTTTATACCAACGTTCGAGAATTAGGCTAGCAAAACAGTTTGGAGAATATTTTACCAGTAACGGCTAATACACATGCAAATTTTCAGACTTTTCTCGATAGCAGAACTCGATGAGTGTCTGGAAGAGATAAATCCGTCATGCTAGTAACAATCCATACCGGATCGTTTCGCTAACATTCCTGTCGGTTTTAATGCACTCAATTCTTATATGCATCTTTGTGTACAACCATGACTATCGCAAATGCTTGTATTTTACAGATGTGTATTTACCGTATGTGCTCGAACTTAGCCAATGTTTTGTTGACTAAAGGGATGAATTTTTGCCCTACGTTTCTCACTCTCTCTCCATGTAAATAGAAAGGTGTCCAGCTAAATGTAACGACGTTTTTAACAATTGAAGGAGTGTGCTAGGCGCGTAAAATGGGTTCGGTACTGCTGAGGGTCGTGTGACCTACTCTGCAGTATCTATTCAAGGCAAAACTTGAGTTTGAGTCCGGTGTGCGTATATGACATTGAAGTGACCTTCGCACTTGGCGATCTCAGAGCAACAGACTGAAGAAGTTGGCACGGGAAAAACGAGGACAAGCGAGACAAACAAAGACGAGCGACTGTCTCGCTTGTCCTTGTTTTTCCGCGCCCACTTCTTCAGTATCAACATCAAGCAACTAGCCCAACTTTCTGCTCTAGTAGCAACAGCTTTCAGTCAGATGACAAGCATATTTTGGCTATGGCCAATGGGATGGTGTCTCCAAATTGAACCCGGGTCGTTTCCGAAATGTTGCCCATTCCACTCCCGAAATTTGACCTTCATTGATTTGTACCAAAATCTATTTTCAAGCTAATTTCAATGTGCTCTATACGAAGGCAGTCTCTAAATGTTACCCGGGCAGGCCCCGAAATTTGAACTCGGCCGATTTGGACCAACCATAACGAGCGTCCAACCTTAGTGAGCGTGCAACCATAAGTGAGCGTGACCGACACGATGGCGACCTCCAAATTTGGTCTGGGGCATTGCATACTTTCGCTTGACCTTTGGTATAACCAAGATTAAGCCTTGCCTAACCTTCTTTTTCTCACTGCACAGTCGATTAATTAGTTTATAATGACTAGCTAGCTTTTTAAATATTAACTTCTTGATCGCAGCAAGGTACCGTCCGAGTCATTTTTTCTCCAAGCTCTAAAGGACAGCGCGAGAAATCCAAATACACAACAGTGGTGCTACTTGAGCGCAACAGATGCATATTCACCTAAAATATATCCCGCGCCCAGTGCATATAGAAAACTCATCGGAGACTGGTTTACCTGGAACGCCACGTATATTGCCAAATAAAATAAAACGCCATCCGCTCTCTGTTCTGTGGCAGCGGCGCTTTTCGGGGCGCACGACGCGTGCATCTACCGACGGAGAAAATTTTAAAAAATAGGGGGGGGGGGGGTTACTTTTTTCGCGCCCGCGCACCCATTCACCGGCGCATCGCCGCCGCCGTAGCCGCGATATGGAAGCTGTGACGCTCGCCAGCGCCATCTCTCGCTAGCAACAAGCGAGAAGTGGGTCGAGCTCGAACCAGGTTCAGCAGTAGTTAAACCGCAGACAATTTTTATGCAGCCTCGCCACCAATGTTTCCATTCAAAATAGGCACACGTGCGTTTCTATACACTTTTTAAGAGAATTTTATTTTTCTAAAATATCTACAGTGATAAGGACTCTTTACACAAGTGGTCTGGTTTTCATGGACATCACAATGAGTCACATTGCACAGGTATCACATATATGCAAATGACATTTCAGTGGACAATTCGTGGTTTCTACACGAGCTGCCTTAAAGGAGCTTAAATGTGAATTTAAGTGGAATAGAAGGAAGGAAAAGATGAGCAACACTCGCCAAACTTCCTAATACGGAAGGATGGGCGTGGACACACCTCTATCGCTAACAACAATGAACCTTGTTGACCAGCGGAAGAGGAAGACCTCCTTACCCAACACCACGAGTTCTTCATTCAAGTGTTTCAGCATCAAAGTTCTAAGGCGGTACAGTAAAGGAAACATTCCTTTCTGCGGGCCTCCCCGCAAGACATCAAGTCCCCTCCTTTTCCAGAGTACATAAGCGCGCACACACATTATTAATTCAACAAAGAAACAGCGATTGCGACTCTGCCACCGCGTCCGCACCTGGAACATGCGAGCTGCCAATCGCCAGAAAGTGCGCACGACTGGGCATTCAAAAACAGCATGGTTCAGAGTTTCAGTTCGACCGCATTGCGGACATCAGGCGGAGGGCGCCACGCCCCACACCGCAAGGCGGTCAGCTGTGGGTAACGCTTCCCATTCGCGAAGCCAGGTAAAATGGGATACATGAGGGGGGAGAGAGGCAAAGATTCTTTGCTTCAGCCTTTTGCGGAATTTCCTGCGCTGGTCTACATTCAGGGTGCGAAACGCAACATATTCGCAAATTTCACTCGCGGATAATTCTTTGAAATGACAATCAGGAAGTGTACCTTCAAGAAATTGTAAGGATCTCACGACATATACATAGAAAGCTGGCGACTTTTCAGCCGCAGGACCTTTCCAATTTGATAACTCAAAGAAGCGACGTGATGTTCCCATCAAATATGCGGTGAGTGCTCTTCCTCGGTGCGTTGTGTCTGAGATAAGGTCCCACATGGCCCTTAAAGCCAATACACGACACATAACTTCAAGACCTGAGATGCTGAAGCCACCCATGTCGGTGGGCAGGCGGACAAAAACTCTTGCAACGCTCTCTGCGTGTCCACCCCAGAAGAAAGATCCACACGCTGTGGCCAGCCTCTGGAGGACGCGGCGAGGAGGGCGCGCTATTTTTGCGACGTAGATTAAGGAAGCTATTATGCTTGTTCTGATAAGGTAAGCTCGTTCGGAGAAAGGTAGGTCGAAGGATTTTGCGACTTGGATGCGCTGATCAGCTTTGCGTTTTATTTCATTACAGGTGGCACGGGCTACGTCACCGGAGGCGAGAAACCGGACACCAAGGACTTTTATGCCACCAACCCATTGGACACCATCGGGAAATTGATCATTAAAAGGTCCAAAGCGCAAAGCCTGGCTTTTAGCTGGGTTGAGACGTGCACCTGACAGGCAGCTGTAAGCGCGAAAGAGCCTCAGAAATGCTCTATAGCTGTCAATGTTTCTAATAAACAGAGAAATATCATCGGCCTGGGAGAGGCTTGCAAATTTGAATTTGAATTTGTTGCAATAGCGGTTCTATGCAAAGGACGAAAAGAATTGATGGCAGTGGGCAGCCCTGGCGTATTCAGCGCCTCACTGGAATGGGGTCGGTTATCTGATCTTTCACGGCGAGGCTTGCTGCTAAGTCTGTGTACAACAATCTCAAGACGTCTATCAGACGCCCTGGGAAGCCAAAGCAGTCTTAAACCGTGAAAAGGTAGTCACGCATAACGCGGTCAAAGGCTTTTTCTTGATCTAGGGAAACAAAAGCTCCCGAAATCTGCGCGCGCGTAGCAAAGGTGAACAAATCGCGGGTTAAAGCTAGTGACGAAAAAACTGTGCGACCGTGCACACAACATATCTGAGCGTTGCTTATTATGTCAAGAAGAGGTGGCGTTATGCGGTGTGCTAATATAGCAGCTAGTATTTTATAATCGGAGTTCAGGAGGGAGATGGGCCGCCATGCTTTTAGGTCGGACCGCACATCACCACTCTTTAGAAGGACCACTATACGACTCTCGCGAAAAGATTCCGGCCGAAGCCCGTCGACAAGAAGACCATCCGGCATGGACAAAAGATGCACATGTATCTCCTTGAAGAAAGGTTTGCCAAAAAACATGTGGCAGCCCGTCTGGTCCGGCTGCAGCGAAGGCGTTCATTCCCTGGAAAACCAGGCAAAGCTCCTCCAGCGTGACTGGATTACATAGGCTGTCGCGGCGCTCTCCAGGTATGCAGGCTATCCCTGAGCAAAATTCAAGAAGAGCTGCTTTTAGATCGTTTATGCCTGCGCTCTCAGTTGTAAAGAGGCGAGTAAAATGTTCACTAAAGACAGCCTTGATGTCCTCAGCGCTATCTGACTCTTCACCATGCGGAAATTCGACAAACGGGATGTTGCTCGACCCTCTACGGAACCGTAGCGAACGCTGCGGAGTACAGCGGGGTCCGCGACTGGTCTACCTCTAATATAAGTTCGTGCTGCACTTCGGGAGCTGAGGCGGAGCAGAAGTTCATAGCGCGCTTGTAGCTGATTGAGGTAATCCAGCATTGTAAAAGTGAGGGGCGCACCACGCTGCACAATGCGTGCCCTTCGATCGAAGTTTATTGTTAATTTCTGCAGTTAAACGTAACTTTCTATCTCTTCCAGCTTTGGTCAGCTTGTCACGCCAACTAGCTTTTAAATCGTCCCAACTGAGCTGATGTGTGGGATGACTGCACGTTTCTGCGAGAGCTTCGCGTAGGATGGCCACAGTTTCGGGGTCATGCACTAGTGCCATGACCATTTTCCAAAAATTCTTGTATGGAGCGGGCTGACGAAAGAGCAGCCTCACAGATACCGGAAAAAAGTCCGTTATGCGGGGAAAAGCCAGGACTTCGCCACTAGTGACATGAGTAGCGAGAATTGGCGGAAAGTAGAAACGATCGAGGCTGTTCATGTTCGAGCCGCGTTGCCATGTGGCAGCAAACTTGTTACCATGTAGTTAAACCCATAGGTCTATAAGGTTAAACGGCCTATAAGGTATACAGCCGGCCTTGTCTGCGACCGCTTACATCCCTGTAGGAACCCTCGGCGCAGTTAAAATCCCCTGATATAAAAGTTGGATAACTAGCTAGCATGAAAGAATCGTGAGAATCAAAGAACTCAGATGTAAAAGAACGTTGGGTTGGAGCGCACACTACAAGCGCTCTCGCTCGCCTTCAATGAAGGTTAAAATCCACGGCTAGGGTGCGACCATCAAAGCCGTACGTGCAGTAAGCACCCCGTTTCTATACACCTGCGCTCAAAATCTAAACCGCACAATAGAGCCAAACATTCCTGGCGACTATGCGGCTCTTTTTACTACGCAGAACGCTCATAAGTGCTCTAAAATTGTAGAGAAATGCAGCACTTTTTGCTCCACTTCGTGTGCGCTTGAGCGTAAGCTGCGAGAAATGCCTCGGTATCTCACATGCTTCTTTTATCTTCAAATTATTATTTGCATATATAATTGACCTTCATCGGAAAACAGACAACATTGCAAGGAAAGCCTACAGCATCCCAATCCTACTTCGCAATTAAGAGAGCAGCCGCGGATTTCTAAAGCATAATAATAATATTAATTGGTTTTGGGGGAAAGGAAATGGCGCAGTATCTGTCTAGTTCGACACTATAACCGCGCCGTAAGGGAAGAGATAAAGGAGGGAGTGAAAGAAGAATGGAAGAGAGAGGTGCCGCAGTGGAGGGCTCCGGAATAATTTCGACCACCTCGGGATCTTTAACGTGCACTGGCATCGCACAGCACATGGGCGCCTTAGCGTTTTGCCTCTAAAGCAGGAAAATAATAAATATTTGTGAAAAAAGAAAGTTATGTGGATTAGCTCAGCTAATCCAGGATATACAAAACGAAAGATGTCGGAGTTCACAGTGTTCATTGGCGTTGGCGTTGACAATTTCTAGACGGCGATGGATTTGAGCAAAGGAAGCGCGCATAACTGGCTCCCTGGATATGCGGACACCTTATTCGTGTTTTGATACATGTGGCGGTGGTGAGAGAGATGTGGCCTGAATTCATTAGCGCTGACAGCGTTGTGCCTGACTTGCGGCACTGCAGCATTAGCTAGGCCGCAGCATTCATTTAGTGATCAATCTCTTGCGATCAACCGTTAACTGCATGCCACCTCCCAGGGCAGCAGGAGGGCGCGCTGCCTATCCAGTGTGCAGAACGCAATCAAAGCTGGCTTTTGCATTTGGACACCAACGCCACGTACATGAACGCGAGATTGAGATCTGCACTGACCCACGGAGCTGGTCGTGTGCCTTTCCTTTCGTGAAAATAAACGGTCTTCGCAAAGCAGTCAACGCCAATGAACTCTATGAACGCCGTCAGTTGACTTCTTTTGTTTGTTTTTTTAGGAAAGGAAAAGACGCAGTAACCGTCTCACATATCTCGGTGGACACAGGAAACAAGTTGTAAATGAGGGAATAAAGAATGGAGGGAAAGAAGAATAAGAAAACTGAAAAATTGAAGCGAAAGAAGAAAGGAAGAAAGAGGTGCCGTAGTAAGGGCTCCGGAATAATTTCGGCCACCTGGGGATCTTTAACGTGCACTGACATCGCACAACACACGGGCGCATCATGAAATTGCACTGACTTCGTACAGCATACGGGCGGTCACTGCGCGTTAAAGATCACCTGGTGGTCGAAATTATTCTGGAGCCCTCCACTACGGCACCTCTTTCTTTCTTGTTTCACTACCTCCTTTATCCCTTTCCTTACAGCGCGGTTCAAGTGTCCAATGGTATATGAGACAGATACTGCGCCATTTCCTTTTCCCAAAAACCAATTATTATTATTATTATTATTATTATTATTATTATTATTATTATTATTATTATTATTATTATTATTATTGAGGAAAGGCGCGGCGCTGAGGCGGAACATCTCTGGCTCGGTGCTTCTAGTGGCGCATGCGCAGTAGTGACTAGGGAGCGTGCGAATTATCCTTGGCGAGCGCGCGTTGTAACGTCGTGTGGCTCCTCGGAGCATCGCCACGGCGAAATCGCAGTTCGCGGCCAGTAAAGCTTTCACTTTAAAAACAGTGTGCTGTGCAGCGTCAGTGCACTTGAAAGATGTCTGCTGCGTGTGGCTCAGTAGTTATGGCGCTCATCTGCTGAGCCGGAGTACCCGGGTTCGAACCCGAAAGCGGCGTCCGCGTTTCGATGGAGGCGAAACATGTGCTGTGTGATGTCAGCGCACTTTATAGATCCTTCCTCTCCTCCCTTGTGGTGCGGTTCCAGTTTCCACCGATGTATCAGACAATTACTGCTACACTTCCTTTCCTCAAAAAGCAATTTTTCTTTCCATTTCGCGTGAAAGATCCCCAGGAGGTCGAAAATTTGGCCGGAGACCTCCACTACGGCACTTCTTTCTTCCTTTCGTTCACTCCCTCCTTTATGCCTTCCCTTAAAGCGCGGTTTAGGTGTCCAGTGAGATATGTGGTGTTCGAAATAATTCTGGAGTTCTCCAATACTGCAGCGTTATTCTTTCACTCCCACCTTCCTCCCTTCCCTTGCGGTGCGGTTCCTGTGTCCACCGATGTATGAGAATATTGCTACTCCGTTTCCTTTCCTGAAAAAGTGATTTTTTTTTTCATTTCAAGTGAAAGAAATTTTTAGCCGGAAACCTCCACTACGGCAGCTCTTCCTTTCTTCGTTCACTCCCTCCTTTATGCCTTCCCTTAAAGCGCGGTTTAGGTGTCCATCGAGATATGTTATGTGGTGGTCGAAATTATTCCTGAGCCCTCCAATACGACACCTTTCTTCTTTCACTCCCACCTTCCTCCCTTCCCTTGCGGCGCGGCTCCCGTGTCCACCGATGTATGAGACAAATACTGCTCCATTCCCTTTCCTCTAAAAGTGGTTTTTATTTTCATTTCACGTGAAAGATGCCTATATGTGGAAGAAATTTCTGCCAAAGACCTCCACTACGGCAGCTTTTTCTTACTTTCTTCTTTCGCTCCCTCCTTTATGCGTTCGTTTAAGGCGAGGTTTAGGTGTCCACCTAGATATGTGGTGGTCGAAATTATTCCAGAGCCCTCCACTACGGCACCTTTCTTCTTTCACTCCCAACTTCCTCCCTTCCCTTGCGGCGTGGCTTCGGTGTGTAGCGATGTATGAGACAATTACTGCGCCATTTCCTTTCCTCAAAAAGCGATTTTTTTTCCATTTCGCGTGAAAGATCCCCAGGTGGTCGAGTGAGTGAGTGAAAACTTTATTGGATCTTTCAAGGGTTTCGCTGTTATGAAGTCTTCGTCGTGTTCTCTGGCGCTGGCGACTTGAGGCTTCTCGTCAGCAAGGGTGGGCCCCTATTCCAAGGCTCCGCTGAGTCATGCTGCATCATTCGCGTGCTGCCCTAAGGCCTTTTGGGTCGTGAGCTCGCCGCTGGTGAGCAGAGTTCCCATTGCTCCGCACTCGGGTGCTCGTGTTGGTGGAATGCTTTGTTGCGTTCGCACTCCCACATAATGTGGCAAAGTGTAGGTGTGGCATCGCACCAAGGGCAGGTGGCTCTGTATTGTGTCGGGAACATCTTATTAAGTATGTTTAGGTTAGGAAAGGAGTTGGTCTGTAATCTGCGCCAGCCGGCCGCTTCCTCCTTTGTTAGGGCTTTGTGTGGTGGTGGATATCTAATTCTAGCTCCCCTATGAAAGTTCAAGCTCTCTGCGTATCCCCCCTCGCAAGCCTGTAGGCGGAGCTCCGGAGCATTTGACTGCCCTGCTCGGAATGGGTTACCTCGAGCTAGGCTGTCTGCCCTTTCGTTCCCCCCTATGCCCGCGTGGTCCGGGATCCAGATTAGGTTATGCCTGGGTTTCTTCTCGGCGGAGGTTACCCCGCTGAGTATTCTAAGGGCTGTTCTGCTGATCCTGCCCCTCGTGTAGTTCCTGCACGTCTCCTTCGAGTCCGTCATTATGTTGAGAGATCGGCCCGTTCTGTAGCCTTCTGCTGCCGCCAGCGCAACGGCAATCTCTTCGGGCTCCGCTGTGCCGGCGACCTTTGCCGTGGCACACGTGATCATGTTTCCTTCCTTGTTTACCACTACTGTCGCGGCTACGCGTTCTCTCTCGCGCGGATATACGGCAGCGTCCGTGTATACGGTGTTGTCTAACTGGGCTAGCGTTCTTTCTACGTACTCGGCCCTCGCTTTTCGTCTGTGTTCGTGAAGATTAGGGTCCATGTTTTTCGGCAATGGTACCACGTTAATAGGTTTCCTAAGGTGGTCCGGTACGTCCGCGTATCTGTCTACTAGTCCGCTCGTGTCCCGACCCAACGTTCTTAGGAGCGCTCGTCCCGTAGGGGTGCCTCTGAGTCTCGTGGTTTGCGTTCCTAGCAGAGCTTCGGCGACCTCGCTGAAGGTGTTGCTAATGCCTAGCTGGAGCAACTTTTCGTGCGACGTGTTCTTGGGTAGGTGCAGAGCAGTCTTGTACGCCTTCCTGAGAATGGTGTCGGCTTGCTCTCTTTCCGCCTTGGTCGTCGCGTGGTACGGCAGGGAGTACGTGACTCGGCTGACAATTAGGCTGTTGAGTAGCTTGAGAGTGTCTTCTTCCTTGATTCCGTATCTCTTTTGGGAGACTCTGTTGGTCATACGGCCCACCTGCTCTGCCGCATTGCTCAGCAGGCTGATGGTGTGGCTGCATTTCCGGCTTCCTTGCAACCACATGCCCAGGATCCTTATCATGTTCTTTTCCGGGATGGTCTGTCCCTCGAGAACGACCTCCAGTGTCGCTTGGGTGGGATGCTTGCCGACCCTTAGGAGTTCCGACTTCTCCGTCGAGCATCTTAGGCCCCTCTCTCTGGTGTAATTTTCTACGCAAGTTGCCGCTTCCTGTTGTTTTTCTTCCTTCTCCCCGAGTGATCCTTGGGTGACCCATATCGTGACGTCGTCGGCGTACATCGCGTGTTGGATGCCCTGGATCTCCTTGAGCCGACTTGTGAGTCCAATCATTGCCACGTTGAAGAGGATGGGCGATATGACGGATCCTTGGGGTGTGCCTTTGCACGGCGTTGGGAAGACGTCGCTTCTCAGCTCGCCCAGCCCCACGGTCGCCGTTCTGTCGCTCAGGAAGACTCTGACGTAATCGTGCGTTCTCCTCCCGCAGTTGGTGTTGTTGATGCCTTCCATGATGGCCGCGTGGCTTACGTTGTCAAAAGCCCCCTTTATGTCGAGGGCCATGACGACGTTTTCGCCCGCCTTCGGCATCGTCTCGAGCACATCCTCCTTGAGTATGAGCAGCACGTCTTGCGTAGAGAGGCTGGATCTGAACACGTACTTGCTGTCCGGGTACCATTGTTCGTTGTCCAGGTGCGACTGGATTCTCTTCGTGATCACTTTCTCGTACAGCTTGTCCAGGCACGACGTTAGAGATATCGGCCTCAGGTTCTCGATCTGGAGCTTCTTGCCCGGCTTCGGAATCATCACGACGACGGCGTGTTTCCACTCCGCCGGCACTCTTCCCTCTTGCCAGAGCTTGTTGAGGTAGGTCGTAAGCTGATCTATCGCCTCGTCACTGAGGTTCCTTATTAGCGAGTTCCGGATATTGTCCGCCACCGCCGCCGTGTTCTTCGTGGCCGATCTTATCGCCTCGACGACCTCCTCTCTCGTGATGGGTCGGTCCGTGGCCGAGTTCTCCTCGCCACGGTATTCTTCTCGGTAGCTGTCGGCCTGATCTTTGCCGTAGCACTTGATCTGGACCTCTTCGAGTAGTTGTTCGTCCGTGCTTTCATTTTGGTGCACCAGCCTGTGTATCGACTTGCTGCCTTCGGATTTGTGTATGCTCGGGTCCATGAGGGCTTTGAGGATCTGCCACGTTCTGACCGTGTTGAGGGTGCCGTTAAGCGAGTTCCTCAATTGCTGCCACCCCTGACTGGCCAGCTGCGTCGCGTACTGCTCCGTTTGCTTGGTTATATCGGCAATTTTGTTCTTTAGCTTCCTGTTGAGTTTTTCTCTTCCACCGCTTGGTGAACCCGGGTCTCGCGTCCCATAGCTTGAGGAGGCGCTTGTCTACCTCCGGCGTTTGTTCCGTTCTATCTACTTCTTAGATCGAGCGCCCTAACCACTGAGCCACCGCGGCGGAGCTCAGTGGTTAAGGTGCTCGGCTACTGATCCGGATTTCCCGGATTCGAACCCAACCGCGGCGGCTGCGTTTCGATGTAGTAAAAACGCTAAGGCGCCCGTGTGTTATCCGATGTCAGTGCACGCTAAAGATCCCCAGGTGGTCGAAATTATTCCTGAGCCCTCCACTACGACACCTCTTTCTTCTTTCACTCCCTCCTGTATCCCTTCCCTTACGGCGCGGTTCAGGTAGACCCATGATATTTCTTTCCAAGAACGGTCTACTTGATGGGTCACTTTGAGGCAATCTTTTCAGATTCTTTTTTAAAGAATCCGCTTAAACCGATGTGTGACATGCGATAGCGCGGTGACGTAATTGGTGACGCCACAAGCGACACCATAGCAACGATATGATGCAAGCCTCAAAGCTGTGAACTACTTCTTCGGGGGTCGCGAGTGCCAAATTTTAACAAATGGCCTGTTCCAAATTTGGAGGTCGTCATTGTGCCGGGCGCGGTCAATCATGGTTGACCACTGATTTTGGTCCAAATCGGCCAAGGTCATATTTCGTGAGTTGCCCGGGCCAAACATTGGAAATGACTCGAGCCAAATTTGCAGTTTGTCATCGTGTCGGTCGCGGTCAATTTTGGTTGGACACCGATTTCGCTCCAAATCGGCAGAGGCCATATTTCTGGAGTCGCCCTGTGCCAAATTTTGGAAATGACTTGAGACATATTTGAAGGACCCTATTGTGTAAGTTTGCGTGATATTGCATCATTTCAGTGATTACTGTTATTGAGCCCAAATGCTGTATTTGAGCGACCCATCTGATTTTCAAGTGGCATGAACAATGTTTTATTATAAGCGACATCATAAGAGCCTCACTGCAGCGGAAAGCCGGCATTGCACTGGGGGAAGACACTAAAGAAATAAAAAAAACGTCATAGCAGGGGGGCGGGATCCGAACCCGCGGCGGCGCAAAAAAATCAGTTCCAGTTCCACTGGCCGCTGCTTTATACTACTACGCCATCGCCACAGCATTTTTAATCATCTATTTATTACATTGGAAATATATTCTATTTACATTAACAAAATTATTTACAAATCTTTTAGGAAATGCCACGAAACACATCGCAAAAACACGAAGCAGCAGAATAGTAGAATTTTTTTCTCACATATTTCTTTGTACGCTTTTTTCCCAGAAGTGGTTGCCCTCTTCGTACAAAGTAATGCAGCTAGTGCTGTGCAGAAAAAAAGACACTGACATTAATTTGCTGCCTGATTTTCAAGCTATGCGACAGCTGAAATGCGATGGAGACTATACCTCAACACCCGCCGCGGTGGCTCAGTGGTTATGGCGCTCGGCTGCTGGCCCGAAAGACGCGGGTTCACTCTCGGCTGTGGCGGCCGAATTTCTAGTGCACAGGATTCATTGTACATTGGATCCCACTGTCTTAGGTACGGTTTCTTTAACGGCAGACTGGGTTACATTTAAATTATTGTTTTCACGAGCATTGCAAAAATGTAAAAGTCAGAGAATGGTGGTTTCCTCAGCTTTCATTGCAGAGTATGCAGATGCCAACACATCTTTGACATATTGTAACGGGAAGAAGCATATCTAATAACCTGAGGAATTGTCTGAACATAAATAATTCATAGTCTGAAAAGAGAAAACTGCACATCTACTCCGGCCGACATTTTACTGCAGAAACCTGCCGTCATGATGATGATTCTTATTCATTCACAGTGACAGCACTCTTTACTGCATAAGTCTGTCCAAGAGTGCGAACAGTAAATGGCAAGCAGCAGCAGCCGTGCATCATCCTTTCCCCTGTACTCATTGTCTGTGTAATTAACCAAAAATAAAAATTACGATTACTGACGCTGCAAGACCAGGCCCCTTCTCATCAAACAAGCCATTTCCTACAATGTACTTAGCACTAAGGCACTGCGAGGTTTCTGTTCGAAACATAAGTTAAGGAGCTACACACCAGAGTTTACACAACTTTCTGCACAGTGCGGATGTCAGACGAGTGATGTATTCCTTCCAGTCCTCATAAATTGGCAGTCAAACCACACCTTCGGTCACATGCAGCATCACACTGATGTGGATGTTAATTTTATGTACAGTATGGTACAACGTTAAAGAAAACATGCTGTCGCATGAAGTTGACTTTCCGCGAGGCGCTGCTGAGGAAAGCCGGAAAGAATGCCAAGCTGATTATGGTCCAGAGTTTTTTTCGGCATTCTGTCCCCATGCATATATCTCTTTTTTCACACCCGCAACACATCGATTACCTCTTCTAGCTGCTGATTTGGCTTTTTCCTTTCTGTGGTCGCGTTTCGTGCGAAATGAGCAACATTTTCTGCGGACTAGATTATCCATGTGTGAGTGACTTGATCCATATGCCACTTAACGCGTACAGTACACGTTGATAAACAGTAATAAACATGCTCTTCTTATTGACAGATTCATGCACTAACACTGCGCTTTGGTTTAATCGGCACCTACATCGCGGAAACAATAACAAAAAACGCCTTCACAGACAGGCTGACTGCTGGAAATGCTGCAAAGGCTTGAAATGCTACAAAGCAAGCGATAAGGATTATCAGTTGATGTCTAAAAAAATGGTGTCATTGCATGGCATCAATTTTTTGGGAAGGAAGCATTCAAGTATTTTTTATTTATTTACACATACTACTGTCTCTTCTCTTAGAGGCATAACAGGGGTGGGCTACACAGCATTTGTTTACAACAATGTCAAAAACATAGTTAGGCATTTCTTTTTGAAATTGATTACTTAGCAATGCACGCAGATCACCGTCTAAGTTATTCCGTAATTTAAAATTCTGTGGACCTTGATATGCCGGCCTGTTGACATTGCAGATCTGCAAGCTTGAGCCATTTTCGCAAGCCACCCAAGACAAACACATTAGGTAAAAAATTGTGAAGCGTAGTAGTGATGTCATTGTTAAAGAGTGCAGGAAGACGGGACACATGAAAGGAAGACAAGCAACACAACCACTGAAGCAAATGGATCATTACCAACTCGCCTAAACAGAAGCTTTAATTTAGTGGCGATATGTTCACTTTTTCAAGAACTGGTGAGCGGTTTCAGCAGCTTTACATCGTACCAGTCTTTTTAGTTTTCATTTACCCACTGCAGTATGTTTTTTCACATTCACACTGCTCTGATACAATAACTACCAGCCCTTCTGACATGTATGATCCTGACAAAACTCAACGAAATTTGGGTGCGCAGGAAAACTCATATGCACGCGCCATAACCCATAGCAACATTTCCAAGGCAATCATGAGGGAACATGCACGCTCCATTCACTGGCATAATGCCAGGCAACAGGTACACAAAGCACCACGCATCAATGAAGTTTTTCCTACACAGCCACATTTTGCAAACCTTTGAGACTGACAAAACAGAAGATAGCAGTGCAGCACAAGGTCATGACTGACTCAATATTTCTGGATGATAGGATTTAACAAAAGTGGACATGGAAAACTCTGTCAAACATGCACATAGCTAACATACAACAGAGGAGAACCGTACATTGGTGAGTTGTTGGTATACCATGGCAACAGCAACACCACAAGACAATGGCACAGGATCAGCACAGCCCCCTAGTTCTTCTGTCAATATCTTTTGGTGCTTCTTCTACCACAGATTGAATATTCTATATTCAGTACTTCTCATGATAACTTGGTATCTTGCAAATACTTTTTAAAATCTATATTTAGAATGAACTTAAACACTTGTACCCATTCTTGAAATACTCTTAACATGGCTCAAGATATTTTTTTTCTGGGAATCGGGCGGGGGGGGGGGGGGGTGAACGAGATGCTGGCAGAAAACTTCAAACATGTTTGCTATGTCCTTTTGCATACATTCCTCCCAGGTATTTTGGGGGACACTGTGTTATCTGCTCTTATAAGTAAACACAGGTTTTTTTTTAATGCTCCTTTCCTTATTCTCAATTTGCTGTTATCTATTGTTACAACCCTACTAGGGACACGTTGTTTGACCCCTCGTTGACCTTACGAAAAAGAAAAAAAGTTGTCTCGGGGAAACTACCCGTGGAATCTCCCACGCACGCTCCCCTGTGTCGTACCGTGAGACGCGACCGAGGATGGACAAGATGACGAAAGCAAGCGGGCAGAAGCGCATTCCCGAGGACGAAGTAGCAGCGGACCTCCGTATCCTCCTCGCCCATTCCCACAGGGCTCAGCGTGCTATGTGCGGCGACTCTTCCGATCTGTGAATCGTGTGGTGAAAGCGGCGGAGCCTCAGTGTATTTAACGAGTGTCCTGAGTACGAACGATCGCTCTGGGCCCTGACGACAAGGCTCATCCAGTTGCTCGACGCTATGAACTTTTAATTCTTGACTGTTCGCTCTTTCTGTTTCCTTTTAAATTATGTAATCAAGTTTCATGAAAAGTGCCAGTAAACCCGTTTGTTTTTCGTTTTCCCAAGCTTGAAGTTTCATATTTCTTCAACCCGAAGTCTCGGACACGTTACCCAACGGAGCCCGGGTTCGAGTGAACCCCTGCGCCACAACACTATGAATTATTTACTTTTCACTGTTCAGACATTTTGTACCGTTGAACATAGTCTCAGCAGATACTTTCTTGTTACACAGTACTCAGTACCATAAGTATCTGTTTTCATGAAAAGTATTTTCAACAAATATGTTTTCCGCTCATGTGCCCAAACTTTGACCTACAGCAGACAGATCGGAGAAAAACTCAAGAAGACTTAACAGCCACTCAATGTTATTTAACAATATCAGCATACGGTGATGCCAAGTTCAGCAGTACATAGTACCACAACTTGTTTGGCAGACTTCGCTACAAATGTATTAGGCTGTCTTGCCATGCTGTTGCCAAATACAAGACATGTTAACCAGTTGTAGCATTGTCATTATGAGCAGGCAGTGGTGGTGAAAAACACCTGCAGTAGAAAAAGAGAGAGAAGAGGCTATCAAATACAGATGCTTTGCTGAAGCATGTTGATGATCTCTGTTATCACTTGTTATGTCAAACTGAACTGGTAGCCGCGTTCACACTCATTTGAGGTGCTGAATCGAGCTGGACTGGTCAGAAACGTGCTTATGGAGTGTCTTTGTACGGTTATGAAGGCATCAACTGTACAGCAATTGTAAACGTTGTCACTGTCATTTTGGCTCAGGAGGGCTAATATTTTAGTGTGAAAGTATTACTTCACAAGGTCTAACTGGCTCAGAGAGTTGGTGTGAAGCTCGACCTTGAGGATGACTTTGGCAAACATAATAAAATAAATATTGCCGCAACTGGGATTCGAACCCGTGGCGGCGCGAGCAGATCAATTTCGCTGGCCTGTGCACGAGAGCACTATGCTGCTGCCGCAGACGACCCCGGCTCGCGTTAAACTGCAAAACGCGCTCGCGCTGTGCATTGCATGTCGTCGTCTTCCATCAACTAAAACTACTCTAGAACTAATCACGTCGCCAGAAGTGCCGACGACCTACCAAAGCAAAACCATGAGACAACCAGGCTAAACACGTGCTTTCACACATACACTCGGTTTAACTACGTAAAACCCTACCATTCCCGCTCCTCCCTTGTGCGGTACCCGTTTACTATACAGGGTCACAGTGGCTGAGCTCGCGCACTGCGCTCAGTTTTTCTAAGAAAATTAACTCTGTGAACTCGCTTAATATAACAGGTCAGGCCTGAAGTGATCAATTTCGAATCGCGTCACACGGAGGTACTATCGGCAGGCAAAATTTACGAGGTGGGAGTGTACGGGGAAGAAGAAGAATATTGGTTTTGGGGAAAAAGAAATGGCGCAGTATCTGTCTCGCATCTTGGCGGACAACTGAACCGTGCCTTAAGGGAAGGGGTAAAGGAGGGACTGAGAGAAGAAAGATGTGCCGTACTGTATGGCTCCGGAATAATTTCGACCACCTAGGGATGTTTAACGTACACTCACATCGCACAGCACACGGGCGTCTTTGCGTTTGGCCTCCATCGATAACGCGGCCGCCGCAGTCGGGTTCGAACCCGGGAAATCCGGCACAGTAGCCAATCGCCACGTAAGCCAATCGCTGGAAGTGTCTGAACGAGGGGACTTGCATTCGCCACACGCTGGTAGCATTTTCAAAGCACTAGGTCGCGAGGAAGCCCCACAATAACTTTTCTTCCCCGAGAACACGCACCCCAGTAACTTTTGCTGCTGGTGGTATATACATTTACGCGGTATGAACTCGACTCTGTCCGATAGGATTACGCAGCAGTAAAAGCCTCCGAAGAGAAAAGTGACCATAAGGTACAACTGCTGTTCTCCCAAAAATTAGTACAGTACTAACGCAGGCCGTGTAGGTAGCCGCGCAGCACGGAAAGCTCACCTTAACTGGCTCCAACGTGTCATACTTGAACACTGCAGCATAACTTTTTTGCTTGCGCTTAAAGATGCACTAAGTGTTACAACAAACGCAAGAATAGCACCAATCCAGCCACAGATACAAACGACCCGCGGCACGCAGGACGATGCTGATGTCGATGGGCAGGTCGTCCCAGGCAGATGGCGCTACAACGCTACCTACGAAATGAACTTTTTCTGCAACTGATACGAAATGCGCTGGAAACATGGCTCACAATTATTAGGAAATGACACCACAATAGCACCATAAAAACAATGAAAGCTGACAGCAAAAATAACGAAAGTACAGATTGTAGACAAAACTGCCAACCATAAAATAAAAACCGAAACTGCAATGAATGCATTCGGAAGGCAACTTCACCATTTTTTTTGTCATCGAAGCGCTTTGACCTACAGCTGCACCAACTTGAGTCTCAATTATGAAGCGTGAAAATGTTATTTCTAAAACCGGCGCCATTTTCTTCTTGTCAGAGTCGCGACATCGCCTGCGTCACGGCAGCGGCAGATCTGACAGGCATGAGAAGTATTTCAAGCAGAAATTTACAAGCTACATGTGTACACCGTAGGTCTAGATACTCTTTCTCGAATCAAATGCTCTTTCGTAATCGAAACAAGATTGGTTTCGGTTCCATAGCGTGCACTGCCATCAGACAGTACACGGACCTCTAGCATTAATGCCCTCCATCGAAATGCGACAGCCGCCGCGGGATCGAACCCGCGTCTTTCGGGTCAGGAGCTGAGCACAATAACCACAGGAGCGCCTGAACGGAGGTGCTGGCATTCATGGAGGTACATGGAAGATATGGCGAAGCTATTATAATTATGCAGTCTCAACCCCTTTTCTCGAGGCGTCATATCTCGTTTCACAATTGGACGGGTAAAGATTGCAGGCTGAGATAAGCCGCGTTTACAAGAATACAGCAGTGCCGCACCGCCTATTTCGCGGACGCGAGATGCCACTATTCACATATGTACTATCGGGCACAAAAGTTTGCGGGACGAGAGTTCTCGGAAAAACGTTTACTGCAGCTCCACCTCGCTATTCAATCGCCAGATAATGTATGAAGTATACTAAAGAGTGCTTGGCTAATTTGGCCTAGCTTGGCCATTGTCTGGGCCCTTGGCAAGTTTTGACTATCATAATGGCCGTCCTTTTGACGTGGTCACCAACCACCATGCCCTATGCTGGCTTTCTTCGCTAAAAGATCACTCCGGTCGCCGGCCATGGCTCGATGGACTCTCCATCTACAAGAATATAGCATACGTGTCGTATATCGGTCGGGCTGCAAGCACCATGATGCTGATGCCTTGTCCCGCTCCCCGCTACTGGCCGAGCTTGCCAGCCTCTCTGCCCTCGAATCCGCTGCGCCTTTGCTCAACACCTGCGACATGACTTCTGAGCAGCGTAATGATCACTCTATTGCCTCTCTTCTTGACTTTCTCTCTGTCCCATCTACGGCACCAGCGTACCGCACGTAGAAAATTTGTAAATTGTAGGGTTTAACATCCAAAAACAACCCGGCGGCTACAAGTTTCGCCTTGGTGGAGGGCTCCGGATTAATTTCAAGCACGTAAAGAAGACTGAAGAGACATACACTTAATGTGACCATGCTGCCTCGAGAACTTTTGCATAGGCTGTCAGAAGCAAAAGGCCAAGGGCTATCCCGAACTATTTCCTGCGTAGTGTGTCATGGTGTCAGAAGCTTCAAACCATTTAGGTAAAGAGAGCTAATTGATCAACAGCTTAGAGCGAGACTAACACCGTTCTTGCTTCAGGTTGTTGATCAATTTGACCTCACCATGACATTTGCTAGGCATCCTGGTTAGCTTAAATGTAGAGTGACTGCCCAGGCAAGCAGTGGTCCTTGGTTTTATCCCCAGACTAAGACGAATTTTTCTTCAGCTGCAAAGCATCTGAGGAAGCTGTCTAGCTTTGCTCTGCAACCGTATAACTGCGATCAAGTAGAAACTCATGCGTAATTACAGCCTAATTGAAATGCACTTCACATCTAGTGTTTCCCTTAAACACTTTGGACTACAATCTGAATGTGCATTCCAAGAGCATCTTCCATTCCCCAATATTATCCTTGCCCTAAAACAGTTAGCAATCTGAAACTCAAAACAAAACAAGAGGATCCATGCTGACACTGTCAACAGGAAGTTTCTATTCAGTATTTAAGAATATATGCATCCTATTGTAGCGATATTTTTGATACAGCATTGTGTACACAGACTTACGACACACATCAATTGCACACTCACTTTACAGTTCCATTCAGTGCCTCTCATGATGAACCTCCATGTCTAATCTTTGGTTATAAGAAGGTTTTTGCTGCAGTGCTGCCTCCATTACCTACCCCTTTCCAATTTCCTATTCTTCTTTTGCCAAGACTGTGGAGTCTGATTGCACCTGTTTCAGTTAATAGGTATATTTAGCAGGCTAGTAGCTGCAGTCCACAGAGTGTTTGAAGTTACTTTCCTTGCAATGAAATAAAATGTAGCAGGAAGCTTTTAGACAACTGGATTCTTATGCTGCAAACCTGTTGGACCTAACATGTGCTTTCTGGCAGTTTCTCAGGGTCATCTTTCTGCATTTTTGGAGTACACTGAAACTTAAAATTAGACACAATGTTAGATAATGGTTTGTGCAACATGCATGGAAGCAACTTCACATTTTTTTGCCGTGGCTGCAATCCTAGCAGGATGACCTAGAGCATGAACTAACACATGCTGACGTTTCAGTTTAAATTCCCTGTTGGGCTTTCTAGAAACTATATGCTTGCTGCATGAAGTCGAGGGTTGGACGGAAACCTGTCTGGTCGGGGCTGTACGTGGAGAAGGCAGAACACCGAGCAAAATAAAATGGACTCCTAAATGACGTTTCAGCTCCCACATGAGAGCCTTGTTCACAAACAGGTGGAGACCTGTAAGGCTGGCTATTTAAGCTTGAAAATGTGCCCTAGGCAGCGGGCGTATGCACTAGGAAGTGCCCCGTCAGTGCGATTAAGAGTGTGTTTGGTTGGCTGGATCATTAAGGATTCTAGATATAGACAGCTCTGGAGATTCTTTTCTGTTTTCAAAATGCACGCGTTGCTTAATCTATATGATGCTGCTTGCTTTCAGAATTTTCGAAGAGTACATTTGACGAAGCTTTCTTGTTTGCAACATGATACTGGTGTTGTTTCAACCTTTCAACGAAGTTTCCACTTTCACCCACATGCACATGGTTTTACATTCTCTGCACGGTATACTGTACACTACGCCCGGAAATTTTTTTTTTTTGGTGCGGACAACAGCTTTATACCTGGCTTGAAAAGCGATGATATTCTAGAGTTTCGTTTTTATTCATTATTCTCAGCAATCACTGTCTGCAACTCTCTACTAACAATCATCACATCATCTCGTACAGAAGCATCATTCCATAAAAGGTTTAAAAAGTGTGTACTTTTTAATTACCTTCATTTGCCATGCCAATGAACCCTGTATTTATTGTGTATCGCTTTTATTGCTTGAGTGCTTTTGTATAGTATTGTGTTCTCTTTTTGCCATATTCCTTAATGAGTTTGTAAAATTGAGCATACTTAATCTAATTTTTTGTTGTGATTGTTAATTCCTGCTGTACCTGTTTTCCGATATGTAGTTGTTATCTACCATATGTTTAATATGTGTCATATATACAATTAATAACAGGAGGTCCCCCTGACAGTTTCTACTCGGGGCCTCCTCCTCTACTAATTTATTTACCTCATGCCTGCAGTAGTTTTTGAATAAACAATAATGTATGTCAAACAAAACTTTGCAGTGGTTATTCGTCATCTGCATGCCGCCTTGCTCACATACTGTTAGATTCACACCGCCTGCTAAGCTAGACCGCATGCTGAAGGTCAGATTTTGAGTTAACGGAATTGGTATATTATTCCAAGATGTTAAATAGGCCAAGGTATTTGGTCCTGATGATATTCCTCCAGTGTAATTCACAAATTGTGTATGATTCACCTGCTTTGCTAAAAGCTTTGCAAACTGTTCACATCACCTTTACAAGAAAGTGTTGTAATCACTTCGATACGTACAGTTAATCATATTACTTTAAGAACAAGCAAAAAATTTATGTTTAGGAGTGCTTTTTATCTCAGGCCTTGGATTAAGCATGTGAATTACATTTGGAACGAGGCAGCCATCAGCTCCTGGTTTATTACAGTAGAGATTCGGTCATTTGCAAAGTAATTTCAGAATACAGCTGATAGTCAAGTCTGACCTATACTTGAGTATGGATGTGTTTGTTGGGGCTTGCATACATGGCCACTTATCAGTAAATTGAAAAAATTCACAACAGTGCTGCTTGATTTCCACCGGGAAATTAAAGACAGCAACTCAGAATGACAGAGCAAATGCAAACTGAAATAGAAACAGCAGCAGAACGACCACGGGAAAAATCTTTGATTAAAACCTTTCTACAATATTTACTAGCTAAAACTGCTGTAAACTGTGAGAAATATACTCAACCAACAACTTAATTGCATAATCAAGCATTTCAAGGTAATAGCTTTCCTTAAAGGGTGATGTTTTCCATTCTTCTGTTTTTTTACCTATCCTAGAGTAGAACAGCTTAGTGTCAAGTACTGTTCATATATTATCCAATGGTACTTTCTTCCATGATTTCAATGAGTAGACTGTTTTCTTTTTCAATATTTTTAACTCCTTGGATGCTATGGGGTGGCGCAAGTAACTGTTAAAAAATATATTTATGTTCAGAGAAGTAGCCACCTTTTTTTTCTTATTCTGAGGACACTAGATAAGCTCCAAGCCATCAAAGGGGGGCCCACTACACAACATCAAAAGAGTCATTATGCATTGGATAAAAGGAGCAAGCACATAAACCACGCATGGAAAGCAGGTCTCTAAGTGAGAGAAGCTTGCACTTTCAGAAGCAATATCACTTATGTTTAGGACCTACCAGATCACAGATTGCAGAAGATATGTGGATGTCACATCGAGCTCAGATTAGACACAGAGCAGTGGATGCGATATTAATAATGACTACTGTTTGCACAGTTTATTTAGGGGAGGTTGTGCTTAGTGGGATGTTTCCCTTCCTGTGCCCAATGTTAAGATAAGACAACAAGTATATGCCATCATGAAACTGTTTGCAATAGTGTCTAAATTAAGGAAATGATCTTACAGCCCAATACACTGTTCTAGGTCACCTGACACAATTGACACAAGTTCCTTTATTTCAGTTTCGCCTAACCAATCATGCGACAACGTCGCCCGTAACCGCGCGCAGCTTTCATGAGAGGTGTGAGATAGATATGAACGTTTGACGATTCCGCAATTTGAAAAAAAAAAGTGCCAGAACCCAAGACGAAGAATGGGCAAAATGAGTATGAACTGTCGTTACAATTTTTGCACTAAACCACGCAAATATACGCTGAAAACCTACATCATACAAAAACCACTCCGGCAGGGACATTATAGCAGCCCCGCTAAGAGCCCCGTAGGCTTGCCGGTGCCCTCGTGGCGCCTGATGACGCATCGATGACAGTAGCTACGAAAGCCGTGTGGTCTCCCTGGTATTCAGCCGCATCCACGAACCTGGCGTGCGCATCCTTGGCATGAAAGTCGATGAGGAATTTCGATGAGGAAAAATCACCGACAATGAAACAAAAGTGCCAGAAGGAATGTTGGCTTTCTTATTTTGAAAGGCCAGGAATTTTACACACTGCCTGTGACACTCACCTATTCGCACAAATGCAGGCCAGGCTAGCGTTACTACAATACAACTTGGGCCTGGCAGACGCTTGCATTTGTCGGGAACGAACGTGGGCAACACTGCACTTGGCTGCAGCGTCTGTTTTGGCAACATTGCACTTGTCGGGAACGGGCATGGGCAACATTGGGCTTGTCTCAACGGCTAGCAAACGGAAATACGCAACCTGGCTCTATGAACTGAGCTGCGACTCCTGTCCAATTTTTGTTGCGTGTAACCTGTAACCTTCGCAGTGTCCACTATCGCCACCGCCAACCTTAGCGGCGAATGTGCAATGTCCTGTCATAACGCAAGTGCTATCTGGAAAATGATCGAGCGCTGAGGGCACCAGCTGTGCGAGAACCCTCTTGTGCTACCCACGGCATCAAGTCTGCAAGAACCGAGGCTCTCGTTAAGCTATTTAGCAAAGGAAGGAAGAGAAATCAAGGGCTCGTTAGGACATGCATATGAAGGAAGCCATCAGTCAGTGAAACCGTGGAACGCATAAGGTAATGATTATTTTTCTTTGAGTGTTGATCAACGAAAAATTAGTAGAGTAATAATTTTGTACCTCAAAGACAGTTGATTAAAAAGGGTCGCCGAGGTGTCAGTGATTATGTCCCTCGGCTGCTGACCCGAAAGACGCGGGTTCGATCCAGGCCGTGCCAGTCGAATTTCGATGGAGGTGAAATTCTAGAGGGGCCGTCTACTTTGCGATGTCGGTGCGCGTTAAAGACCTCCAGGTGGTC
Organism: Amblyomma americanum; assembly: GCF_052857255.1. NCBI lineage: Eukaryota > Metazoa > Arthropoda > Arachnida > Ixodida > Ixodidae > Amblyomma > Amblyomma americanum. Next base: position 32,430,378 of record NC_135497.1, on the reverse strand, counting down.
AAAATTTCCGGAGCCCTCCACTACGGCGTCCCCCACAGCCTGAGTCGCTTTGAGACGTTAAACCCCCATAAACCATAAACCAGTTCATTAGAAACTAGACGAAAAACAGTCGCTTGTCATCGGTGAGATCCGAACCTACGTAATCTGCATTTCGCGTACGGTGCTGCACCATCTGAGCTACTGCGGCGGTTGTCCTAGTATTCTGCCTTCAAGTCGTTTATTCCCATCATAGGTGCGCGTTATAGTCCAGGTAAAGAGTGCCTAGTATTCTACCTTCAAGTCGTTTATTCCCATCATAGGCGTGCGTTATAGTCCAGGTAAAGAGTGATCTCAGATCACATGACGCACCCCGAGCCCGCCATTTAAAAGGCGTACAGCAGGAAATAAATGTATACAGTACAGTGGTTCAATCGCAGATAATAAAAGGTTACACCATTACTTGTATAGCACTTTTAAAACACATACCGGGTGATTCACCTGTAGGGCATTACACAATTTTTAAAAACAGGCTTTGTGAGCTAGAATAGCGCTTTTTTCAGCATAGCACTGTGGTGTAGTGCATTATGATACAGCTAAGGCGGGCTAACTAGCAAGCAGGTTAACTAATATTCAATGGTTAACTTTTTAACTACTAACTGTTAGGCTCCTTGATTATGGAGAGGCCTGTATCCCGCCATAAGTAATATCCATATCAGTTTTTAGAGTTTTGAAAATGCGGTTACTCTCGCCGCTGTAACCCAACAAATTTTGGCCGCATCGCGCCAAAATGCATGCGCTTTTGAGAAGGTTGCAGGCAAAGCAACCTCTCCAGTGCACGCAACTCGCCGAAATAGCCAAAATTTGTTGGGCCACAGCGACGAGGGTAACCGCATTTTGAAATTTCTAAACACTGATCAACATATTACTTAAGGTGTACTGCACGCCTCTAAATAATTAAGGATCACAAAGTGATCAAGAGAGGGAAAACCTCAGGGTCTTTGCCGACGTTTCGACAAGTGAACTTGTCTTCGTCTGGGTAAGTCCCCTTGTCCGCAAGTCTTCTTGTCGAAACGTTGGCAAGCACCCTGTGGTTTTCCTTCTCTTGTTCACTTTGTGATTATCAAGAACCATCTGACCAACTCTCTCAACCATTAACAATTAAGGTGCCTAACAGAACTAGTTAAAAAGTTAACTATTCATTGTTAGTCAAGCTACCTGCCAATTAGCACGTCTTAGCTCTATTCTAATGTACTGCACTGCTGACTACGTTATGCTGAAAAAAGCGCTCTTGTAACTCAAAAAGCCTGTTTTTTAAAATTGTGTAAAGTCTTAGGTGAAACGCTCCATATAGCATATACATACAGAACTGTTGTATATGGACAGAAAATACATTTAAACAAGAATACACCGATGTTTCCTCTCTCGTCAAGGCTGCACGAATTTCTCGCAAACTGTTCTTTCCAATATCTATATTTGAAGATAGCAGGTAGTTTAGCACATGTGGCATTCTAAACCGTAGCATCCGATATCCGTAGTTGGTGCGGCAAAAAGGGAAAAAGAAATGGCTGTATTTGTGTTGGGTATAGCTTAACCTTCAAGTACTCACCAGCACCACCCCGAACCAAAGCAGCGGAGGCGGAACGTGGACATTGAATGTAATACCGCAAGTAGGCCTAGCACCGCAATGATCGTCGGATAGTCAGACTGAATATACGCCCACCTACTTCTTACCAGTTGTGCACGTTGCAGATTTGCCAGCAGTCGTAGAGCACCACTACTTTAACAGATAAAAGCAATTTTCTTTACAGATGCCACATACCACAGTCTTATCGCCTCTCGCCTCACTGCCATCGCGCTGATAAAATAAAACTACCAGTTATTGGTAATAAAAGAATTATCACCTAACCACTTAATCTAGCAAAATAAAGCCGATTATCGGTAAATTGAACTCGAAGTGGATCGAAAATTAACCCGAATTATGTGGAGGTGAACTGTAGTGGTGAAGATTGTGCCAAAGCATCAGTACGAATAAACCGTAAGTTCGATTTCAGCGAGTTCAAATTAGCGAACTTTCGCAGTGCATAGTGTTGGTGCGTGTTTTGTTCCAGCGGGTAAAACGGGTGCGGCTGCCATTCACCGCATTGATTTGTGCGCCTCTGTACAGGGCGGCGGCGGCTTCTTTAGCGCGATGTCAAGCCCTTTAGAGAGCTCGCCTTCCATCCGGGCCTTGGGCCGCAGGTGTATTCCGACTGTAGCTGCATCGGGCCACGCAAGGCAACCTCGGCCACATGGAGTCCTGCCTGCAAGCAGCAGCGACCCTAGTCGACGACTACGCGGCCTACTGCGGACTCCAGTGCGCCCCAGCTAAATCAGAATTTGTGCACTTACGTCCCTCCCCCCGGGACACAACTCCGCTTCGCATCAGTCTCCCCTCGGGTCCGATCCGGGAGGCCAAGGAGATCCGCGTCCTTGGCCTCTTCATACACCACCATAGCCAAACTTCGCACGGTGGGAGACCAGGTGGGCCGAATGGTCCGCCGGGTCTCAAACAAGCGGGGCGGATTACGAAGCAAGGATGCACTGCGGCTTGCCCATGCTTTCGTAACGAGTAGAATCCTCTACTCAACTACCTACTTGCACCTGCGCAAACATGATGATGACCAACTGGAGGTCATCCTGCGGAAAGTCATCAAGCGGGCTCTCGATCTTCCGATCACCACGTCCAACCAGAGGCTTCTGGCCTTGGGAGTGGTGAACACATTTCGGGAGCTTCGAGAGGCCCACTTATGCAACCAATACACGCGTCTTGCGCAGACCACGTCCGGTCGCCGCCTCTTGGACCGGCTACACATCAAACACGACTACCACATTGATGAAAGGGAGAGAGTGCCAGAACCCTGGAGACGCGCCCTCCGGGTCCGACCCCTTCCCCGCAACATGTCCAGTGAAGACCATAGCGGTCGTCGCCAGGCGCGCGCGGAAGCGTTGGCGCGATACTATGGTAACCAAGAACATGTGTATTACGTAGACGTTGCCGGCCCACACCACGGGGGTGGTACACGGCCGCAGTCGTACACAACACAAACACAGTTAACGGGCTCACTTTCAAAGCCTACAGCGCAACACACGCGGAGGAGATTGCAATTGCTCTGGCTCTCACGAATCCCAAGTCAAAACACATCATCACCGACTCGCGAGGGGCCTGTCGGAACTACGAGTTGGGCTGGGCTCCCCCGCTTTCCTGGCGCATACTGGAATATCGCAGTCGATCTGAAGATCCAACTCCACGCAACCTGATTTGGGCCCCCGGTCACCAGGGCCTCCAGGGAAACGAACAGGCCGATCAGGCCGCCCGCGCACTCTCTCCCCGGGCTATCTCCCTGTCCTTGGAAGGGTACTCCCAATCAGACAATCTGGCCATTACATTCAAACAAATCACCGATTACTACAATGAGGAGCACCGGCGCTACCCGGCCCCTTGTAAGGGTCTGGATCGCGCTGACGAGCGGCTCCTCATCAAAATTCTCACTAACACTGTACTGTGCCCGGCGGTGCTTAAACACTTCAATACATCCTTTGATGGCACGTGCCAGTTCTGTAGGGAGGTGTCTGACACCTTCCACATGGTTTGGGCGTGTCAATCTAACCCATCTATCCCCCCCAACCCCAACCCCACCAGAGAGGACTGGGAGGCGGCCCTGCTCGGCTGTCAAGACCTGAAGAGCCAAAAGGCCTTGGTTCAACGGACGCGGGCGGCGTTGCTTGCCAATGGGGCCCCGGAATAGGGGCTCCACCTAGTACTGTGAGGGGAAAGGGCCAATAGGGTCCTACCCCAATCACCTTTCTGTAAAAATTTAATTGCTTATAAATGTTTTTCACCACCACCACCACCGTGTGCGAGAAGGACGTCCTGTCGGTGCAGGCCGAGCTGACGCGCTGCCAGACGACGTGCAAGGCGCTGGCGCCCTTCTCGGTGGGCCTCTTTTTGGCGCTCTTCGGCACCTTCCTCAACAGCGCCCCTGGCATGAGCGCCACCATCCGGTGGGTACGCCCCTTTGCGCCCCCGCGCGCACCAACCGTCGACTGTCGCGCAGGACCGTCGGGGAGCCGACCAAGCCGGTGGCGTTGGGCCCGCAGTGGGTCTCGGTGCGGCTCTTCGGTAAGTCTTGCCATTGGTCCTTTGCGAAGACTGCAGAGTGGCGAGTGGCACGCAGGCGCCATCTTGGCGCCCATCTTGTTCGGCTCCATCCTCCACCGCAGCTGCCTTACGTGGCAGGGCCTGTGCGGCGGCCAGCGTGGCACGTGCATAATATACGAGAACAGCAGCATGAGCTACAACCTCTTCGGCTTCCTCATTTTTCTCAAGACGCTGTCGGTGGTCTTCTTCTTCGCCGCCTGGGTCACCATCCGCCACTGAGCGCTGCGCATTATTGTAGGCCGGAAAAAAAAATTACGCAAACTTGTACGCTGAGCGCGCCCGTCCATGCCAGTCTGTCAACAAAACGAGATGCGGGGGCGCTTCAATCCAAGCTGAAGGGGCGACCTCGTTCCCTCTGAGCCCGGTGGTTCACGTTCACGTGCACCCGTGGTCCATCTCGTGCCGGTGTTTAGAAAAGGCTAGAAGTGGAGAACACGCATGCATTACTGCGATAATTAACACCATTTGCATGTTCCTGCTAATGAGGAACGATCACAATACCTTGCATCTGTCATCTGCGCATATTGGCATGATCCATTCCTTTTGGTGCGAGCGTGACGTTGCGAGTTTTCTTGCGCGCAGATGGTCATGCATTGACGGGTGAGGTGATTTTCAAATACCAATCGGTGTTTGCGATCGTCTCTGGAGAAAACGTTGCCGAAGCGGCGTCAGTTCTAATCGGCTTCTGCGAAGGCACGGTTTTCATTCAGAGTCGCTGCGTGGCTTAAATCTGTCGGGCGTCGGCTAGCTGTATAGCCGATGCCAGCTAGACCAGAGCTACTTTTTAAAACCGAATCGAATGCGAACAGTTGGGCTTTGCCACCGAATGGAATAGGAGTCCCGTATTTTTACAAATATGCGCTTAGGTGTTCAATACGCGTACAACGAATAGCCGTGCTAAAGAGTGAGGCGGTAGCGGCGGCCCTCTCGTACCGTGCTGTGATTAATGCTACTGTTCTGTAGCAGTATGAAAACGCCATCTACACCAGGGGCTACACGTCCGTCACACGCGAAGCAAAATTTCCAAGAGAAAACTCAGGATATGAGAGGAGCGAGAGCGGCATCAAGGCTGCACCCACTTTTGGAGGCCATGTGTGAACGCCCCCACGTTAAATACGAACCAGGTTGCGGTGTCGGAGTGAACACTTTTTTTTTGTCAAATTCTCTTCATTGCCCATTATTTCAAAACTCGAGATTCGATTCCTCTCGTATAATTGTCAACGTGCACTGTTTGATTCGTTGGGCGAAAAGTATGGGTGGATATTCGATTCGCTGCTCGAAATTTTTCGAATATTATCACAAACCTAGTGAATGCACTCGCATGCGTCACGAAAGCGCCCTTTTTGATGAAATACGATCCACGTTTCTGTAGCCACATGACCAGAAACGAAACAGGTTCATAAAATTACGCAGGGCACTTTTCTTCCATTTCTGATGGCCCATCTACTCATTAGCATACAATTGTAAGGCAAAGTATACACTAGGTTCACCTTTCTTCGCCGAAAAACAACGCGGTTTTGGGGCTATTGTCCGCTGGAGCACGTCCCAAAAGAGGAGCGCATCCCAACAATCAATAAAGACGTGTTTTATTGACTCTGATTTGTGACACAACAAGCAGTCAGCACCCCATGTTAAAAACAATCTTTCTCCTCTATCCATGTTTTAGCAGGAAACGTACCAGTGTACAACTTGAAGGAAGTGTCTTCCCCCTCGCTGGCACCACCATTTTCCTTACACTTTTCAAAACATTTCCTTCTCGGCCTGCGCTATACAGGGTTCGATATATTGGCTCTGGGAAGACACAGTCAAGCAAATCTTGTATCAATTTTTTTATGCATGACATTGGAAAGGTATTCCAAACTGAAGCGAGCATTCAGAAATCGGAGAGCAAAGATGAGCACTTTCAAAAATCGACTTGCACTTTATCGCATCCCGTCGACACTGGAAATAACAAAGTTTTGCAAAGACGAAGAAAGCCTCACTTGAATAAAAGCCCGCAGGAAAGCTTCGCGTTGATCCCGAAGAAACATAAATCTTGACACCACCTGCCTCAGGTACAAGTGTGGCAAGGAGAGAGACCACCTTTTCTCAAAACCAGAAATAGATTATCACGTTTAGTCCGCTGCCATGAGGACCGCCAAACAAAAACCGCGAAGAGACGATAAAGAAAGACTTACCATTGCCGCCGTATGGGATACGATTCCTGGGAGTTGAGCCGGATATTTATAAATACAATGTAATTTTCCTTCTTGGCCTGCACAGCATTTGTCGAAGCAGGATGGCTGTACGACACTGCGATGAAGATGCGTGGTCTGTCCAATATTACTTCAAAGAAAACATATTTAAGCTGCTTGAAGTGTACTAGGAGCTATGTTTTGGAGATGAAGTTATGAGTTTGATGGGACAGCTGTGTTCCTTGAAACAGTTCAGATTTTTTATGTGAGTGAAGCGCATGTCCGCTCCTGATATTTGAAAGTGCAGTCCAGAACATATGTTGTTTTTGACCTATTGTAAACTTGCGAAACCGGGAAAAAAAGAAAGGCGGTTTTGTGGGCTATTGGTTGCGTGCTCGCCCTTTTTTTTGTGCTCGCCTTTTGCGTGCTCGCCAAGTTTTTTTTTCTCTTTGCTGATTACGCCATTTGGGGTTTTATGGACCACTTTTCCTGGATGCCGACGCGGCCGGTTTTCGTTGCTAATGGGCAATATAACGCTTTCGCAATAATAAAAAAAATCCTGGCCCCGTCTCATAGCAAAGAGGAGAGACAAGGACATTTTCGGCATAAGGCTTTGTCACCTAGATGATTTCTGAAAGGTGGTTTGCTTAAACGAGCGCGAAAAACATTTCACACATCGCCTCTCTCAGGGGTCTCAAACATGCGGCCTGCAGAGCATGGTTGTGAGTACCCGCTGGCACTGGAGAGTTGATCCTTATTGCTCCGTAAAAACTTCACCCTGTAATGATCTGTAGCCAAAAATAGCTACTCGTTTACGTTGGGTCATACCTGCGTACATCGGTAAGCTTTCCGTGAGGCAGGGGTACAATCAATAAACGCAACAGCGAAGAAAAACTGAAAAAGCAAAATTTAGTCCACTGGTGGCCATCTTCTGACTTATTTCCCCTGGAGACCTCCGTCTTCCTCCTCCCTCTATTCTGCTCGTGGGAGACAAAACACAGCGAGGTAAATTTGAGACCCCGGCCCACAGAGAGTGGAGTTCGGAGTCTATTGACTGCATTTCAGGAGCCATTTTTTCCCCTCGAAAAACGCGCCTCGAAGGGCGCCACACTTGTATTTCCCACGATCTCGACTCCATTATGGCGTCCCCGATGACGTTGCAGCAGGAACTCTGATGGGCAGGTTCTGGGGTTATTTAGTGTAATAATGGTCACTTTCATTCGATTCACCTGGGCGTGGAGGTGGTCACAAAAATATTCTCTACTCCTTGGTTTTAAAAAACAAATGAGGCGCCTGGAGTACGGCTGGATGCTCTACTAGTGTCTTATGCAGGTTGTTTCACGTCACTTGAATCTAGGATTAAAGTGGCTCGCCGGAGCTGTTTGCAAGCAACCACAGATTGTTTCACGCCGTGTGGCGCTCCTCAGAGTATTAGAGACAAAGCTCTACTACGCCAGTCCGAACCGGAGTTTTGCTGCGTGCTGCCCGTGGTTGCATCGGCGCCCTTATAGGAACCGGATCTACGTCTATACTCGTAAACGCGTAGTCGCTTCGCCGCGGCGTAGCTCCGCTCGATCGCTAGACTTAGTACATAGGCGTGTACTAGTTAGTGTGGTTAACCATGATGACGTCATAGTATAGTAATGAGCATAATTATTAGTAAGCGTACTGTCCACATGTAATATATAATTGGAAAGAGAAAGCTTAGCTCACACTAGCAATGTTTTTCCAAATGTAGCGCGAAAAAAAACGAGGGCACAGAAGAAGGCATCGACACGACACGAGCGCTGTGCCTCCTTTTGTGTCCTAGTTTTTTCGCGCTACGTTTAGAAAAATGCAAATGCTCCAACTCACCCAGCTTAGCATACTTGTGCATAACACTAACACGTGACGTGACCTTCAGCTTAACCTTAAAAAAAAAGCTTTGCGAAATGTAACAATGATGATGGTTGAACGTACGACGTCATATACGGTATAACGCAATGAAAGTCGCTTGACTTAGCATGACGTCATTTGGGGAGTTGAAAAGGCGCGTGCCGAGGCTTCTCTCGCCATGGTCGGCGGCGACATGGACGGAAATAAGGACGCAGTGGCTTCGCCGAGCTCCGGTGTTGGCGGATGTCCGAAGCGCATTCAACATTGCAGACGCCAAGCCGCGTCTAGTTGCCTAATACACCAGAGCTTTCGCTCTCTAACCAGGTTCAACAGTAGTTAAACCACGAGTATTTTTTTAATTCCGCTTATTTATTAAATTAGCTAAAATTATGCAAATCTTTTATTATTCACTTCAGGGTCACGTGCATTCCTTTAAGTTGTAGAAGGGGTTCACTAAGAGCCGATCCAGTTTTTTTTTGTAGCAGCGTGCCTGCTACGCGGTCCTTTTTGCCGGCAATTACAGAAATCTCGCAAAATATGAGGAAAAAAAGCCACGTGACTACTGTCGTGCGCTACCGTGTTCCGGTGCTCTCAACAGTGTTCTGGAAGAAGGGAACGGCCGTGCCCAAGTGAGCTGCCGCTGCATGATTGGACGGACTGCAAAACGAAAATAATAAAAACAACAGAGTCTACCTTGAAATACGCGGCTTCACTGATTTCCCTTCCTTTATTTCTTCCGTCGCTGCGATGCCTGTCGATGGCCTGCTTATCACTTATCGCAGATCACGGCGCGCGCTTTCCACATTTGGGGAGAATGGGTGGATGCACTTTCAAGACAACGCCGAGAGCGGCCACCCACTTCGAGATGGTGAGCGCGCGATCCTTGTTTACTCAGTACGCGCTCGACAGCACTAAAATACTGTAGCGCAAGCGCGACCACGTTTATTTTTTTCTTTTCATATTTCGCGGGCTTTCTCGAAATGCTAGAAAGAGCGAACACGTAACTAAAATACTGGATCGGGTCTTCAGTAACCCTCTCCACGACTTAATGAAACAGGTGTGACCATAAAATATATATTACAAATTTTGCATCATTGATATTAGCTAATTAGCTAACTACCCAATTATTCAGAATTTTAAAAATAATCTGAGGAGCGCCACACGCCGCGAAACAATGTCGTTGGTTTCGCCCTGCTCCGGTGCTCCACTTTTTGTAAATCCTTGGTGCAAGTTAAGTGAAACTTCACTCCGCTGTCATAATCGAATTTCATTTCAGTGTCTCTGTAAACGTGGTTTCTTCTTCCTCCACACTCTGCCAGGAGCGCTGATGGCGAGCCAGGCTTCTTTTGATGACGGCGAACATGTTGCGCATTTTTCCTCGGGAGCAAAGGTGCTTCGGTGAGACTCCACTGCCGCGCCAATGTCTGCTGTCCATTCTTTAGTCACGACAGATGTCAGCTGATTCGCTTGGCGAAAAGGCGTCTAAAGAACCGAGCCACGTGGTATGCACCGCTTCAGCCCCCGGAAGCCACACAGTAGTATATGGTGCACAGTGCAGCTTTCAGTGGAGCACAGCTGACGAAGTGGGATGCCAGCGAGCTAAGTCAACGAGAGCGCTGATTCGCCGCTTCAGGCTGCGGGACATAGCTCAGCAGAGCAGTAACCTTTTCTGCTGACATCGCATACGCTTCCCGGCGTTGCTGCTGTCAGGCAGCCGTATGGGTTACTCCACCAGCGCTGACCGGACGCGATATTCGGAGGTTGTGGGTTCGGATCTCACCTGCGGCATGGTTGTTTTTTCTGCTGCTTTATAAGTAATTTTCTTTAAACTAATTGATTGGCACTAGAAATAAAGAAAAAATAGAAACAAATCCCCTGTGCACCTTGGTGTCGGTACTGTTGGTTTCCTTAATATGTTTGTCAATCGAGCCCTTCATTTAATTTGCCTTGTCTGCTAATAGCTTAACGGGGGTCTCGGTTCTGGCAGTCTTGATGCCATAGGTAGCATAAGAGGGTTCTCGCACAGTTTCCGCCCTCGCTGTTAGGTGACATTCTACGTCACCCTTGCGGTATTACAGGACGTGCTACGTTCACCGCTATGGACGAGGGTGGCGCTGGTGAACACTCTAAACGTTCGCTTGCACGTAAAACATAAATATTCTCTAAAGCAGCAGATTGGGCAGCCGCCGCCTGAGCTTAGTTGGTAGAACACCCGACGCGATATTCGGAGGTCATTGGATCGGATCCTACCGGGGGCATGGTTGTTCTTTCTGCTGCTTGATAAGTAATTTTCTTAAGGCGACAGATTAAGCGAGCTATTATTCTCCCATTGATTGGCACTACAATATAAACCAAAAACAGAAACATTCCCCCTGCACCTTGGTTTCGGGGATTGTTGGCTTCCTTCATACATTCACATATATATATATATATATATATATATATATATATATATATATATATATATATATATATATATATATATATATATATATATATATATATATATATATATATATATATATATATATATATATATATATATATATTAACGGGCACTACTTTCTAAGTAGTTACCTTTCTCGACAACACGTGACTAGCGTACGTCCCGTTTTTGTTTTCTGCTTACGTATGCCTGCGTACTGTACTGTTTTGGGTTTTAGTTTCGCGCATTCTAATAAAACTTAACGCAGTGCTTGCCCTGTCAGAACATTTGCTACGCGAATATCGTGTACATACGTTTCTTTGCCACGTTATAAAAAAAGGCTAACCCTGAAGAACACTTATGTGGGTCTCGTTATTAAGCATGACATTTGAGCGCATCTTCTACGGCAAATTCATGTGCCGCAGGATTCCATTTCGTCAAGGTGGCAATGATCCACTCTGGACTCACCACACAGGAAGCTTGCCGACCACACAAGACAGCCGGGCCGCACTCGGACGCTTCCAGGTTCACTTGCTCCGACTGGTCTCCTGCGCAATGGGACGTCCATCATAACTCGTGAAATTACTCCTCTCGGCTGCTTATAGCTTGACACATCGACCGCACTTAGTGACCTCCATTCTTGTTCACCAGTAAGCCATTTTTAGTGCCGCAGCATTGAAGAGCTGCAAAGTCGCAAAATTATATGTTCTTCACCTATCGCCCACGTGCAACCCACCTCGCAAAACGTACTACGGAGCAGCGACTTCCTTGCATCAACAACCGCCGCATCCCATCAGCTCACTCACCCTTGACACCGTAGGCGAGCGTGGCGCAGCGCCCCGCTTGTGGGGGCGGCGTGCGGGGCAGGCAGGACGGCCGCACGCCACGGCTCCGGGGCACGGCCGCCTCGAGCCGCAGTAGCGCCAGGACGCCGTCGGCCGAGCGCAGCACCGCTGCGATGGCCGCCCTGAAGTCGAAGGGCGACGCGGACTCCTTGCGCACGGAGCCCAGTCGGGCCTGCCACTCGCCGCCGGGGTCACGCCTGCGAGCAATGTCCCGTATCTGTTGAGCCGAATAAAACGAGCCTTCTCTAGCATGAAGCAGAGACTGCGGATTAGCAGCGCCACTTCCACGTGACAAAAAAGTTGAGGGAAGGCGCCCCCGCTAGGCGCGTGCAGTTTTCTTGGCCCTCAGTGTTTTCTGGCTGAGAAAGACATCCCCGGAGCCAACCGCAGGCAAATGTTTCTATGCAGAATAGACGTACGCACGTATGCACGTTGGTTGCGAAATCCACACCGCCCAATGGAGCCAAACATTCCTGGTGACTATGCGGTACTCTTTACTACACAGAACGCTTATAAGTACACCAATATTCTAAAGAAATTGAACATTTTTTGCTCTACTTCGTGTACGCTTGAGCGTAAATTGCGAGAAATATCTCTGTACCTCACACGCTTCTTTAATCTTCAAATTAATATTTGCATATATAATTGACCTTCATCGGAAGAGAGCCAACAATGCAAGGAGAGCTTGCAGCATTCCATTCCTACATCGTAATTGAAAGAGCAGCCGCGGATTTAATAATAATAATAAAAATTGGTTTTTAGAGGAATGGAAGTGGCGCAGTATCTGTCTCGTTGGACACCTGAACTGCTCCGTAAGGGAAGGCATTAAGGAGGGAGTGAAAGAAGAAAGGAAGAGCGAGGTGCCGCAATTGGAGGGCTCTGGAATAATTTCGACCTCCTGGGGATCTTTAACGTGCACTGACATCGCACAGCACACGGGAGCCTTAGTGTTTTGCCACTAAAGCAGGAAAATAGTAAATATTTGTGAAAAAAAGTTATGTGCTACGCTAATCCAGGATATAAAAAGCGAAAGATGGCATTCACTTTGTTCATATGCGTTGGCGTTGACAATTTTCTTGATGGCGATGGATTTGAGCAAAGAAGGGCTCATAACTGGCTCCCTCAGTGTGCGGACGCCTCATTCTTGCTTCGAGACATGTGGCGGTGATGAGAGAGATGTCGCCTGAATTCATTAGCGCTGATAGCGTTGTGGCTGGCATGCTGCACTGCAGCTTTAGCTAGGCCGCAGTATTCATTTGTTGATCAATCTCTCGCGATAAACCATTAACTGCATGCCACCTCCCAGGGCGGCAGCGAGGGCGCGCTGCTTATAGAATATGCGGAGCGCAATCAAAGCAGGCTTTCTTTTGCAGTTGGAGACGAACGCCACGTAAACGTGAACGCGAGGTTGAGGTCTCGACTTACCCGCGGAGCCGATTGTGCGCCTTTCCTTTCGTGAAAATGAACGGCATTTGCGACGTTGTCAACGCCAATGAACTCTATGAACGCCGTCAGCTCACTTGTTTGGTTTTTGAGGAAAGGAAATGGCGCAGTAACCGTCTCACATATCTCGCTGGACGCCCGAATTGCGTCGTAAAGAAAGGGATAAAGGAGGGAGTGAAAGAAGAAAGAGAAAACTGATCATTGAAAGTAGGATTTTGAGGCAAGGCATGGCGCTGCGCAGCGGCGGAGCACCTGTGGCTCGGTGCTACTAGTGGCGCATGCGCAGTAGTAACTAGGGAACGAGAGAGAGAGAAACGTGGCAGCGGCAAAACTTCAGGCGACGGTGTCGGCGGCGGCCACCTGCGCCGTGCGTGACGTCACTCGTGCTCCGACATACGCCGGCTCGCGCGATGCGTGGTGTTGACTAGCGTAGTGAAGCTTTTCGCTTCAAAACTGCTATTGCCATCCTCAGCCGGCTGCAATCCACCGGCCGCGGTACCCCACTAGTGCGGAACATTCGTTCGCGCTTCGAGCGCCTTGCGCAGAGAGGATGCGCCATGCGTGCACAGTGGGTGCCCGGTAACTGCGGCATCGCCGGCAACGAAGTAGCTGACGACCTCGCGACCACCGCACGCGAACTATTTGCCAGCGATCTGCCCCTTGCGCTGGAGGACGTGCGTGCGGTCATCCGCGACCATTTCCGAAAGCAGCACCCCGACCCACGCATCGCAGGAGGTGAGCGCATCGACAGCATCAACGGCTGTCGCGCACTTATACGGTCGCAACGTGCAATGATCCTCCACGTGCGCATTGGCTGCGTGTGGCCCGGGGAACGACGGGAGCGTCACGGAATCGCGACGATTAATGCGTGTGTCGGATGCGGTGCAGTGGCCACACTAGACTACCTGCTCCTTCACTGTGCCGCGTACGCCGATGCTCGTCGCGATATGCTTGCGGCCTATAGGGTGCTGGGCATACTACCAGACTGCCTCAAGACGCTATTGTGGCCGCAGGGCAGTGCGCGCACCCGTGAGCGAACCTTGGTGAGCATCTGTGCGTTCCTCGAACAGAAGGGCTTTACGTCCCATCTGCTCTCCGCCAGGTAGTTACACGCAGTGAACGAACGCTCCGCGAGTTCTACCTTGGACGATTAACAACTGGACGCCCCACTCCAGTTCTAGTCAACTTATTGCTGTGCGCGTGTGTTTGTATTGCTCCATCATGAACTAATCACGCGGACAACCTGGACGCATTTCTTATTGTGTAAATAGTTTGTGTATATTACCTCTCCCACTATCCTCTCTTCCTGTCACCTCACATCTTTCATTTCTCCATCCTGCCTGCTATCCTTCATTTCTGCTGCCCCAGCTCAATTGCTTCAGTATCGATGGCAGATGCCGGGTCTAGCAATAATCTTTTCATTCCTTTTATTTTTATTTCAGTAAAAACCACTTACTACTACAACATCCACTACGGCAGCTCTTTCTTCCTTTGATCTTTCACTCGCTCCTTTATGCCTTCCCTTAAGGCTCGGTTTATGTGTCCACCGAGATATGTGAATCAGTTATTGTGTGATTACCTTCCTTGAAAACAAATTCTTCATTTCGCCGACACAGCCTCAGTGTTCGGCTTAAGTGCGTTAAATGCGGGAGCTTCAATTGTTTACATCGGTGTGCTCAGCAACGTGGAGAAGACAAATTGGAAACATCCGTGGATGTTTGTTATCTGGAAACATTCCTTCTAAGTACGGTGCCTGGATGCCCGCCCATCGAGGCACCCTACTTGGACAGACAGACGGGCAGATGGATGGATGGATGGATGGATGGATGGATGGATGGATGGATGGATGGACGGACGGACGGACGGACGGACGGACGGACGGACGGACGGACGGACGGACGGACGGACGGATGGATGGATGGATGGATGGATGGATGGATGGATGGATTGATGGATGGATGGATGGATGGATGGATGGATGGATGGATGGATACGGCTGAACCCTTTAATTCGGGTGGTGGCTCAAGCCCCTTAGCCCTGATTTAATAAATTTTACTCTTGTCTTAATATTAGCCACCAATCAAATAACCTTCGCTTGATAACTTCTACCCTCTTAAAATGAAAACTTAAAACCCCAATGCCTTGGATAAATCAGCCCCGCTGCATTCAACTGTTGGGTGAACCCCTTTAAAAAGAAGTATCAAGTGTTCAGCCGCTTCCTCCTCCTCTCCGCACACAACGCACAACGTGTCTATCTCGTGGTACCTGACTCTATATGTCTTAGTCCGCAAAATGCTCGTCCTGGAATCAAACAACAAAGAGCTTCACCTACAATTATCATAGATATTATCTTTGGCAATTTCCTGCTTTAATATTCTTTGTTTTCCCAGCGCTGATTTCTTCAGCATCGCTGTTTTTCACTGAGCTCTCCCTGTTTCTTTAACCTTTTTCTTAAACGATAATTGCGGATTTGCCCTCTTACTGCTGTACAGATATTTGCTTGTCAATTGGCTAGTTCGCTTTCTCCATTTCGAGTCAACATTCCTTATATACAAATATCTGAAAACATTCTTAGCCCACTGCTTTTCCCAAATTTTTCTCCTTCGTTCCTCATATGCTATCTTACTGCTAGCTTCTTTGCTTTCGAACGACGCCCATCCCATATCACCCTGTGTCCCCTGATTTGATGTATTGCCATTCTAAGACACAAGCATCGCCATCTACCTCATGGATTTTGCACTCCTCTTACGACTTACAGCCCCCTTCACTACATCCGGTATATTTCCTCATTATATAAGCTAATAAATTTCATGAACGTGTGCATCACAACACGACGAATCGTTTGCCACCATCGTAGACCCCCGCGACAAACAGTTCGGTGGTAACGTCCGTCTGAAGGTCCTCGGAATGCACGGCCTCAATTACCTAACGTAATTTGGGCTCATTGTTCTCATTACTGCAGACAAACTTCGATCAAAGTTTTAAGCAGATTCTTTGCAGAGACTTCGATAGTAATGCATAGGAAGTTCTTTAGACGTCAAACTGTCCCTCTGTGCACATCTACTTAATGTACAAACGTTCTGCCGTGACATGTGTACAACATCCTATTTTAGAGGTACGGATGCATTTCTGATAATCCACTATATGTCCCCTCAGTGTTATGTGGATAAATATGGATATCTACTGGACATACAGAATGTCCAGCAAGTGCCGTATTTGAGATGTCTAAAGGCTGTATGTGGTTATCTGGGTCCATACTGACGGAGGTGAAATGCAAAGCCGCTCGCGTATTTAGATTTCGGGCATGTAAAGAACCCTGTGGGCGGCCGGAATTGATCTGCCCCGACGGTTTATCCTATGTGTTGCTTTGGAATGCGAAATTAGCCTATTAATTGCATTCATTCCATCTTAAACAGCAAATGGCCCCTGTTGTCACTTGTGCCTTGTGACCAACGATAACACTGCAACGTGGAAACGTAAGCCATGGTAAAGTCTGCTACGGCGTGCAATTTGATCGGCGTCAACTCATACTTTCAACAGCTTTTGTCGCATCTGTAAAAAAAATCAATACAAACATGCGCTAAGAATTCGGAAAGAAGGTTTGTCACAAATGCCGCACGTCCTGCCCTGCGACACACGCTCTGCCCGTGGCTAATGCAACGGTTTTGAAATCGATATATTCGACAGGGCGAAATGAAGTATTGCGGATGCAGCCCGCCAACTTAACTGTCCGCTTGCACAACTCCGTAAGCATATTTCTCTGAAAGCATGATACATATAGAAAACGCTGGGCTAACGTGCAGTGGGATGCGAATGAGTCAAGGCTTGCATGACGTGCTATACATTCGAAGCAAAAAAAAGGGGGCAAGGTTTCAAAGTAGTTAAATATAATAGCACGTGTGAAAGCTTCTGCGCACAAATGGAAGTTGACGGAGACTTCGTGTTATGGACAGCGCGAGATTGAGTTGCAGTTTAACACGAGGCCTGATAGGCTGCTGCAATAGTGCAGTGCTATCAGGCACTGACCAGCGAAGCTGATTTGTTCGCAACGTCTTGCGTTCGAATGCCACTGGCGGCAATATTAATTCCATGTCTGGCGGTTGGCCAAGATTGTCCTCAAGGTGATGCAAGCCACAAGATTGTTGGTTGGGTTTGACCGTGCGCAGTCGTGCTTTCGCACGGAAATCAAGTACCGTGTTTAGATCACACAAATCACCCATTACTGCATCCTAATTCTTTACAGACCTCCAAATGTAGTGCCTGTCCCGGGCGCTAGTGCGTTGAGGAGAAAATCTCCTGCTACGAGGGCGGCATTTAAAATCGGGCACCTTTTTTTCACCAGCCACAAAAGAGACAACGCGTGTTAACGGCGGTGCTTCTTTTTGAAACTGGATTTTGCGGTCGGAGATAAATTTTCCCTACTAGGAGCCGTGAATCTGCGCTTGGAAGCTCTGGCATTTTCCTTTTTCCTCGAGGCAAACTCGCTGGAAGTATTTTTACCGCAGGAGAGTGCGCCTTATTTCGTGCCCGCCATGAGGCTGCCGGACTGATACGCAGTCTCCCAGAAGCGCTCGTAAAATTGCTGGTTTTAAGGCCCCATAGCTTTCAGCCAGGCAATGTAATTTGGGCGTCGATATCTATTCCAGAGATTTTCTTGACATCGCGTGACTGCACTTCATCTTGTACCACCCCAAACTACGCATCAACCTTTTAATATCCACCACGTAACCATATTAAACCACCGGTGATATAAGTTGAGCGTTTCACACGTTTGCCACGAAATTGCTTTATCCTCGTAATGCACTTGATATAAATCAGTGTTGATTCGATGCGAGCCCGGGACAAGGAGACAAAGAAAGTTACAGGCTTGAGCGTCAAGAACATGTGGAGTAGGATATAACGCAAAATAGAAAAGCAGCAGTTGGAAACAGTCCACGGCGTCTTGTGTTACTCCGCTGACCAATCACAAAGGTGAACAAAACCACCGTTTTGAGTTTGACTCTATCAAACAAGCCAGTGGCATCAAAATTTTTGAGCGCATAATTTCGTCTCCTGATTAGCTTATTGTTTAAGTAACGGCGAAATTATGTTGGGCGGAGCTTAACTGCAGACTATATAGTGTCGGGAGATGTATTCGTGTTTCTTTTCTCTCCATCGGCTCTGAAAATGAAGGAAGCGGACGCTTTCGCTTCTCTTTCCACAATCTATTGGGTGCCTGGGTGCCAGCTCGCCTTCGCTCCAGAGGCCCCTTTTCTCTCAAAACGGGTGTAGGTGAATTCCTCATTCCTTTGTTGTCACCATCTTGCCCTCCGTCAGCCGCCAGACTAAGCTATGCCTGCCCCCCTCTAGCCACTATAACCGAGCCAAAACAGGTACTTTTGGGAAAGCCCAATGGGCTTCTGGCATCGGACAAAGCGCCCTGTTCTATGTTGTGTCCTTATCACATAGCCGCTGTGTCGTCGTCAGAACGGCCGCCCCTGGTGGGCTTTACCGGGAGCTCAGAGTTCGCGGTCCAGGCCTCATAGGACTTTCAATGGCCTAGTAAGAATGATCACAAAGCATAAGGCATATTTCTGCATTTGTTGGAGTCTGGACTTACCTGGATGATGCCACACCCTCACCAGCACGCGAGGAACCCATAGACAGGCTCCAATGCTTCTACGATTGGCCACCATCCCGCAGTGCTCTAAAGCACCCCTATCTCTGTCGATGCGCTTGGAGCCTCTTCGTATTTTTCACGCAATTCCCGGCAGTTCGCTTCCGAGATCAGACACAGCAATAATAATAATAATAATTGGTTTTTTGGGGGAAAGGAAATGGCGCAGTATCTGTCTCATATATCGTTGGACACATGAACCGCGCCGTAACGGAAGGGTAAAGAAGGGAGTCAAAGAAGAAAGGGAGAGGTGCCGTAGTGGAGGGCTCCGGAATAATTTCGACCATCTGGGGATCTTTAACGTGCACTGACATCGCACAGCACACGGGCGCCTTAGCGTTTTTCCTCCATAAAAACGCAGCCGCCGCGGTCGGGTTCGAACCCGGGAACTCGGGATCAATAGTCGAGCGCCCTAACCACTGAGCCACCGCGGCGGGGCACACAAGATTGTGGTTCATTTTAGTGTGCTGCGTTCAGCGCAACGCTTGTAGAGCAGCTCACCAGATAACTCGCATTCTTGCATAACTGTGCCGAAGGAAATATTTCTTGTGAGTTTGAGTTTTTGTTCACCTTCGCGGCAGCCAACAGACAGCCTCAACGTTTTTTATGAAAATTCTGATCTCCTTTAAATTAAAAGTGAACCTCCCAAAGGCAGAACAAGACGGCAGCCTTTGAACGTCCTGTGAGAAAAAAATTGACCCCTGGCCATCAATTCAATCTTAATGTCCTTTCCTTGAACTTTTTCCCAGTGTCCTGTAAAAGAAAATTGGCCACTGCCTATGCATACAATCTTAGTGTCCTTTCGTTGAACTTCCGGTTCCTTCCCCCAAATATCCTCCCAGAAATGTGGGCTATAAATTACAAGAAACAAAGCGGCATAACTATCAGGTAATGAAATAAAAATAAAATCAAATCAAAAAGTAAACAAAACGAAGCAACAAACTATCTTAAGGATTCGAACTAGTGGAAGCTTTTGACTCCTAGCCCGTCACGTTACCAACTTCGGAGTCTTTATTTTTTCTGTATTGCTAGACTTTCACCTAGCATGACAAAATACTAAAAGAGGCTTTACATGAAAAGAACTTACGGCGATAACATAATTGTTCAGCAATGCTGGCTTCTGGATATTTAAAATCCCTTTAGCGCCAGAAAAGCTCAACCCTTGGAGCCAGTCAGGAACATGATCAGCTTTTTTTTTGCTTAACAACCCCCAACAATGCATGCAAGCAAGAAGTGCATCCGGGCAACGCCCTCTAGACTAGAAAAGGCCTCCCTGCTCCTCCGTGACGTCATCACACTACGACGGGCGCCGGAGATCGTGTTCTTCATGAAGGGACGGTGCTGCGCGCTCGTTCGCTCTTGTGTAACTGCAGCGCTACGTGAAATCGTCCTTTGAAGATTTTGGCCCCATGATTTAATGCTGGCATATGTGTATGATGTCATTTCCGGTACACAGACCGCGGTGAATAGGTTTAAGAACTTAAAGTTAGTTGTTTCCGGATTATGAATATATGTTGGCTAATCAGTATCTTTTACTATTGCCTAATATTGCCTGAAAGTCCGGACATTTTTTTTCTTCGGGCATTGATATTCCGCTGTGCGTTCACACATATCTTTATTTTTGTTAATAGCTCGTTGCATGACGCGGACTTGGGAATTATTTTCGGGCAAAAATTGAACCGTCTGGTATATCACCTAGCGGCGACTGTTTTCCAGGAATCTGACTACTATTTGTAAACTTTTTCTTCCAAACAACCGCTCACCCTCCCTCCACAAACACAATAAAAAAACATTGCCATAAGGTATGGGTCTCAGAAATGCTTACAGCTCGATGCAAGGCATCTGAACTGCGGGACTGAGCAGATGCCTTTCGAGTTGATAACATTGGATCAAGCTCTGTTACATAAAAAGGACATGTTTATTAAGAAGTACTTGCACCTGGGCTTGTTGGTGCGTATTCGTGAAAGACAATCGCAGTTGACAATGCTTGTCAACTTCGATTAAGAGCATGGATATAGGCAGAGGCTATATAAACGCTCTTCCTTGGATAAATCCTGCTAAAAGTGCAGCGCTCGTCCTGTTCTCTTACTCGCCCGTGTTGCCATTTTGCGCTCTCATGTCTTTCACGGATATGTTTCTTACAGAGTACAAGCATTCAGAAAACTTTCAAAGGCGTGCAGCACAAGGAGTCAGAACAGTGAAGATTTCAAAGTGTTAAGCTTCCGTTTTTGAGCCACTTTTGCTTGCACATGACTGTCGTTCCTATTTTTACAATAATTTTTCAGCAGAATCTTTGTTGCAGCGATAATATGATGCATGCCCAAGTGAGGAATATGACCGCTTTCACATTCGTCGAAACTGTTCCCGTCTTCTATCAGGTTGGTAGACAGTGTGGAAAGGGCATTCCTTTGGTTCTCTAGAGAGTGCAAATGCACTGCATACTTTTCACTACGCACCTTGTCCAGGACAATTTCAGCAGTCACCACAGCATTAACTACGGGAGTTTGTTGGAACCTGGGCCCTCCAGGATTCATGTTTGCTGTAATTTCAGCATTCTCAATTATGATGTCTTCATCCTCTTCAAACTTTGCTCGGAAAGCAGTACATGCAAGCTTTTTAAGTCCTTGTTATTTACCTCAATGTTCAACCTCTGTAAAATCGCCTCATCAATACTGACAGCAGGTGCCCCTGAATCAGTCTGGAAGCGCCAGGGCTCTTTGTAGGCGAAGCTTGCGTTCGGATTCAAGCATTTGTCTGATGGACCCATGGTGCTGCGACCTGGAAAGCTGCCTATACTTGCCAAATATTTCATCCTAGCAGTCTGTCTGGAACTTCCCCAGAAGTACATAGTCAAATCCACGGTCTTCAAGGCAATATTTTGTTATCTTGAAAAAGGCTTCTGTAGTGAGACGCAAGGCACTGTGGGTCTGCCGAGTGAGAATTTCATTGTCAAACTTCAAACTCTCCCACAGGTCAAGCCACTGCATGATGTTTTGAAGGAATTCAACTTGTGGACAAATCTTTTCTGCAATGGGAGTACGCAGGTCATCACAAAGCCGGCGTCTTTTGCTGGGCGACTTCACATTAACAATCCTCCACCAGGTTTCAACAACCTTTAAAAATTCCGCTGTTCCAGCTGCATTCTGCAGTGCATAGCGTTGACCGCATGTTTCTAGAGCAGGTATGGTTGATACGTTGAACACTCTCAGTGCAAGCTTCCCTTTTTGCCTTTCCATATTAGATGGAATGATGGCCTTTACTGACAGTGTTAGAGCAGCCTTGATAAGGTGGTCTTCTTCTTTTAGGTGAAGATCACCTAGGGTCTTGAACGAAGCAGTGATAATTTTTGGGTTGGAGTTCAAATTCATAAGTGAAGGAAAAAACATGCACGTTCCATGGTTCTTTTCGTTGATCCAATTGTTCCGAATACATTTCAACAAGTGAACAGGGTCAATAACGAAAAAAGAGGACGAGTAGAATCTGATGGATGAGGTTAGGAGCTGCTGACGTTTGATGACAAACCAAAGAGAGATTGTTTTGCGATTGGTAGAACTGTTATCTGTGATGACTGCAATGATGCGAAGCTCAACCTTTTCAAGCTATTTTAGGATGCTGCGGAGCACAGTGTTGAACTGTTGAGCATTGATTTGTTCAACTGGCAAAATGTGAACAACACTTTTTTGTGATGACAGGACGCTTTGAATCACAAAGACATGAACTGTCTATGCTGCACTTGAACTGTTGCTGGCAGAACCGACAATCGTGCCACACTTATAATCAATATACGCCAGTAGATGGATCTCATCTATCATGAGAACCAGTGACTTCTCATGATCCTTCATTGCACCCGCGATCTTCTTCGCATAAAGCAGCAAAGAAGCATCCTGAAGCTCAGCTGCTGGATTTATAACATATGCATTGCATACACGTCTGATCGTGGACTCATGCGGCAATGTGAGACCTCCGTAGTTACGCAAGTACCTAAAAGCATGAGGAGAGATGGTAAATAGAAGGCTGGAAAATACCAACAGCTCTGAAGAGTAGCGGGATGACTTGTAAACGGAGAAAGACTTGTTCCTTTAAAAATGTTAAAGCATCTTGCCGATCTTCGTTTGGCATTTCTTGATTTGTCGCATCTTCAAGAAGAGATACCACGAGATTCAATATGCCACCTGTCTTGTCTTCATGTTTGCGGAAGGCAGGAGCCTTATCAGAGCTCTCAATGGCATGCAACAGACCTGCCAAGCACCGAATATCATTCACATATTTTGGAATGATCTCCACGCCATCAAGTTTGGTGACCTCGACATCATGAAAATACAGCTTTAGAGAGAGGTCCTCGGTGACCATAACTGACTTTTTTATTGCTGGGGCACTATGGACCGTCAGATTGAGGAAGGGTATAAAGTCATGCAGGGAAAACACCGTCCAGATACATGGTATGCATTTCAACAGCGCCAAAAAGTTGTCAATTTTGTTTCTGTCCTCTTCCGTCTGGTGTACTTCAATAGGTAAGTTGATGGCATCTTGTAACGCAGCTGCCTCTCGGCGCGTCCTCTTTTCATCTGGGGCCCCTCGATACGTGCTTGCATTTGGGACAGAAAGATATGCCGGGCAGTATAGAAGTATGCTTGGAACACCATCAGGTCGTAACCGTTCGACCTTCACCGCAACTTCTAATACTCTTCTGGTTTCTGGATCCATGCAGCTTGGGCTATTTATCATGTCGGACGGTTTAAAGTGGCATTTGCAGACCTAGGATAAGAAAAAACAACGACAGTAAAAGCTCTAGAACCTGAAGTTTAAAAATCAGACAGGTGCATGACAGTACGAGAGAAATTTCTATAAATGTCGTGTGAACTGAATGCCAGCAATAATATTCCGCTACGACTTTACAGGTTTATCCGGTCCAAAAGAGGCAGCACTACGGAATTATCTCGCAACATGCTGCCCGCAGCGTTTTCAGTGCAACTGAGGGAGGAGTAACAACGACAATTAAAGGAATGTTTCCTTTCCACCAACCGCTTTCCTGGAGTGAGGTCCGGGCGGTGGATAGCTCTAATCCATTGAGCTCTCCTTGCTTGGTTCGAAGGGAAGGTTAGGATTCGCACACGCTCACCACCATCATAGTTCCCGCGGCACCGCGGTACGCAGCAATAACCAGGCATTATCGCAGCCTGCACACTGGACGCACACCGCCCGGCACCGACGCACTTCCTCGTCGTTACCGACGTCGTTACCGTAACGGTGCTAACCCTGAAACAGCGTTGAGCTTCGTGACACGCTGCACGAATAAAAAAGAAACGAAGAAATGCGAACACGTGCAACTACGTTCACGAAATGAAGGAACCACTGATGTTTACCGCAGTGTAAACGCATTTTCCAGTCGAGCACTCTGTACGAAAATGAAAAAGTATAAGAAAACCACGTTCAAAAAACAATATTACCTTCCAAAATAAGCGGTTCAACAAAAAGTGTAAATTTTTATGAAATAGCATTTTTATTTTTGCAGGAAATCAGTAATAAAACCATCAAAATGTTTTCTTAAATTCGATACTTTGGCTGGTACTGCTCCGCGCACGCGTTGTTGCACCAATGTCACGGAGGCCGGTTCGAGAAACTGGGGGCACGACGGGCGCTCCTCGCGAGCGCCGAGAGCTGGTCCGTCGTAGTGTGACGACGTATCCACAAAAGAGAGGAGGATATGGAGAGGCCTTAGCTAGTATAGAGGGTGTTGATCTGTGTCGCAGCTTATCCAGCCACTACATGGGCATGAAAACTACTTCTGGAGTTGTTCGCTGTTGGGCTGTTTTCATAAAGTTCAGGATTTCTACCCGAAGTTAGGCGTTTGTCGCGAAGCATATATTGTAGCTTCTTTCTGGCTTCCAAGGAATTCCCTCGAAATTCCAAATTTTTAAAACTATTGCAATAACCGCCCCCTCTTCTGTTATAACTTCCACGGCGCCAGCTCTCGGGCCCGCTATCCCAGCGCTCGCAACTCTTGCTACGCACTAAGTTCCACCGACAATTTCTTGCATAACACTACGAGTAGCTTCAGGATCAGCCAACAGCGCGATAATTCAATACTTCAGGCAGTCAACTCCTTACTAGACACTTTAAAAATGTATGGAACGCTTAGCACGATCGACGCCTATAGGCTGGTGGTACGGGACGCAAGAATAAAGTTAAGGAACACGGAAGTGTGTGTGGGGGCGGCACTGATCGAGGATGAGCATTTGACTCAAGGCCCACCCCCTACGGCTCCTGCGCGCCCTCGCCTGCTGCCTCGGAGGTACAGCGAGAGATCATCGGCATGTCGGGAAAGCGGTGCACACCCGTCTGCGCTGTGCAGCAGCTGGCCAGAGCCGTCATACACGAGGAGCTCCAGGACCATCTCCTCGTGCAAACAGACGGCTCTGTGGCCCGTGATAGCTGCTTCCTTGCACCGGCGGCTACCATCCCCGCCCTGTGACTGCACAGCCAACAACACGCAACGTTCCTGGGCTCCTCCACCACTGCGGTGTTGATGGTGATCCGGCTCGGGCTGGACCTGCTCCTGACGCTGCTGGACCTGCGGCGGCGACGGGGCCGAAAACCGCTGCAGCAAAGGAGCGGCGCGGTGTTCTAGTCGAAAGATGCGGCGGACACCGCCAAACCAGTTGTGACGTGCGCTCGCTTCTCCCACGTGACTCTACGCCAGTGCCTTTTTTTTTCCCCGCGTGGAAAAAGTAACAGCTGCGTCGGCTGGGTCCGAATGAGATTCAGAAGGTGCGGTGAAAGTCGTCTGTCGTCTGCTTGCGTTGCTTTGCTTGACTATTATCGGAGAGAAAACAATGCGATCTCGCAAGCGGTGAAAAACGTTTGAAGTTAGTTAAATAACTTTACGCAACTCCACAGTTTTTAAAGTGAAACACCACTCGTACAGCACCAAAACATATTTACACGAATATAGCAAGCTACTATTAAAGCTCTGCGCGCACTGCGTCACATTATTGTGGCCTATATGATCGAAATCGAACAGATGTAGGGATTAATTAATTCTGTTATCAATACAGGAATGGTTTGCCGGGGCTTGCAAGGTGGGTCTTTATACCAACGTTCGAGAATTAGGCTAGCAAAACAGTTTGGAGAATATTTTACCAGTAATGGCTAATACACATGCAAATTTTCAGACTTTTCTCGATAGCAGAACTCGATGAGTGTCTGAAAGAGATAAATCCGTCATGCTAGTAACATTCCATACCGGATCGTTTCGCTGACATTCCTGTCGGTTTTAATGCATTCAATTCTTATATGCATAATTTTGTACAACCATGTCTATCGCAAATGCTTGTATTTTACAGTTGTGTATTTACCGTATGTGCTCGAACTTAGCCGATGTTTTGTTGAGGAAGGGTATGAATTTTCGCCCTACGTTTCTTTCTCCCTCTTTCCATGTAAATAGAACAGGTGTCCAGCTAAATGTAACGACGTTTTTAACAATTGAAGGAGTGTGCTAGGCGCGTAAAATGGGTTCGGTACTGCTGAGGGTCGTGTGACCTAGTCTGCAGTATCTATTCAAGGCAAAACTTGAGTTTGAGTCCGGTGTGCGCATATGACATTGAAGTGACCTTCGCACTTGGCGATCTCAGAGCAACAGACTGAAGAAGTTGGCACGGGAAAAACGAGGACAAGCGAGACAAACAAAGACGAGCGCTTGTCTCGCTTGTGCTTGTTTTTCCGCGCCCACTTCTTCAGTATCAACATCAAGCAACTAGCCCAACTTTCTGCTCTAATAGCAACAGCCTTGAGTCAGATGACAAGCATATTTTGACTATGGCCAATGGGATGGTGTCTTCAAATTAGACCCGGGTCGTTTCCGAAATGTTGCCCATTCCACTCCCGAAATTTGACCTTCATTGATTTGTACCAAAATCTATTTTCAGGCTAATTTCAATGTGCTCTATACGATGGCAGTCTCTAAATGTTACCCGGGCAGGCCCCGAAATTTGACCTCGGCCTATTTGGACCAACCTTAACGAGCATCCAACCTTAGTGAGCGTGCAACCATAAGTGAGCGTGACCGACACGATGGCGACCTCCAAATTTGGTCCGGGCCATTGCAAAATACTTTCGCTTGACCTTTGGTATAACCATGATTAAACCTTGCCTAACCTTCTTTTTCTTACTGCACAGTCGATTAATTAGTTTATAATGACAAGCTAGCTTTTTAAATATTAACTTCTTGATCGCAGCAAGGTACCGTCCGAGTCATTTTTTCTCCAAGCTCTAAAGGACAAATACACAACAGTGGTGCTACTTGAGCGCAACAGATGCATATTCACATAAAGTATATCCCGCGCCCAGTGCATATACAAAACTCATCGGAGACTGGTTTACCTGGAACGCCACGTATATTGCCAAATAAAATAAAACGCCATCCGCTCTCTGTTCCTTGGCAGCGGCGCTTTTCGGGGCGCACGACGCGTGCAACTACCGACGGAGAAAATTTTAAAAAATAGGGGGGGGGGGGGGTGTTACTTTTTACGCGCCCGCGCACCCACTCACCGGCGCATCGCCGCCGCCGAAGCCGCGATATGGAAGCTGTGACGCTCGCCAGCGCCATCTCTCGCTGGCAACAAGCGAGACGTGGGTCGAGCTCGAGCCAGGTTCAGCAGTAGTTAAACCGCAGACAATTTTTATGCAGCCTTGCCACCAATGTTTCTATTCAAAATAGGCGCACGTGCGTTTCTATACACTTTTTAAGAGAATTTTATTTTTCTAAAATATCTACAGTGATAAGGACTCTTTACACAAGTGGTCTGGTTTTCATGGACATCACAATGAGTCACACTGTACAGGTATCACATATATGCAAATGACATTTCAGTGGACAATTCGTGGTTTCTACACGAGCTGCCTTAAAGGAGCTTAAATGTGAATTTAAGCGGAATACAAGGAAGGAAAAGATGAGCAACACTCGCCAAACTTCCTAATACGGAAGGATGGGCGTGGACACACCTCTATCGCTAACAACAATGAACCTTGTTGACCAGCGGAAGAGGAAGACCTCCTTACCCAACACGACGAGTTCTTCATTCAAGTGTTTCAGCATCAAAGTTCTAAGGCGGTACAGTAAAGGAAACATTCCTTTCTGCGGGCCTCCCCGCAAGACATCAAGTCCCCTCCTTTTCCAGAGTACATAAGCGCACACACACATTATTAATTCAACAAAGAAACAGCGATTGCGACTCTGCCACCGCGTGCGCACCTGGAACATGCGAGCTGCCAATCGCCAGATAGTGCGCACGACTGGGCATTCAAAAACAGCATGGTTCAGAGATTCAGTTCGACCACATTGCGGACATGAAGCGGAGGGGGCCACGCCCCACACCGCAAGGCGGTCAGCTGTGGGTAACGCTTCCCATTCGCGAAGCCAAGTAAAATTGGATACATCAGGGCGGAGAGAGGCAAAGATTCTTTGCTTCCGCCTTTTGCGCAATTCCCTGTGCTGTTCTACATTCAGGGTGCGAAACGCAGCATATTCGCAAATTTCACTCGCTGGCAATTCTTTCAAATGACAATCAGGAAGTGTACCTTCAAGAAATTGTAAGGATCTCACGACATATACATAGAAAGATGGCGACTTTTCAGCCGCAGGACCTTTCCAATTTGATAACTCAAAGAAGCGACGTGGTGTTCCCATCAAATATGTGGTGAGTGCTCTTCTTCGGTGCGTTGTGTCTGAGATAAGGTCCCACATGGCCCTTAAGGCCAATACGCGACACCTAACTTCAAGACCTGAGATGCTGAAGCCACCCATATTGCTGGGCAGGCGGACAAAAACTCTTGCAACGCTCTCTGGGTGTCCACCCCAGAAGAAAGATCCGCACGCTGTGGCCAGCCTCTGGAGGACGCGGCGAGGAGGGCGCGCTATTTTTGCGACGTAGATTAAGGAAGCTATTATGCTTGTTCTGATAAGGTAAGCTCGTTCGGAGAAAGGTAGGTCGAAGGATTTTGCGACTTGGATGCGCTGATCAGCTTTGCGTTTTATTTCATTACAGGTGGCTCGGGCTACGTCACCGGAGGCGAGAAACGGGACACCAAGGACTTCTATGCCACCTACCCATTGGACACCATCGGGAAATTGATCATTAAAAGGTCCAAAGCGCAAAGCCTGGCTTTTAGCTGGGTTGAGACGTGCACCTGACAGGCAGCTGTAACCGTGAAAGAGCCTCAGAAATGCTCTATAGCTGTCACTGTTTCTAATAAACAGAGAAATATCATCGGCATAAGCTGCTACTTGAACGTCGCCCAAGCCTGGGAGAGGCTAGCAAATTTGAATTTGTTGCATTAGCGGTTCTATGCAAAGGACGAAAAGAATTGATGGCAGTGGGCAGCCCTGGCGTATTCAGCGGCTCACTGGAATGGGGTCGGTTACCTGATCCTTCACTGCGAGGCTTGCTGCTAAGACTGTGTACAACAATCTCAAGACGTCTATCAGACGCCCTGGGAAGCCAAAACAGTCTTGAACCGTGAAAAGGTAGTCACGCATAACGCGGTCAAAGGCTTTTTCTTGATCTAGGGAAACAAAATCTCCCGAAATCTGCGCGCGCGTAGCAAAGGTTAACAAATCGTGGGTTAAAGCTAGTGACGAAAAAACTGTGCGACCGTGCACACACCATATCTGAGCGTTGCTTATTATGTCAAGAAGAGCTGGCGTTATGCGGTGTGCTAATATTGCAGCTAGTATTTTATAATCGGAGTTCAGGAGGGAGATGGGCCGCCATGCTTTTGGGTCGGACCGCACATCACCACTCTTTAGAAGGACCACTATACGACTCTCGCGAAAAGATTCCGGCCGAAACCCGTCGACAAGAAGACCATCGGGCATGGACAAAAGATGCACATGTATCTCCGTGAAGAAAGGTTTGTCAAAAAACATGTGGTAGCCCGTCTGGACCGGCTGCAGCGAAGGCGTTCATTGCCTGGAAAACCAGGCAAAGCTCCTCCAACGTGACTGGATTACATAGGCTGTCGCGGCGCTCTCCAGGTATGCAGGCTATCCCTGAGCAAAATTCACGAACAGCTGCTTTTAGATCGTTTATGCCTGTGCTCTCAGTTGTAAAGACGCGAGTAAAAAGTTGACTAAAGACAGCCTTGATGTCCTCAGCGCTATCTGACTCTTCACCATGCGGAAGTTCGACAAACGGGATGGTTGCTCGACCCTCTACGGAACCGTAGCGAACGCTGCGGAGTACAGCGGGGTCCGCGACTGGTCTACCTCTAATATAAGTTCGCGCTGCACTTCGGGAGCTGAGGCGGAGCAGAAGTTCATAGCGCGCTTGTAGCTGATTGAGGTAATCCAGCATTGTAAAAGTGAGGGGCGCACCACGCTGCACAATGCGTGCCCGTCGATCGAAGTTTATCGTTAATTTCTGCAGTTAAACGTAACTTTCTATCTCTGCCATCTTTGGTCAGCTTGTCACGCCAACTAGCTTTTAAATCGTCCCAACTGAGCTGATGTGCAGGATGACTGCACGTTTCTGCGAGAGCTTCGCGTATGATGGCCACACTTTCGGGGTCATGCACTAGTGCCATGACCATTTTCCAAAAATTCTTGTATGGAGCGGGCTGACGAAAGTGCAGCCTCACAGATACCGGAAAATAGTCCGTTATGCGCGGAAAAGCCAGGACTTCGCCACTAGTGACATGAGTAGCGAGAATTGGCGGAAAGTAGAAACGATCGATCCTGTTCATGTTCGAGCCGCGATGCCGTGTGGCAGCAAACTCGTTACCATGTAGTTAATCCCATGGGTCTATAAGGTTAAACGGCCTATAAGGTATACGGCCGGCCTTGTCTGCGACCGCTTACATCCCTGTAGGAACCCTCGACACAGTTAAAATCCCCTGATATAAAAGTTGGATAACTAGCTAGCATGAAAGAATCGAGAGAATCAAAGAACTCAGATGTAAAAGAACGTTGGGTTGGAGCGCACACTACAAGCGCTCTCGCTCGCCTTTAATGAAGGTTAATATCCACGGCTAGGGTGCGACCATCAAAGCGGTACGTGCAGTAAGCACCCCGTTTCTATACACCTGCGCTCAAAATCTAAACCGCACAATAGAGCCAACCATTCCTGGCGACTATGCAGCTCTTTTTACTACGCAGAACGCTCATAAGTGCATTAAATTCTAGAGAAATGCAGCACTTTTTGCTCCACTTCGTGTGTGCTTGACCGCAAGCTGCGAGAAATCCCTCGGTATCTCACATGCTTCTTTTATCTTCAAATTAATATTTGCATATATAATTGACCTTCATCGCAAAACAGCCAACATTGCAAGGAGAGCTTACAGCATCCCAATCCTACTTCGCAATTAAGAGAGCAGCCGCGGATTTCTAAAGCATAATAATAATAATAATTGGTTTTGGGGGAAAGGAAATGGCGCAGTATCTGTCTCGTTCGACACTTGAACCGCGCCGTAAGGGAAGAGATAAAGGAGGGAGTGAAAGAAGAATGGGAGAGAGAGGTGCCGCAGTGGAGGGCTTCGGAATAATTTCGACCACCTGGGGATCTTTAACGTGCACTGACATCGCACAGCACATGGGCGCCTTAGCGTTTTGCCTCTAAAGCAGGAAAATAATAAATATTTGTGAAAAAAAGAAAGTTATGTGGATTAGCTCAGCTAATCCAGGATATTCAAAACGAAAGATGTCGGCGTTCACAGTCTTCATTGGCGTTGGCTTTGACAATTTCTAGACGGCGATGGATTTGAGCAAAGGAAGCGCGCATAACTGGCTCCCTGGATATGCGGACACCTTATTCGTGCTTTGATACATGTGGCGGTGGTGAGAGAGATGTGGCCTGAATTCATTAGCGCTGACAGCGTTGTGACTGACATGCGGCACTGCAGCATTAGCTAGGCCGCTGCATTCATTTAGTGATCAAATCTTGCGATCAACCGTTAACTGCATGCCACCTCCCAGGGCAGCAGGAGGGCGCGCTGCCTATCCAGTGTGCAGAACGCAATCAAAGCTGGCTTTTGCATTTGGACACCAACGCCACGTACATGAACGCGAGATTGAGGTCTGCACTGACCCACGGAGCTGGTCGTGTGCCTTTCCTTTCGTGAAAATAAAAGTTCTTCGAGAAGCAGTCAACGCCAATGAACTCTATGAACGCCGTCAGTTCAATTGTTTTGTTTGGTTTTTAGGAAAGGAAAAGACGCAGTAACCGTCTCACATATCTCGGTGGGCACAGGAAACAAGTTGTAAATGAGGGAATAAAGAATGGAGGGAAAGAAGAATAAGAGAACTGAAAAATTGAAGTGAAAGAAGAAAGGAAGAAAGAGGTGCCGTAGTGGAGGGCTCCGGAATAATTTCGGCCACCTGAGGCTCTTTAACGTGCACTGGCATCGCACAACAGACGGGCGCATCTTGAAAGTGCACTGACTTCGTACAGCATACGGGCGGTCAGTGCACGTTAAAGATCCCCAGGTGGTCGAAATTATTCTGGAGCCCTCCACTACGGCACCTCTTTCTTTCTTGTTTCTCTACCTCCTTTATCCCTTCCCTTACAGCGCGGTTCAAGTGTCCAATGGTATATGAGACAGATACTGCGCCATTTCCTTTTCCCAAAAACCAATTATTATTATTATTATTATTATTATTATTATTATTATTATTATTATTATTATTGAGGAAAGGCGCGGCGCTGCGGCGGAACATCTGTGGCTCGGTGCTACTAGTGGCGCATGCGCAGTAGTGACTAGGGAGCGTGCGAAATATCCTTGGCGAGCGCGCGTTGTAACGTCATGTTGCTCCTCGGAGAATCGCCACGGCGAAATCGCAAGTTCGCGGCCAGTAAAGCTTTCACTTTAAAAACAGTGTGCTGTGCAGCGTCAGTGCACTTGAAAGATGCCTGCTGCGTGTGGCTCAGTAGTTATGGCGCTCATCTGCTCAGCCGGAGTACCCGGGTTCGAACCCGAAAGCGGCGTCCGCGTTTCGATGGAGGCGGAACATGTGCTGTGTGATGCCAGCGCTCTTTATAGATCCTTCCTCCCCTCCCTTGTGGCGCGGTTCCAGTGTCCACCGATGTATCAGACAATTGCTGCTACACTTCCTTTCCTCAAAAAGCAATTTTTATTTCCATTTCGCGTGAAAGATCCCCAGGTGGTCGAAATTTTTGCCGGAGACCTCCACTACGGCACTTCTTTCTTCCTTTCGTTCACTCCCTTCTTTATGCCTTCCCTTAAAGCGCGGTATAGGTGTCCACTGAGATATGTGGTGTTCGAAATAATTCTGGAGCTCTCCAATACGGCACCGTAATTCTTTCACTCCCACCTTCCTCCCTTCCCTTGCGGCGCGGTTCCTGTGTCCACCGATGTATGAGACAATTACTACTCCGTTTACTTTCCGGAAAAAGTGATTTTTTTTTCATTTCAAGTGAAAGAAATTTTTAGCCGGAAACCTCCACTACGGCAGCTCTTCCTTTCTTCGTTCACTCCCTCCTTTATGCCTTCCCTTAAAACGCGGTTTAGGTGTGTCCACCGAGATATGTTATGTGGTGGTCGAAAGTATTCCTGAGCCCTCCAATACGACACCTTTCTTCTTTCACTCCCACCTTCCTCCCTTCCCTTGCGGCGCGGCTCCCGTGTCCACCGATGTATGAGACAAATACAGCTCCATTCCCTTCCCCCTAAAAGCGGTTTTTATTTTCATTTCACGTGAAAGATGCCTATATGTGGAAGAAATTTCTGCCAAAGACCTCCACTACGGCAGCTTTTTCTTACTTTCTTCTTTCGCTCCCTCCTTTATGCGTTCGTTTAAGGCGAGGTTTAGGTGTCCATCGAGATATGTGGTGGTCGAAATTATTCCAGAGCCCTCCAATACGGCACCATTCTTCTTTCACTCCCAACTTCCTCCCTTCTCTTGCGGCGCGGCTTCGGTGTGTAGCGATGTATGAGACAATTACTGCGCCATTTCCTTTCCTCAAAAAGCGATTTTTATTGCCATTTCGCGTGAAAGATCCCCAGGTGGTCGAGTGAGTGAGTGAAAACTTTATTGGATCTTTCAAGGGTTTCGCTGTTATGAAGTCTCCGTCGTCTTCTCTGGCGCTGGCGACTTGAGGCTTCTCGTCAGCAAGGGTGGGCCCCTATTCCAAGGCTCCGCTGAGTCATGCTGCATCATTCGCGTGCTGCCCTAAGGCCCTTTGGGTCGTGAGCTCGCCGCTGGTGAGCCGAGTCTCCCATTGCTCCGCACTCGGGTGCTCGTGTTGGTGGAATGCTTTGTTGCGATCGCACTCCCACATAATGTGGCAAAGTGTAGGTGTGGCATCGCACCAAGGGCAGGTGGCTCTGTATTGTGTCGGGAACATCTTATTAAGTATGTTTAGGTTAGGAAAGGAGTTGGTCTGTAATCTGCGCCAGCCGGTCGCTTCCTCCTTTGTTAGGGCTTTGTGTGGTGGTGGATATCTAATTCTCGCTCCCCTATGAAAGTTCAAGCTCTCTGCGTATCCCCCCTCGCAAGCCTTTAGGCGGAGCTCCGGAGCATTTGACTGCCCTGCTCGGAATGCGTTACCTCGAGCTAGGCTGTCTGCCCTTTCGTTCCCCCCTATGCCCGCGTGTCCCGGGATCCAGATTAGGTTATGCCTGGGTTTCGTCTCGGCGGAGGTTACCCCGCTGAGTATTCTAAGGGCTGTTCTGCTGATCCTGCCCCTCGTGTAGTTCCTGCACGTCTCCTTCGAGTCCGTCAGTATGTTGAGAGATCGGCCCGTTCTGTAGCCTTCTGCTGCCGCCAGCGCGACGGCAATCTCTTCGGCCTCCGCTGTGCCGGCGACCTTTGCCGTGGCACACGTGATCATGTTTCCTTCCTTGTTTACCACTACCGTCGTGACTACGCGTTCTCTCTCGCGCGGATATACGGCAGCGTCCGTGTATACGGTGTTGTCTAACTGGGCTAGCGTTCTTTCTACATACTCGGCCCTCGCTTTTCGTCTGTTTTCGTGAAGATTAGGGTCCATGTTTTTCGGCAATGGTCCCACGTAATGGTTTTCTTAAGGTGGTCCGGTACGTCCGCGTATCTGTCTACTAGTCCGCTCGTGTCCCGACCCAACGTTTTAGGAGCGCTCGTCCCGTAGGGGTGCCTCTGAGTCTCGTGGTTTCCGTTCCTAGCAGAGCTTCGGCGAGCTCGCTGAAGGTGTTGCTGATGCCTATCTGGAGAAACTTTTCGTTCGACGTGTTCTTGGGTAGGTGCAGAGCAGTCTTGTACGCCTTCCTCAGAATGGTGTCGGCTTGCTCTCTTTCCGCCTTGGTCGTCGCGTGGTACGGCAGGGAGTACGTGACTCGGCTGACAATTAGGCTGTTGACTAGCTTGAGAGTGTCTTCCTTCATTCCGTATCTCTTTTGGGAGACTCTGTTCATCATACGGCCCACCTGCTCTGCCACCTTGCTCAGCAAGCTGATGGTGTGGCAGCATTTCCGGCTTCCTTGCAACCACGTGCCCGGGATCCTTATCATGTTCTTTTCCGGGATGTTCTGTCCCTCGAGAACGACCTCCATTGTCGCTTGGGTGGGATGTTTGCCGACCCTTAGGAGTTCCGACTTCTCCGTCGAGCATCTTAGGCCCCTCTCTCAGGTGTCATTTTCTACGCAAGTTGCCGCTTCCTGTAGTTTTTCTTGCTTCTCCCCGAGTGATCCTTGGGTGACCCATATCATGACGTCGTCGGCGTACATCGCGTTTTGGATGCCCTGGATGTCCTTGAGCCATCTTGCGAGCCCAATCATTGCCACGTTGAAGAGGACGGGCGATATGACGGATCGTTGGGGTGTGCCTTTGCACGGCGTGGGGAAGACGTCACTCCTCAGCTCGCCCAGCCCCACGGTCGCCGTTCTGTCGCTCAGGAAGGCTCTGACGTAATCGTGCGTTCTCCTCCCTCAGTTGGTGTTGTTGAGGCCTTCCATGATGGCCGTTTGGCTTACGTTGTCGAAAGCCCCCTTTATGTTGAGGGCCATGACGACGTTTTCGCCCGCCTTCGGCATCGTCTCGAGCACTTCCTCCTTGAGTTGGAGCAGCACGTCTTGCGTAGAGATGTTGGCTCTGAACCCGTACATGCTGTCCGGGTACCATTGTTCGTTCTCCAGGTGCGACTGGATTCTCTTCGTGATCAATTTCTCGTACAGCTTGTCCAGGCACGACGTTAGAGATATCGGCCTGAGGTTCTCGATCTGGAGCTTCTTGCCCGGCTTCGGAATCATCACGACGACGGCGTGTTTCCACTCCGCCGGCACTCTTCCCTCCTGCCAGAGCTTCTTGAGGTAGGTCGTAAGCTGATCTATCGCCTCGTCACTGAGGTTCGTTATTAGCGAGTTCCGGATATTGTTCGCCCCCGCCGCCGTGTTCTTCGTGGCCGATCTTATCGCCTCGACGACCTCCTCTCTCGTGATGGGTCGGTCCGTGGCCGAGTTCTCCTCGCCACGGTATTCTTCTCGGTAGCTGTCGGCCTGATCTTTGCCGTAGCACTTGATCTGGACCTCTTCGAGTAGTTGTTCGTCCGTGCTTTCATATGGGTGCACCAGCCTGTGTATCGACTTGCTGCCTTCGGATTTGTGTATGCTCGGGTCCATGAGGGCTTTGAGGATCTGCCACGTTCTGACCGTGTTGAGGGTGCCGTTAAGCGAGTTCCTCAATTGCTGCCACCCCTGACTGGCCAGCTGCGTCGCGTACTGCTCCGTTTGCTTGGTTATATCGGCAATTTTCTTCTTTAGCTTCCTGTTGAGTTTTTGTCCACCGCTTGGTGAACCAGGGTCTCGCCTCCCATAGCTTGAGGAGGCGCTTGTCCACCTCCGGCGTTTTTTCCGTTCTATCTACTTCTTGGATCGAGCGCCCTGACCACTGAGCCACCGCGGCGGAGCTCAGTGGTTAGGGCGCTTGGCTACTGACCCGGATTTCCCGGATTCGAACCCAACCGCGGCGGCTGCGTTTCGATGTAGTAAACACGTTAAGGCGCCCGTGTGTTATCCGATGTCAGTGCACGCTAAAGATCCCCAGGTGGTCGAAATTATTCCGGAGCCCTCCACTACGACACCTCTTTCTTCTTTCACTCCCTCCTGTATCATTTCCCTTACGGCGCGGTTCAGGTAGACCCATGATATTGCTTTCCAAGAACGGTCTACTTGCTGGGTCACTTTGAGGAAATCTTTTCAGATTCTTTTTTTTGCAGTTAACAAAAGACAGATGTGTCATATTTTCAACGATTTAGAGAGAATGGAAATTCCTTCGGGAGCGCGTTGCTACATTCATGTCTCAGCAGCGCAGGGACTGCCTTCCTCTGCCAAACTTGATAATGAAAGTTAAAAAAAAATAGCCTTGGATTAACTCCGCTTAAACCGATGTGTGATATGCGATAGCGCGCTCACGTAATTGGTGCCACAAGCGACACCATAGCAACAATATGATGCAAGCCTCAAAGCTGTGAACTGCTTTTTCGGGGATCGCAAGTGCCAAATTTTAAGAAATGGCCTGTTCCAAATTTGGAGGTCGTCATTGTGCCGGGCGCGGTCAATCATGGTTGGCCATTGATTTTGGTCCAAATCGGCCAAGGTCATATTTCGTGAGTCGCCCGGGCCAAACATTGGAAATGACTCGAGCCAAATTTGGAGGTTGTCGTCGTGTCGGGCGCGGTGAATTTTGGTTGGACACCGATTTCGCTCCAAATCGGCCGAGGTCATATTTCTGGAGTCGCCCTGTGCCAAAATTTTGGAAATAACTTGAGCCATATTTGAAGGTCCCCATTGTGTAAGTTTGCGTGATATTGCATCATTTCAGTGATTACTGTTATTGAGCCCAAATGCTGTATTTGAGCGACCCGTCTGATTTTCAAGTGGCATGAATAATGTTTTATTTTAAGCGACAGCATAAGAGCCTCACTGCAGCGGAAAGCCGGCATTGCACATGGGGGAAGACACTAAAGAAATAAAAAAAAACTTCATAGCAGGGGCGGGATCCGAACCCGCGGCGGCGCAAAAAAATCAGTTCCGCTGGCCGCTGCTTTATACTACTACGCCATCGCCACAGCATTTTTAATAATCTATTTATTACATTGGAAATATATTCTATTTACATTAACTAAATTATATACAAATCTTTTAGGAAATGCCACGAAACACATCGCAAAACACGAAGCAGCAGAATAGTAGACGCCAGGTAAGGCTGAGCACATCATCAACAGGGAGTGCCACTTCGGTTTATAGTCAGTGGGTTCATACACTTCCCTCAGATGAACAGTCAGTTAGGAAAAATCTTAACATTCTGCCAGAACGAACTGCCAAGCGCTCAAGCTGTGCTTGCAGTGACGTCGTCTTTGTCACGTACCCACGTTCACGCGTGTTAAACTGCCAGTAGTTGTTGTTCTTGTTGTTGTCCACATACTATGGCACATGCCCACATAGGGGGATTGGCCAAGAATTGGGGGCCAGAAAGAGTTTTTGAGGTGAATGGTAAGGAAATTGAAATGAATGGTAAGGACGGAAGAACTAAACAAAAAGGAACAAAGAAATTAAACGGCAAATGCATAACGCACGCAGGAGATCGAGACTGATGTTTAAAGCCGAGTAGTTAAATGATAGTGATAATTGTAAGAATAAAAATAACATTGAAAAAAAATTTACAAGGTAGCCGTCTTGATTCCATTAAAAAATTAAAACTGCCAGTCTCTAACGCTGTAGTTGAAAGCGTGGTCTTCGCGATGTTTCATCTGTGCGCGTGGAAGCTTCATCAAACGAGCATGCAGCAAACCGCACGAAATGGCGGGAGATTAGAAGCAGTGAAATTCAGAAGACCTTGTGCTCGCAATGTCATCGGGTAATGGTAATTAAGCGACCTACGAACTTTCCTTGTTCTGAGTCTATTCTGTGCTTGGCGCTTATTGTAGTTGTCGTGGTAAACACTACTGCATTGCTTTCCATATATTCTTGCAGTTCATTATTTTTATATACACACACACAACAACGCAGTGACTCATTATAGAAGTGCATATAGATAAAAATGAAATGCTATAAGTGCAGGGCGCATGTATGCACGCAGTGCGTGCCAGAAGTAAAGGCAGAGTGATATTTTGGTGCTCAACTCGTAACTGTCTCGGTTTTATCTCACGTATTAGCTCAAACAATACACACACATGTACACGGACACACACAATTTAGGGATCTAGCCTCCCGTCCTGTAGTGACTTGAAGGCTTGTCTTATATGTTTATTCCTCAGTAATATCGCCAGAAGTTCATCATCATCATCATCAGGCTGACTACACCCACTGCGGGGCAAAGGCCTCTCCAATCTCTCTCCAATTAACCCTGTATTTTGCCAGCTGCGCCCACCCTATGCCTGCAAACTTCTTAATCTCATCCGCCCACCTAACCATCTGCCGTCCCCTGCTACGCTTGCCTTCTCTTGGAATCCACTCCGTTACCCTTAAGGACCGGCTGTTGTCTTGCCTACGCTTTACGTGCCCTGCCCATCTTCATTTCTTCCTGTTCATTTCGATTAGCATGACATTACACGCGTTTGTCCCCTCACCCACTCTGCCCGCTTCCTGTCTCTTAATGTTACACCTTTAACTTAAAACGAATGTTCATGAGGGTGAGGTTGAGGGAGGGCCAGCAGATTTTTCGAAGTGAGGATGATGGTGAGGGAGGACCGTATAGGTTTTCAAAATGAGGTCAAGGGTGATGGAGGCCCATGGATTCAAAATTGAGGGTGAGGGAGGAAATGTGAAAGTGAGGGCATTTGGCCACCTGTGGGAACGCTCGATTATGAATTTTCTTTCAATTTTTTTCAATTCAGTTTTTATTTCGCTGGATGCGGTGAGTAAAAAAAATACATGTTAAACGTCTGGGCCCTTAGCCTTCTTGGTTAGACTGGGGTTCATGCCATAAGTACTGGGAAAAAAAAGCGGGACAGACTCGGAATGCATTTCTTCCAACAGAAATTTTACAATAGTTACATATAAACAATAAAAAAAA
This sequence comes from Amblyomma americanum, assembly GCF_052857255.1. NCBI lineage: Eukaryota > Metazoa > Arthropoda > Arachnida > Ixodida > Ixodidae > Amblyomma > Amblyomma americanum. The sequence continues at coordinate 32,390,785 of NC_135497.1, read as the reverse complement.
GGTGAAAATAAAATGCCCTTAGAATAACATTGATTAAAATTATGTCACATCAGAATAAAAATTTCCCAACAGAAATTGTTCAGTGGTTACATGTACAATAAAAAAAAAGGTTAAAGCAAAAAGGACTTGGAATAATATGTACTCTGCCCCAATTCTTCCAGTTCCTTGATGCAAAGAGAGCGCTGAAGCTCCCTGACGTTGTTTACACTATGTCCTGTGCAAATTGAAGTAATGCCACGATGAATAAACAAAACACATCGTCTGGGAGAGTGCCGCGGCAAAGTGGAGAGACCCGATAGGTACACCACTAAGAGAGGGTACACCCGCGAAGGTGTGGAACAAGAACCTGCGCGTAGTCAACTCGCCACTAGTTTCCCATTCAAACAGACTTGGGGGAGAAATTCTTTTTTTGAGTCGGCCGGCGACTGCATCTCCATTCCGTGACAACTCACGAAGAGGAAGTGCGAGTTAACGTTTTAAGTTGCTCTAAGATAATGCCCCTTTTCTTGCTAGTGTTACGGTTTTTCCCCCCGTCGTCTTTGTTCCGCACCTTTTTTTTCAGAAATATGTGGTAGGCACCCTGCAATAAGCTCAGTTGTAATTCACGCTCGTCCCATGTCTTGTCTTGTGCGTCTCGCGCAACCTTTCCATATCTCAAAGAATGCACCAACTAGCATGTTCTGCTTGACAAGTGTAAAAAATGCTTCTTCGACACGCCACTCAACAGTTGCCCCGCTTTTATTTACGCGCGTATGGCTATAGGCCCTTCGCGCTCAAGGGGACACCGTCGTTGCTGCCACTCAGTGGCGGCATTTACCGGGGCAGCTTTCTTACGCTGAGCGGCAATCAGTGGAGACCGCCAGATGAGGCGCCGTGCTATACTTGTGGTGCAAGAGGGATCTACGTACCTGCTGTCCGCTGTCTTTCCAGGAAGCGGACTGTAAGAGGAAGATATCGTGTAATGAGGACCCGAGCAGACCTCGAAGGGGAAACATGCGCATGATATGTAAGCAGTGATGCCGAACATTAATGCTTTGGTGCGAACGGGAAGAGTCAGAAGCTACGGCGTATACGTGACGAGAAAGCCTCAGGATGAGGAACAGCACACGGGTACAAAACTGCACGCAAAGCATGATTTGCGCCAGATGGTGGCGCAAGCACGGGACAGCCATGATGGCAGTTGTAGGTTTCTGACACATTCTCTACCCTCAACACCGAATAATGGCACAAGCAAGTTATAAATCACATCGGAAGAACGTGGATGCGGCGCTTGAGCTCAGTTGTATTTCTTGAGAGCAGCGTTCCTTCCTTTTCGGACATCAGACCCGTGCTATTTGTTTCATGTAGCTAATAAAAACTGGAGCTCAGCCAAAAGTGCGCCTTGTGGAACCTGTTTTGCAGCACACAGTGAGAATTTAATATAGTTAGGTGCCCCTTCTACATGTCTTTCGGTGAGCCATCGTCAGCGATCGTAATTAGCATGACTGGTGCGATGAACGCGTCCGATAAGTGCTGCTTGACAGACGGCTGAGCTTGCTTTTAGCGCGCACTCGACACTACTTGACCCTACAAGATAACAAGCTTCCTTACTGCTAACCAGGCGGCATTATTAAGTCGCCAGAAACATAAAACGTAACCTATGGCCATTCTTCAAAAATCACGGTGGCTGCTCAAAACTACTTACGTGCTGTGAATGCAAAAGCGTTATTTTTTTTACTTTTTCCTTCCTTTTTAATGACACACCTACTTATTAGCAAACAGTCGTAAGATGGCGCATATGCTAGGTTCATTTCTGTTATTCGCCAAGAAGCAACGCGGCCTAATGGATTGCGTGCGCGTCTCGCAATCAAAGACCTCGGTTCTATTCTCCAAACCTTCGGGAGAAATTTTAATCCTATTTTCCTGGTCACGTGGGCGTTGGGCCGCCAAATTTTAAAGAAAACGGGTTCGGAGCTCTGGTGGGTTGTGTCCCCTCTGAAAAGCAACGACGAACTGCGTGTGTTCCCGCCACTACACGAGGGAAGCCGCTTTAGCACGACATGCGCTTCCCGGAACCGCGACTCTCGTATACGCACTACAGCACAGAGTTTCCAAGTATTACCCAGAGGGAAAGCTGGCGCCACCGTGTATGCGAGTTTTTTTAAAAAAACACTTCTTCCACCGCGAAAATGCAGGGAAGGCGAGGTTTCTTATATAACTTGGCTACTGTTAGGGTGAATGCGTATATTTTACATATTTCGAAATTGGTAGCTGCGCCTCCACGGTCTCTTCTGGGCGCAGTTTAAGATATTTCGATACTGCGTTTTTCAATTCTTCAGTATAGTTAACGCAAGTGAAAGTTCGGTGCTGGGCTGGAATGAAACCTTTCACGGCATTTCTTCGAGGTTTGCATCGAGAAGGGTCGTATTCTTGCGGCCGAATCCACGTTTTATGCCCAACAACAGCCGAGTCAAGCAGGAAACCTCCTCTTCCCGGCATTCCTGCGCGCCGCTCCATGGTGGAGCTTTCCCTCTCGCTACAACCCTATGACATACATAGCACAGCAGGCGCCCGCGGTGCCCCTGTGCAGTACACTGTGGCCCCGGCACGGGCTTCAGGGCGGAGTAGCCCAGCAGCTCACCGCCGTAGTAGACTCCCGCCGCGGCTCCCAGGGTGAGGCAGAGGGCGGCCAGCGAGGCACACAGGCAACCGGCCAACGTGCAGCCGGCTCGACGCTGGCTGAACGGGATCCGGTGGCCGCCGCGCTGCAAAGGACGAGGCTGGGCATGACGACTGACACCACTGTCACACGGCGTTCCTCGAAGGCCTTTCCAGCAAAGGCACCATTATTCACCACAGGAGCGAAAGCCTAAAGGAGCAGCGACGCAGCTACATGGTGCAGCACAAAGGTGAAACAGTCGTTGAGGCTTAGCACCCGCTGCTATGCTCGAGGCAGCTGAAATGAGTGCTTCAAAGTTAAAAGTGGGGAATTCGTTGAGCTCAGACAATTTTTTCATTGTAACTGCTTCCTTAAAAGAACTGCAACAGCTACTCTCATCACCAGCAGCAGGTTTTGTGCATTGCCTTGGCCACCAGGGGCACACGGTGTTGCTGCAACACTTCCAGTGTCTTGAAATCTGGGCACAAAATATAAACACCCGTAGAAAAAGCAAAGCCAGGCACACCTTTCGTATTTAAAAAACGATGTTTTCAAACATTGTTGGCTGTATCTATTTTTTTATTGCTTTTACTTTTTGACGTTGGGAGGCACTGCGATCGCCGGTTCTCGAAGGCCGCGCCTTTGGGCTCCAAAGGTCTCTGACGGGCGCCATCGCCTCCAAGGCCCTAAGCGGCAAAGGCGCAACATTTGTGCCATGTAGCTGCACTCCTTACGCCTTTGGATATAAGGACCTGATTCTCAAAAGCCTTTGCGGTACCCGTGTGACAGGGGTATGAGACGTGTAAATCCCTATTCTTGTCTGTGGTCCGTCTGTACGTATCAGATTTTTCGCGTTCGTCCGAGGTGTTAATTGTGATTTGGCTTTAATCGCGCCAGAGCAGCCAAGACATAGGATGCCATGCATGGCTAAACGTTTCGTCTGCATGGTTTAACACTTATTTCCCCAAACACGTACCAGGCCGATTACAGCTTGTACACCTGGCAAAGCTGATGTGCAACCGATGGCACCGGGGGCTGCACATCCGGCATACGAGGCGGATGCTCGAACTACTATGCCACCGCTTCGGTTTTATTACAACGATACAAAAAGCGTTTTACGTGTCTTGAAGTTTTTGGGGTGACTGCGAAAATCCCCTAAACGCTTTTTGTATTAAGCTCCCTAATCTTCCTATTATTCAGTGTGGTGGCTTTAATTTTTCACATAATGCCTGGCCTATAGTGTTCCCTTTATCGCAACAAAGAGTGCTTCTGAAGTGTCTGATTTCTTAACTGCTTGGTTAGACAATTCTTGTACTCAGCCCAGCTAAAATAACATGGTGGACATCCAATACGCCAGACTTTTTATCTGCCGCCCCTAAGAACTTGTAAAGTATTAACTACTTATCAGACACAAGCAACCATTCCTTATAACGTGCTGTGTTGATCTTACCTGCAACAACACCAACAACACAAAATTACTATAACTAAGTTAAGCGCAATTACTCTAGTCAGTAATGCAAGAAAACTGCTTCGAGGAGTTTCTGGCGAAGTTTGACGAACTATCTGAAAATATCATTTCGCATCTGATCAGACAACCAGGCTGGCGTTGTCTTGACTGTTACATTACTAAGAAATAGTCACCGCTCATCTCAACTCACCGTGGCATAATCGCTCTTTTAACCATCTGTCAAATAGGTAGAAAATATTGTTTTCTCACATCAAGGTCATGTGAAAAGCATGAGCATTCGTCAGAGTTGCAAGAAATTGTTGCGGAATAATATTTTCAAATTTCTACAAAGTTCACCAGAAACGAGGATCCGTGAAAAAATCCAAGCTCTACTACTTAACTACCCACGCTGACGAAAAGGTAATTCCTATAATTTTGTAGCACTGCCAGAAGCGAGACCTGTCATTAAAAACCTTTTCTGGCCTCTCTGTTAAACTCTGTTCCCAGTGCTCAAAACAAAGTCATTCTGCACAAAATTGTGGGGTCAGCGAAGCGAGCGCAGCAAACGCGCGCTCTTTCCCCTTCTCCGCGCAAATATGGCTCTGCCCCACGAATGCGGCGAGCACAGGAATACCCCGCCGTCATTCTCGGTGCGCGCAAACATTAGCCTCCTATACCGCCGAAGACTCGCCCCAGCCGTTAAGCCTTTTTACGTATAGCCTTCTACATCTGAGGAATGCCACGTTGGTATTTTCTACCTAGCTGGCCCGCTCTGCTCATTACGTGCAAGTTGCAATAAATATCATATGACTAAATACGCTTTGTCCTCCCTCCTCCTGTTGCAATCGACCGCACGTACTTATGACTGCCCTTATTCGTTACGTCGCCTGCGAATTACTCTAAGCCTCCAAAAGGCAGTGTCGGATGGTCTTCCGGGTGTCGTAAACCACCTAGGCGGCATCATGGCGTCTGGCAGTTTAACAAGCAACAGCATGACTCAAGGCTAACAACAGTCTTCGCAAGGCTAGCGTGGGTTACTATCGCACTAAACAGGGTGCGATAAAAATGGCGGTGGTTTAGCTCTGGTTAAACCTGGAGTGACGAGATAGCTACAGCTGGCCGAGTGGAGCTTGCTCACTTGAATTGCAAAGTCAGTCTTTCGCAGCGCCGTTTCTCTGGGCGTTCCTTCTTCATCTTCGTCCCTGGACGTGGATTCGCTCTCTCCCCATCTCCACTCCCCCCCCCCCCCCCCCCCCCACTTGGTTTCGCCGGCACGATGCGCAGCCGGCAGCTGCTCTGCAATACGTGACCAGCCACGGCGCCGCCACGCTGAAGGCTCGAAATGATAGCGTAATGTAGCTATCGCTAAAAAAGTCAAATTTCCCGCTAGTTTTGAGGTCGCACAGGATCAGACCAGAGCAGAGAAAGTGCTCCCAAAAAGTCGATTAGCGCAGTTGTCTGGGCATCGCGTTCGACGATTCTAGCCACATTTAGCAGGGAAAGCAGCACACGGGACACTGAATGGATTCAGGGGGGTGGGGGGGGGGGGGGCGTTAAGAACGCAGCCGGTAAACCTGTAGGCAATAACCTGCTTCGGAAAGTGCAATGCTTCGCACCGCTCTCTCAATATCAGAATGCGTTCTATTTCAAGAGCAGCACCCACGGTGTCAGCTTGTCGGTCACTTACAAAGGCCACTACGCGCGAGTGGCCACCACAACCAGTTTCGGAATCCTCGGATTGGTCATTCACTACATTGAAAATTGGCGTTTCACTTGACTCTTAATTCAGCGTCATTACTTGAACGTTGTGCATGTTGCGGGTCTTCAAGACGAACGCCCTCTCGCGGGCATCGGTGGTGAGCTCACCCCCATTCGAGAGTTGCGGACAAGAAGAAGAAATTCGAAAACAACACGTCAGGGTAGAAACGGCTCCATCTAGCGTCTGCTGGGCGTCGCGCAACCTAAACCTCCACGCCTAGAAAAAATGTGATGGCCAGCTATTGGCCCGTCAGCGGCGTAGAGAAGAAGTGCATGATGGACACCGCACGCGAATTGACGATTGCAGTCGTTGGTAGTAGCATTATGGGGTTCGGTGGCACGGTACATGAAGCCGTTATAAGCCAAACACCTGTGCTGTGGTCGCCAGCGGAGTGTGCACGCTTGTGTCACTATCGAAAAATGGTTGTTTGTGCTTGGATGTGACTGAGAGTTGGAGTGAATAAATAGAGGCGAGAACGATGTGTGGCTTCGGTGATTACCGCATCACGCCGGTCCGAAAAAGCTCTCAGCCGCCTGCGTGGTCTATATATGGCCGCCGATGCCGCACTATATTTCTCCGGTGCAATGTTCCACCCCGCCGTCAAGGTAATTTGCTTCGAGCCTTTCCATCACCGAGATGCTGCGCGTCACGAGAAGGTTAAAGGAAATCGTCAGCTCAAAACTTTTCCGCATGCGATTTCCGGACTTGGTTGGGATCAGCAACGGTCTCGCGACTGCATGTTGCGCCAATATCTCTGTGACTTGGCTGCTAATGACACTGCTTACTGGTTTGTAGCCTTTGGTGCGGAGATATTTCGCGAGTGCTGTTGGTCCCTGCACTCATACAGCGTCGACAGATATGTCGGCGCTTATGCTAAGCGATGCGGTGGCTTCAAGGAACGTCTGTATCTGACCGGCGCTCTTTGGAGATTAGTGAGGTTGCTTGCAAAAAAACGTTTGAAGGCACTTAGCCGACGCACTCGACTATAAATCTACGCGGGGCGCCTCGCTGCCTTGGTTGTGCAAGCAACGCTCATGGTAATCGATCAATTTATCTTCTAAGAACGGCGAGACGCGTCAAACTAACTCCCGCGCCGTCACGAGCGTGTTTCGCCGGCTCATGCCATGTTATCGTGGTTTCTTCGGCGCAGCCGACTGGAGGGGGCCACTGTCTGACAAAGACTGAACGCTTCCAAGTCCTGCTGTGCCAGTTCGCGCCTGAGCGCTACGCTCAAGCGGACGCATTCAAATCATAAGCGTCTGCACTCCCCCAGAAAGCAGAAAGCGAAGAAACATCGCAGTAAGAGTTGGTCGGCACAGTGATCTGCAAGTGGCTATGGATTCACGAGATTCTGGCTAAGACCCTTCCGTTTACCGTTTACATCATTCAACCGCTGCATTGAGCGTGGCTACTTTTTATTTTTCGTCGACATGCAGATTCTTTAACAGATTGTATCCACTCTAGCAGCAACGAAGCTTAATCTCTGTGTGTAATTTTTTTGATAGAATATGCCGAGTAGCTCCGCAAATGCTGCGTCAGTACTGAATCTTTTAAAGAGCCGAGAAGCCTCAGGAAAGCACGGTCCGACAAGCTAACCTCTGTGAAACGTCGACCAACTCTTTCACCAGCAAGTTCAGGTTAGCGCCTTGAAGTGCGACGCTCCGGCGTCATGCCAACTGATTACAACAGCCCATTGTGGTTCCTCTCTTGCAGTTTGTTCGTGCCAACAAGTAGGTATTCAGGTGAGGTACTCAGGAGCTGAATCGGTACCAACTCACCCACTCGCCAGCCTTGCTGATGTATACTTGGACCCTGACTACGCCGAGATCTCTGAATTACTGAAGCGAAACAAACATTAACTCATAAAGTCTAAACAAGAGGCTCCAGGGGGCAGATCGACATAGGCATTCCAATATTACAGTTATGTACCTCAGGGAATATCACACATGGGCCGTAATGTGGTCAGAAAAAAACAGCTGTTTTTTTTTTAAAAAAAAGTTCGGACACACACAAAAAAAACCTGAGTTTTGTTTTTTGTTGTAATCAGGAGCCTTAATTAGTTCGCGAGTGTGCGCAAATACGTCCGCAGGCTACACGAAGGTGGTTGCACTTAATGCCGGTGAGTATAACGCTGCGCTTTAACGTAATGCCCAACGTGAAAACAGCAGTAATTGATTCAAGGTGCTCTGCAAAAGTAAAAACTTGGATATATTTTCGCAGTGGGACGCTGCGAGGAAGTGCACGTTTTTCTGAATGCATGCATTAGTTCTGAATGGCAGCGTTTGCTCAACGTACCCTATTATTCAGACACAAGCCGAAGCCCCAAAGAGCAAGAAAGACTTTCCACCGCTCACGATGCGGCTAGAGTTGAACTATAAAATCTGCTGGCGGTTGGTACCGATGTCGAGCCTATAGCGTGCTGCTCAAAAGTGCCCCGCAAATAAGCCGTTTAGAAAATTCGTATTACTGAGCTAACCGGTGCGCGGCGCAGGTCAGATGGTACGCACAGCACATGAACGCGCCCGAGGTCCGTGCATAGGCTATGTTCGTGCCGTGAGAAACTTGCCCGAGCCCAAGCTTTTCTATGAGAAAATAGTTTGAGCGCACTTAGTGCCGGCTCTCGGCGTGCCCTGGCGCAGCGCTTCCAGATTTTGCCAAGAAAAACATGAATTAGGAAGCGAAACCTCTCCTACCAGAAGTGAGTTACAGCCGTGTTCATGCTGACAAGTGCAACATGCGGGTATTTGCGTGAATTAATTCGTGCAATGGAAGTCGCTCCTGCACACAATGCGCGGCCACCGCCAGCTTCGAAGTGAACCAAACGCAATCCTCGACTGGTACGGGGTTAACATAAGCTGCGCTTGTCGAAGTACTCTACGCTTGTAAAAGACAAGTGTCTCCGAGACTCCTACGAGAAATGTGCAGAGTGGCCACGCAGTTCTCAGTTCACAGGAAACTTTTTTTCCTTTCTTTCACATCTCAGTGCACAGGTAGCACAGGTTCCCGCAGAGCAAAACCCAGCTTGCTGCGTAAATGCTCCCAGTGAGGGGGCAAACGGACTTTAGACCTACCAGGCACCAGACACTGTGCTCAGCTCACTTCAAGCCAAGCGCCTTCAGACGCTTAGGATCTCAAATGAACTGCGTGCGCCGTTGCAGTACACAACCACAAAGCGCACAAAGCATGAGTAAAAACTACAATGGTGAAAGCGAAACTGAACAACAAAAAATGCAATCTATAGCACAGTCAACAAGCCACTAGATTTCAATCCGGTGTCCTGTCTTCCCGGCATGCCTCGGGCGACCATGGTGGATGAAGCGAAAAGCCGCCAGCTTTTCCTGTAGTGTGCAGTCGGAAACTATATGGTGACGCTGGACGCCTGCCATTGATAGATGAGCGTGACAGATGATCGCGCATCACGCATCAAGCATACTCTACATCCCTGCCTAGAGTTACTAAACACTCCTGGCATCAGCATTTCGCACTACCCTACATGTCATTGAAATTCGCATTATCTTTACAATCTCTAGTGATAAAGGAATAAATCCGCTGCAATAGCGCGCCTAGTGAGATCGCGAGGAACTAGCGCTCTGGTCGTCAGAGCGAGCGAAGGAGCGCGAGAAGGAAAGGAAGAGAAGGAGGCGCGCAGAAATGGCAAGGCAACGCCTCCTCTATTTTTACATTTTTATTTTTCATTTTTTGTTTTGTAAAAATAGAGGAGGCGCTGGGCAAGGTCCATCAAATGGTCGCGCAAGAAGGGGCCAAACGCGTGCCAGAACCTATTGCCAGCGACATCAACTGTGAAAGTGCGACTGGAAGGACCAATGGGAATGGAGGAAAAATTATAGTTAACTGGAGTGGCGCTGAAAACTATATTAAATTTAAAAAAAACATCGCATGCATAAGTAAATATAATTGTTTTTTTCTTTCCTATAAAAAAGAATGCGTGAAATTTTTTGTAGTACTAATATTGTAGCTTGTTTTTAGATCCCTGCCATGGTCTTGTTGACTCGCCAGCCCGCTGAGCGCATGAGCAGCGCCTGTATGAAACAAGATACAAGCTGAAACATTTGCGAGCGTCACCTCTACTGGTCGCGTTTCGAACCTCCGAGTCAGGCTGATTCCACGTATGGATCCAAGATGGCGGCCTCCATCCTATTAGAGCGTTAAGCTCTATTTCTCGCGCTTCTGATCTCAGCGTTATGCGTTATAAAGCAAATAGTAACCCAGTGGTTACCATGGTAACCGCGGTGGTTACCCAAGGGAACAAAATAATAACAGGCGGCGGCGGGATGCGCGACCACCACAGCTCGAAACTAAACTGTGTCAGCGTTCTCGAGCTAGCATTATCTTTCTCGCGTTTCTTATGGCGCTGATGGTACATTTCCGATAGTGACACTTTTACAGTCTCCCCACGTCTCGTTTGCATACGCTGCACTAAGATCGTTTTACTATCTCCAGGGTATACGTTTGAAGACACCACTTCACCTGAATGAGGGGTAACCTTCCTACCGTTCAAGATTTTGCTTCTATTAATTCCGTGACGTGCCTCATGGTGTAGTCGTCAGTAAATAAAACACGGCTTTGGATGTAAGACAACTTCCATTTGAGCACTCATTTGTGTCTCTGGTGAAATCGCTCAAACAATGCGATTCACTTTTTTCGGGCTGTGGCATTCACTTTTGGGCCATGTTATTCAAGAAAATGGCTTCCAGAAAATAACCGCATTCTACCTTTACATGACGCACGCGACGAAAGACGAGGTCAAGGGCAACGGAGGTAGAACGGTGCTCTAATGAGTCGGCTGAGACCACAGTTCACAGCCGCTACTTTAAGTCGACTTAGCAGTGAAAACTTCTGTTGAGTCGCTTTGAGAGTAACGGTGGCGTTTAGCTGCAGACTTTCGCAAGCACCGTTGCATATTCGTCACCCCTGGCCTTTTCTTTTGTCGTCTATACATAGGAAAAAAAAAGTGCAAAATGCCTGCCAGAAACGTCGTCATGATGGAAAGCTTTTTGTCTTTATTTGTTAATTCACCTCCACTACCAGCTGACGCTACGAAAATCGTGCCTCCCTCTGTCGTCATGCTGGTGCCCAATGGGACTTTCGATGTTAGTTGATCGACCTCGGAAATAGTGCCCTGTTAAGGGGCGAAAGAATAGAAACACGGAATTAAAAGCCGATTATTAAAGGTACCCTGCAACACAATTTAGCTGGTATGCCTGCGATGTTAGCCGACGCCGCTTCACGAATATCCTACACCAATAATTTTTTAATTCATTCGGTAGAAGCGGAGTTATGTGGCAGTCAAAATTTGAACTTCAGTGTCTTGGCGCCCCTGCGCTGGACCCACCTACCCCGCCTGGCTTCCGGCGGGCGCGCAGGAATTCCCGGGGACAGACGACGGGGCTGACTGGCCGCGGTCACGGCATGTGTCGACGCCTGAAAGGACCCTTTCACCCTTTTATTGGTCCTCTCAGAAAAAAACCATAAATGAAAGAGAGAGGGAGCCCGGACCAGCAACGCTTTACCGGGCTTAAAGCCGATAAAAAAAAAGAAAAGGAGCTAAATGCTCAAAAAAGAAAACTTATTTAAAGAGAAAAGCAGGAAAATAGAAACAACCAACAAACAAAAAACATAAAACACCAAAGGCGCAGAACAGACAGAAGCACAGATAAGGTCACAGAGAATGTCAGCACAGATGAAGTCACAGGCACAGTTGGTCCAGACACCACAGACAGTCAGAAGCACAGATAAAGTCACAGATAATGTCAACACAGCTAAAGCCATAGGCACAGTTAGTCCAGACACCACAGACAGTCAGAAGCACAGATTAAGTCACAGAAAATATCAGCACAGATAAAGTCACAGTCACAGTTGATTCAAACACAGTGTCAGATCACAGAGATATACATCATTGTCCAGCAAAGGAACACAGAGCACTTCTCGGTACAGAGCTTATGCAGGAAAATGATAGTGACGAAGGTACTCATCGGGAAGAAAAACCATTTGAATCAAAACACCACAAGCAGCAAGGTTATTCAAAAGAGTGGGGTATGTAGACAGTGTAATGTCAGATTAGCAGGGATACTTTAAACGGGAAACTAAAGGAGCAGTAAGGGAGCAATACTGGTAGTAATAACATCTTCGCACAAAACACCGCATGAGCAAATTGAAGCCGGAGATAAGCCAATTTTTTTTTAAGTAGAAAGCGTATCGGCCAAGCCCAGTGGTTAAAGTAATAAGAGGACTCCTAAATACACGGATGGAAGGAATATTGAGCGTATCGGGGATCCAGTTAAATAATGCTGTGCCACCATTATTTTCTTGTCAATAAGCTCGCCATAAAAGAAGTGAAGAATGGTGTAAACTGGAACGCACGCAACGGCGTGAAAGGGTAGAAGTGTGTAAATGGCCATATTGCCCAGCACTACCAGCAGCCTGGTCGGCTAACTCATTTCCGAAAATTCCGGAGTGACTCCGGATATGAGATAAAATAAATGAGGCAAGAGAAGACAAACGATAGAGATATTTCTTAATTTAAATAATTGTCGGGTTAAATGAAGTAACTGAAGACAGGGCAGAAAGCAGAGATAGAGAATCACTGTAGAAATGAACGGGCATAGAAGGAGGGTTATTAATAGCAACAGAACAGCAGAATGGAATGCTACAAGCTCGGCGGCATAGGCACTTGAAGGTGGTTCTAAGGATATGCGATGAACGCATAAAATATTTTGTGTGGAGCTAAGAACAACAAAAGCAGCACCAGCACTGTGATGAGTGAATGACCCGTCTGTGTAAATATGCAATGCACGTTGACACGAAAAAGCCAAGGGTTCCTGATAACTTAGTTGAGCAAAAGAAAATTTATATTTCAATGAAGGACGGTCAGACCAGATATTAGGTACTGGCTGAATTTCAAACGGGTTATAAAATGTCTTGCCTTAGACAACGGGTTGCCGTAATGTAAAAAGCATAAACTCTGCACATAATTGGTCCAGATAAATAGGCAATGGAAGAACTTTGGCAAGGACATGAAGAGCACCTATACATGTGCACGCGTTATGTGGACGAGGGTGCAAGTTTGAAAAATCGCCAAAAAAGGCTCGCCAACTTTCGAGCGCGACTGTGGGCTCTCTGCTGCTTTTTATTTGGCTCAGATGTTTATTACGATGCTATCTAGCAAATGAGCGATTTTGGACGTATACTGTGCTCAAAAGGTGTTGCAGGGCCCCCTTAAAAGCGAATTTGAAATGACGAAACAGAAAACCGTTACGCTGACACAGAAATTCCGATCACGCTCAATGATCGCGTGTCAATTTTCTTTGTCACAACTCTAGCCTACGTGCAACCGGGGCCAAGTAGAACGCCAGGGCAATGTGGCAAATTCTTCATGCGATGAGGTACGGGGAGGTGCCCTGCCTCTTCGCACAGTGAGAGGAGAGGGTGACACCAGCCGTACCTCGTTTCGCCAGGGTGGCCTTCTCTTTTATGGGCCACGACGCATATTTTTGCGGGCCGACAGTATCGTGAGAAGGAAGTAGCCCCAGAGCGCGGTTGGGCACGCAGGAATGATTGCCATACCGAGCGCCTGTGGTTAGACCCTCCTGGGGGGCTACCTCATTGACAAGCTTGACCTGACCTGCGCCAACATCATTCGCATGTCTGTCTTCGCCAACATGTTCACCTTGCTCGTGATGGGTTTCGTGCTTTTCCACTGTCCGAATTCGTCCTTTGCGGGGATGTCCTTCACGTGAGTGAACTGAGCATGTACGCAACTTGAGCGCTGAGTGCTGACCTCTGCGAAGGAATCCTGTGTCAGCCATTTAAGTGCACCGCAGGTGGGTCGGCTCCCGTTTTGTTCAGCACGAATGCAAGTTGGGCTGTTGGTATTTCGCGCGCCGCTCCGCAAGTGACGTGAGCGCATTGTGCGACCATCAGCAGACTCGGTCATGCTCCCGCCGCAATTAAGTCACTGCCGTATTGTACAGCCGAGTTAGGCCCCTGTGCAGGCACGTTGCCAGAATTTTTTTCAGGACGGGAGGGGGGGGGGGACTATTCGTGTTTGCGCAAGCAACCTGTGCGTCTCCACTTCAGTTTTGCCGCATTGCCATTAGCATCGTCCCTTCAGAGTGCTCCGCATTCCAGTTCTCTCATAAGGACATTTACTCCATTTTTGACCCAAGGTGCCTTCCCTTTGCACTGGTTAGCATGAAACAATGGAACCAGAGAGCAACAGTGTTCGCTCACAACGTTCTTGCCGCTTGCGTCCAAGCCTAAGTTTATCCGCCATGAAAAGTTACGCTACCCAGTGTTTTCAAATTTTCTCGGGAAGTTTGGAACCTATTCTAACTAACCACCGAGTCCAAATACAAGTTTGCCAGAGTTGCAACTCCTGTACAGAATCCTGAGAATGAAGTCTACCCCGCGGTCAACTTGACTTTCCACTGTAAGCAGCCTTCTCCTCGCTGCGTCGTTGTCCCCTCGAAGCTGCTGTGATTGTAGGCGACCAGTGCCGTCTACGTCCAGTAACGCCATCATATCCTTAACAACATGAATTGCTGGGCGGGTTGGTCAGACATGGTTCTTGTATACAAGCGCAACTTTTTGAAGCCATACAAGGAAGGGACAAATTACGGCGCTGAACTAACAACAGAATGGTTTTATTCAGGACACCAGTGCTTAAGTACATGCTTGTATCGCAGAAAAACAGAAAAATACAGAGAAAACATCAAGTTCCACAGGCTAATCATCCTGAGCGTGCGAAAGCTTTGCCGGTGCACGTAATCTAGGACATCAAGCATTCGTGCTCTTTCTTCGAGATAGCAACAGAAAGAGTGCTTATGCATTCCGTACCTGGCCTCATAATCTCTGCAAGCAGAGCAAATAGAGCAAAAAGCAAAGACCAGCTCACTAGAGAGATAATTGAGGCATCAGAGATTATGAGGCTAGGCCGGTTTAGAAGATGACAAGGCTGGGTTTACAATGATCATATCCTTGCTGCTCCGTCTTTAACTCTCGGTACTGCTGATATTCTTTCTGTCCTTCAGTCTCCACCTGTTTCTCCCGACTGCATCTTCTTCTTCCCGGTGTTCGCTCGTCTTCTCTTCGCCACCAGCGCAACTGTCTCGTAGAAGGACGGAAGACTGGGCGAGTTGGTGTTCCATGGTAACAAGGAAATCCTGTTGTCTAGCGCTGTTTGAATTTTCTTGTTACAACTGTTTCATGCCAGTTCAGTCGCTCGGCGAAGTTCACTTCCGTAGCCGTTGTCGTCTCCTCTTCAAATCTGTTGCAGAGCAGAGATTTTCCATAGTTCGATACTGTCGGCTGCAGAAGTCACGATATGAATTTGATTGTGAGAATGTTATTTCCTCTCCCACAACAATTTCGCTCATATTAAAGCTAACAGGATAGAGGGTGATGGCGTGATTTGCGACTGAGGTCTTCCGCGAGTGATGCACTGCAAAGCATTTTCTGACAAGTGTTGATTATGCCATATACAAAATTAGTTTCCATTCAAAGTGTCTCTTTGGCCTCGCTTGAAAACTTGCTGCCTTAACTTCAACACTCGTGCTACTTCGATAAATTCTATGTAAAGCGTTCAATCTCTCCTAAATCCACGACACGACCAACCGTGCTGACCGGCGCAAACTCCCTGTCGCCCACATATGTTCTGTCACCTTCCCTCCCGGTCCTTCCCGAAACATAGGAGAACCGAATCGGCGCCCAAAGGCAGATTAGCGAAGGCCGGTGGTCAGTGCGGTAGTAATATCTGGTCTCCTGTACTTCGATGCGAGATTAGCTATCTCGTGTCGGGTGTTCGCACCTCTACCACTCGACCTGCTTTGGATCGCTGCACACCTGGAAGCACACTCCCACGGTTGAATGTCTGAGTAGCCTGTCTCTAAGCGATAGCATTAGGAGGGTCATGAAGGCGGAAACTGTTCGGTGGCTTCGGCGTCGGTGTGAAGCCTCCGTCTGCTGAGTGGTGTTTAGGGAGATATGCCTCTCTTCACCTGTCAACCGTCCCCCTGACCTCTTGCCCCTTTGCCCTCTACATCTGTAGTGGAGAAGATGGAGACGCTTCACGAAGAATGACTCAGCAAGTATGAAAATGACTAAGAAGAAAATGACTCTGACTGCAACAGGTCTACGTGCAAAATATAAAGCCTCCCGAATGTGCGAAAATGAAGCCTGCAGGAGCTACTCCTTCGAGCTTTGACCGGCAGGAGGATTCTTTGCTTGAAGCTCTACCGGTGGCTGTGTTTGAAACATTCACCTGCCAGTTCAGTTGTGCATCGCTTAACCGCTGCACCACTGCGCTGTTAGCGGTATGAGGACTCGCCGCGATCTATGAGTGTGAAGCATTATGCCCGGTTGAGTCGTCGAAATTGGAAGATAACTAGAAAAGGAATATATCGGGGAGTGAAAAACAATGAACTCAGAATTGGAAGGAGGATCAGAGCTGCAATCTTTTGCCGAGTGAAAGAAGCCTGCTATCTCAATTCATCCATGTTGATCAAATTCATCATCCCTAATTTTTTTTTTCTTCTTGGCAAAAGAGCCCCGAACTCATAGTACGCCTTTGTATTCTGCGATGGCAGCGCACGTTAAAGAATCCCTGGTGGTCTAAAATAACCCAGATCACTCCACTATGGTGTCTGCCATTGGCCATGTGTTCACAACTTACCATTTACATTTATTAAAGCCATGTTCGCAGCGCGGTCTTAGAGGATTAGGTCCATTTAAATGAAATAAACATGTTCCAGTGTGACTGCATGCATGGAAGTTCTCTCCTTCTTCAGCGTGGATTAATACTGCCTGGTATTCATTAACGGGGCACTGACGCTGTAAAACAAGTGAGCTCTTTCAGCGAGCTCATTTGCGCCGCTTATTTGGATTCTTGAGAGCGCTTACCTCGGCGACTTGTGATGCCTTCTGTTCTTGAAGAAAGAGCGATCGACTCATGGCGAAGAAAGAAAACGAAATTTAAGATGAAAAATTTTCACACTGCTTTTTAGCAAAAGTGGTAAACCTCATATTAGCATATTGTTCTAGCATTTTGTTCGGGCTGGCACTAAGACCGACTGACACGATACGAGGGCCCTACTTACGACAGAAGAGAAGATTGCTTTCATAATTACACTCGCAAAAACAGCATAGTTTGCTAACGGTTATCAAATGCTGCGCATGCAAAAGAACGACAAGCAGTCGGGCTCGCAGAAGTCGAGGCAGGTACCTTAACAAAGCTGCACTTCCAAAACGTGGGTGACATTTGCACCGCACGGACTTCGTACGGTAGTGCGCTTTGTTGCAGCCGCCTGCCCTAACAAGACGCAGTGACTGCAGGGCGCTTCCGGCGAAGAACACTGAGACCTAGAGCGATGTTAGCAGCGAAGATATCGCAGACGAGCTAATATGAGGCATGCTTCGCGCAGGAAAGGGAAAGCAAAACTAATGCTGCTTTCCACGGTCGCCGAATGGAAATACGGCGCTTCTGTCGGAATGATACTCACATTCTTCGCAGAGATTGACTGTGCGTCGGAATATTTAAAATTTACTCGCGCACAAACAGAGCTCCGCACGGCTGCATTATTAGCAGAAATGATGAGGAGGGGAAAAAAACCTATAGTGAACTCATCGTTAAAATAGGTGAAATCCGAAGAACCTCTGGAGCTCTTGGCTGCACGACGGCAAAAGCCATGCCGTAAGCCCCCTCGTGAATTGACTGAAATGAGCACCTCTCGCGGCCTCGATGCCAATGTCCCATTACCAGGGTAGTTTCAGCCACTAGTGACAGGAGGAGAACTGATGTTTAAAAATTAAGGGTTTGAACCCGACCGCGGCGGCTGCGTTTTTATCGAGGAAAAACGCTAAGGTGCCGGTGTGCTTGTCGATGTCAGTGCACGTTAAAGATCCCCACGTGGTCGAAATGATTCCGGAGCCCTCCACTATGGCACCCGTTTCTTCCTTTCTTCTTTCACTCCCTCCTTCATCCTTTCCCTTAGGGCGCGGTTCAGGTGTCCAATGATATATCTGACAGATACTGCGCCATTTCCTTTCCCCCAACAACAACAATTATTATTATTATTATTGTTATTATTATTTATTGTTGTTGTTGTTATTATACTGCACATGCACGCAGCCTGACAAGTTCCAGCGATGGTCGAATTCGCTTATGCACTGGGAAATGAAGCTGCTTTGTTTTTGCCGGCGGCGGTCCGAATTGCGCTCAAGGATGAAGTTTGAAGACCGTTAAAGGGACACTGAGGAGAAGCCTATCAAAATTTTTTTGCTTGCAATGTCTGAAAGTTCGGCATTTCATGGCTTTGTTGACGCTTGTCCGGCAGAGAAAGATGCATTTATTTGAAAGAAATTTGGATTCGAAGTTGAAAAATTTTTTTCCCGCCGCTCTGATTCAAACTCAAGAACTCTTATGACGACACAGAACAGAGTGACGTGAACGTGACGTAAACGGAGACTCCATAATTTCTGGCGGCTAGCGGTGCGATCTAGCAGCTGCCGAAATGAAAGCTACCGCCGCCGCACGTACGGCATCTATCGGGGGTCGCCACCGTCGCTTCGTTTACGTTTGCACCGGCGTCTTGCCAGCATTACGATGGATTCCGTTCCCGAACCAGACGACGTAGTTCTCGCAAAAACTCTGGCCTGCATTTCAGCGACCTCAGCCCCACAGAGCGTGCGATGCTTTTGAGGGAGCACGGTTAGGTTAGGCGCCGGCGGGTGGTTTCCCCCTTCCTCAGAGAGCAGCCGTTGCAAACTAAATATCATAACCCCAGTGCGGGGAGTCGCGAGGGGTGCGTTGCGCCCATCGGAGGCTGGCCAGGGCTTTGGGGCCAACGGATTGTGATTCCTTGAACGGAGCGGTTGCGCGGCGCAGCAGGCAGCGTCTAGGTCGCCCACGGTTGCTTGGGCCAAGTTATTTAATTTTCTTTTGCCTCAAAAAACAAATGGGTGCTCGAGGGCGGTCGCGTTTAAACTCGGCGGCTTGAAACCAAAGCCGGCGCACGACCCTTCAACGGCTTCCGCTTGATCCAACGGGTCCACTGGATCTGGCTTTCTCGCCAACTTGCATGTACCTTCAGATATGTACTGTGAATGGATTAAAATAGCCGAGCTCGAAAAGAACAGCTCCGCCGAACTGCCGCAGCTATTGAATATAACGCGCACCTCGCCGCGGAGCCAAATCAGTCTGGCCGGGCCGGCGGCGGCTGGCGCACCCGGCGCGAAATAGATACATACTCCAATCTCCCCGCCAATGCGGTCAGAGTGCGCCGAAGCTGCCGAACGCGTCGGCGGTCAAGTGCAGTTGGAGTATAGAGGGTCTCGCTTTGACCGACGTATCTTCGCCATGCAGGGCGCGCGCGCGCCTCGCCGCAGCATAAACGCTGCCTTAACAGAGCCTGCGCTTTACCGCTAACCAACGTATTCAGCGGCGGCATCCATGGGAGCCACTGAAACCCCCGCCCACTCACTAAATAAAAGAAGTCCGGTGCCGAGGTTCGGAATCGAACCAGGGCGTTTGAGGCGGAAACGCTACCGCTCCGCTACGACGGCTCAAGTTACAGCCGTCAATAAAGGCGCATCTAGTGAATGCATTCTTCTGATACAGAAATCTGCGCGCTTTCGCTAGGTATATCCTGGCCTAACAGAGCTAGGCCATCAGCAATTTTTCTTAACTGCATTGTACCTTGTCTCCCGTCCCTAATAAACGATTACCGTTAAGTAGTTTGAAGTTGACTGGCACAGCAGGGAATGTTTCATCGGGCAAGCGTGCGAATACACAAGTGCTGCCTTGTACGATCAACGACCATCGTGCCATCACAGCTTTTCATCGACCGTGACGATTATCTGACAAGCCTTAACAGGCTCCTTCACAAGTTAACTAGCACTTGAAGCGGCAATTGGAGTTCCTCTGCTGTTCGGCACTTGTAAATCGAAGCGCGTCAAAAACAAAACGACGGGGCACGCAAAGCTCATAGACGCGAAGCGGCATAAAAAATCGAAACTCTCCTGGCCCCCCGTGGCGCCGCCAAGCATCCGTTTTCTTTGCTTCCAACATTCAGGCTTTCTTTTGCCTGCCTTCCTTGTTTGTTAAATTGCACTATTGGTTTTAAAACAAAACTTACTTCAATATTGATCTGCGCAACCTACCTTTGTCGGCCTCAGAGATTCGCACACCCAAGTAGGATGGAAAATTCCTACAAGGTGGCGTCTCTTGTCCTATGGCGTCACCACGCTTGTACTTCACGAGATTGGCCTGCGGTGGCGATACCTGTATTTTGGTTCTAGCTATTTTCTACCTTACAAGAGCTTTGTTTTCAGTAAGAGCGGCGTTTTTGTGATCAGGAGCTGGTATTCTATCGATACAAGCCAACTTTAAATATCTCCTCAGTGTCCCTTTAAGATCTACTCGCGTTTCGGCTCTCAGCGTTATGCGTTATAACACAAACAGTAACCCAGTGGTTGCCATGGTAACCGAAGTGGTTATATAATTTAATAAAATAATAACGGGCGCCAGCGTGATGCCGAGCACCAAAACTATAAGCTCAAATATGGCGATCGGGTATATATATCCCTGTCGGACAGGCATCAATGTCGGGCCACTTAGCCCCGACATTCGTGTTAAATTTGTGGGCCAACCGTTTGCCGCAGAATGTTCCGGATGGTGTCATATACGATTCAGCCTTTCGTGCAGGATAAACGTACCAGTTAACTTGGAGCCCACCTCGCGACAGGGATTCGAACCATCGACCTATGTACCCTCTATTCCACGTCTTTAAGAATCTTCGTATGAACATTGCGGCTCAACAATTTGTCGCAGTGTTCGGGGGTGGGGGTGTTTTGCGATTTCCCGTTACGTGCAGCATAAGCTTCCTATTTAAGTTCGAGTCTAGCTGGCGCCAGGGATTCGAACCGGCGACCTATGTTAGGTGCGCTAACGCTCAATATTCGATCGCTGCCTCAGCATCGACTCATTTTTTTCATCTGAATACCGTTGCCATAACAACGATACGACGCTCCGTTGACCTTCCTCCAGCCTCTATGGGGAATAATTGGAGCTGCCACCTGTTTTGGCTGAACAATGGTATATATTGGAAGTTTCCCGTACCCTGTCTCTATGAACTGAGCTGTGGCTGCTGTCCAATTTTTGTTGCGTGTAGCCTGTAACCTTGGCAGTGTCCACTATCGCCACCGGCAACCTTAGCGCGAATGTGGAATGTCCTGTCATACCGCAAGTGCTATCTGGAAAATGATCGAGCGCTGAGGGCACCAGCTGTGCGAGAACCCTCTTGTGCTACCCATGGCATCAAATCCGCCAGAACCGAGGCCCTCGTTAAGCTATTCAGTGAAGGAAGAGAAATGAAGGGCTCTTTAGGACATGCATATGAGGGAAGCCAACAGTCGATGAAACCATGGAAAGCGTAAGGGAAAGTTTATTTTTATTTGAGTGTTTATCAACGGAAAATTAGTAGTGTAATAATTTTGTACCTCAAGGACAGTTGATTAAAAAGCGTCGCCGGGGTGTCAGTGGTTATGGCGCTCGGCTGCTAGCCCGAAAGATGCGTGTTCGATCCAGGCCGTGCCAGTCGAATTTCGATGGAGGTGAAATTCTAGAGGGGCCGTCTACTTTGCGATGATGGTGCACGTTAAAGAACTCCAGGTGGTCGAAATTTCTGGAGCCCTTCACTACGGCGTCCCTCACAGCCTCAGTCGCTTTGAGATGCTGAACCCCCACCCGAAACCATAAACCAGTTCATTGGAAACTGCAAGAAAAAAGAATCGCTTGTTGCCGGTGGGATCCGAACCCACACCATCAGCATTTCGCGTACGGTGCTGTACCAGCTGAGCAACTGCGGCGGTTGTCCTAGTAGTCTACCTTCAAGTCGCTTCTTCCCATCATAGATGTGGGATATAGTCCAGGTAAAGAGTAATCTCAGATCACATGATGCACCCCGAGCACGCCATTTAAAAGGCGCACAGCAGGAAATAAATGTATACAGTATAGTGAATGTATACAGTAAAGTAGTAGGCCTAGCACCGCAATGTTCGTCGGATAGTAAGACTGAATACACGCCCACCTACTTCTTAGCAGTTCTGCACGTTGCAGATTTGCCAGCAGTCTTCGAGCACCACCACTTTAGCAGATAACAGCAATTTTCTTTACAGATGCCACATACCGCAGTCTTGTCACCTCTCGCCTCAGTGCCATTGCGCTGATAAAAGAAAACTACCAGTTATTGGTAATAAGAGAATTATCACATAACCACTGCATCTAGGAAAATAAAGCCGATTATCAGTAAATTGAACTCGAAGTGGATCGAAAATTAACCCGAATTATGTGGAGGTGAACGGTAGGGGTGAAGATTGTACCAAAGCATCGGTACGAATAAACCGGAAGTTCGATTTAAGCGAGTTCAAATTAGCGAGCTTTCACAGTGCATGGCGTTGGTGCGTGTTCTATTCCTGCGGGTAAAATGCTTGTGGCTGCCATTCACCGCATTGATTTGTGCGCCTCTGTACGGGGCGGCGGAAGCTTCCTTGGCGCGATGTCAAGCCCTTGAGAGAGCTCGCCTTCCATCCGGGCCTTGGGCCGCAGGTGTATTCTGACTGTAGCTGCATCGCCACCGTGCGCGAGAAGGACGTCCTGTCAGTGCAGGGCGAGCTGACGCGCTGCCAGTCGACGTTCAAGGCGCTCGCACCCTTCTCGATGGGCCTCTTCTTGGCGCTCTTCGGGACCTTCCTCAACAGCGCTCCCGGCATGAGCGCCACCATTCGGTGCGTACGCCCCTTTGCGCCCCCGCGCGCACCAACCGTCGCGTGTCGCGCAGGACCGTCGGGGAGCCGACCAAGCCGGTGGCATTGGGTCTGCAGTGGGTCTCGGTGCGGCTCTTCGGTAAGTTCTCTCCATTTGTCCTTCGTGGAGACTGCAGAGTGGCGGGTGGCACGCAGGCACCATCTTTGCGCCCGTATTGTTTGGCTCCATCATCCACCGCAGCTGCCTTACGTGGCAGGGCCTGTGCGGCGGCCAGCGTGGCACGTGCATCATAGGAAGGAAGGCCTCAGACGTCGCTGGCACATACCCACTTCGGGGCAGTGGCCAAGATACAGGCGGTTAATTACTGGATACAGGAAAGTTTTGACGGGAAGAGGAGTGGTAATAGTATCTAGTCTGATAGATTGGAAGAGGGAAGGAAAGGGGTCCAGTTAACTTGGAGATCAAAGACGGGAAGCTGGCAGGTCCACTCCACGTACAATGCCCTTAGTGCACGCAAGCTGCTCAGGAATGAAGGCTTTATCCGGCAGAGAAGTGAAGGTATTACACCGGAGCACATCCGACACACACTCAATGTTTGCCGACTTACAAAAATGACGTAACATATAGCGCTACGAAACCAGGATGAACAATGAAAGAGACACCATGTTCCTGGTTTTGTAGCGCTATATGTTCCGTCATGGCAAGCCAACTCGCCCGAAAAGCCACTCTGATTACAAACAATGCCACGCCTTCCCAAAGGTCGCACTTCATAGATGTCGCGATAGTGACTGGTTAGACTTTTAGTTGATGCTGTATTGTTTTCGAATTCTTCATTTTGAAACTTCCATTTCCAACCGGTACAAGCGCCACAGGAATTGAATTGACACCAGTTTTTAGAAATGAATTCAAAGGCGAGCTTCCGGGCGGCAGCCTGGTCGAGCCATCACCCGGGGAGGTGAAAGACATGCCTACACACAGTGCGCCGACAACCTTACATCACCCGAGTCAGCAGAACAACCCTGAACCCTAGCAAAAACCCCACGAACGTAGAACGGCATCGCCAAAGGAAACGCCGGCACCAACAGGAAACGAAGCAGGTAGGCGGTGACGAAGCAGCAGCAGGCACGAACGAACGACCAACCTACCTGACGCCAACATGTCTGAGGCCGATGTTGACCAGAGCAGCTTGTCGTCCTCATCTTCTTAACACAGCTTCGCTATTGACGAGACTGTCATCGCGCCTGGACAGGAGCGGAGGCCGCCGTCGGCGTCTCCTTCGTCATCGAGGTTTAGTGTCGGCACAGATATTTCGCCTGGGCAGGAGCCAAGGCCGTCTCCTGACATGAACCTGTGCAATCGCGGTCCCCTTCTGCATCGAGGATTAGCGCCAGCACTTGTAGTAGCTTGTCTTCGGATGTTGAGATGGTCGCTTTGAGTTCGAGCTGAAAGCGTCCACATGCGTCGACTACGGACTCGGACATTTCTGCTGGTCGGACAAGGAAGCCTCGTGCCTCCTCTGGTCCGACACTACGAAAAAATTGCTGATGGCCTAGCTTTGTTAGGCCAGAGTATACGGAGCGAAACCGCGGCGACTTCTGCATCGGAAGAGTGCCTTCACTAGATGCGCCTTTATTTATGGTTGAAGCTGGAGCCTTTGTGGCGGAGTGGTAGAGTCTCCACCTCAGATGCCAAAGGCCCTGGTTTGATTCCGAGCCTCGGCATAGGTTTTCTTTTTTAATTCAGTGACTGTGCGGGGGGGGGGGGGGGGTGTTCAGTGGCTCCCATAGATGCCGCCACCGAATACATTGTTTAGCGGTTAAGCGCAGGTTCTGCTAAGGCGCGTTTATACTCCGACGAAACGCGCGCGCTGCACGGCGACGTCACATCGGCCAAAGCGAGGCCCTTATACTCAAAGTGCGCATGAAGGCTTACGCTTTTGGCGTATTCGCCGCATTCTGACCGCACTGGCGGAGACTTGGAGCATGTCTCTATATCGCGCCGAGTGCGCCAGCCGCCGCCGGCCCAGCCAGACCGGTTCGGCTCTGTGGCGAGGTGCGCGTTGGGACGTCTTGTGCCTCATCGGAGCACAGCCACGACCAACTCGCAAGTTCGCGGCCAGTTAAGCTTTCGGTTAAAAAAAATGAGAAAAAACCACAGCCCTTTCGCAGTTCCAGCCTTTGCGAAAAGAGTGTTATTAATCCAAGTGAAAGCCGACGCAGCACTGCGGTTTCATGCATTTTGTATCAACCCGCAAGTTGGACGCTATACTCCAATCTGTGCTGTATTAGAGCGCGTCGCAAGATGAAAAAAAAACACACAAAAACGTATGAAGTAATCGTAACTAAAATACGACGCAGGCGGCATTCTTTACTTTTGTGGAAGAAAGCACGCCGGAGGCTTTGTAATGACCCAAGTAATAAACAGAGTGCGCACTAAATTATAAATAGTAAAAAAAAACGGGGCAATAGATTTTTTTTCTTTCGCACTGAACACGGCCGCCGTGTGCGTGCTCACGTGTCCTCCGCGTTTGTAAAGCAAGAACAGACAAGATTATATGCGACCTAGAAAAACGGATTCCACGCTAGAACACTTCCTTCCCTTTTTGTTTTAACTGCTTCCTTTCATGACACCGAAAATGGCCAAAACGTAATGTTCTTGGTCATCCCCGACACCGCATGTGGTTACACTTTTTCGTTTTCTTTTTGTCCTCAAGAAAGCTGGCTCAAGGAGAAAGAAATGTTCATATGGGAAGAACGAATTGGTAGTAAAAAAGTACGCCCGAATTAGCGCAAGGGTATGGGAGAGCACTCGGTTAAATACAAGCTGATCTCCCCTGGAAATGAATTGCGCAAGACGAAGACATGGTGAAGCCATAGCGCTCGAACTTACGCAAGGTCGCGCTCTGCTCCCGGACACGTTGGAAACATCGGAGGCACACAAAGGAACGCCTTTCCGTCCTTGTAGAGCCGCAACGAGCTGGGAATTGTAGACTGCTCATAAACGTATACGCGTATACCCTACGAGGAATGCTAATAATGAACAACTCATTTTGGACCGCGTAAGTTAAGCGCAGCGGAGGTAATTCGCGGAGCGTACACTAAACGACGAAGCCTTATCATTTTTGCAATCAGCACTTCTAGCGTCGCTATTTGGAAGCGTCCAGGACGAAGGCACTTGCTCACCTGACCGGCTTGCGTGCAGTGTCAAGTGGCAAGTGAAGGAAGTAAACGCAACCTACCGAAAGCTACCAGCACAACTTCTTAGCATGTCCGGTGGAAGGGGAGAATTTACCGATAACATGAGAGCTACCAGATTTAAAATCAGTGAAAGAAAGAGCACAGCACTGCGAAAAATAATGGTGCAGCTAGACCGGATTGAGTACGGTCAACACCTTCACTTAACTACGTTACACGTTTCAAAACCAGTAGAATCACTTCACTGCAGTCAATAGCTGCTTCGTACTACAAACGCACACAGGCCAAAATCATTTGTAGCCCCACAGCTGCTGCGCCTGAAACATTTCGAGCACTTTCTCCGCGCAGCGAGTAGAGTCCGAAGTTCGTCCTGGTGAGTGCAACTACCTGACTAGGGCCGTTCCCGTGCAATTCAAGTATTTTGGACACGGACCTGTATCTGTTGGGTCACGCAGCATGTCGGTCCGCACAGCTTCACCTTCCAGTTCGTGCAAGCGCCTTCTCAACAACAGTGAGAATGATTGGGCTAATGCGGTATGACTGCGGACAAGCTACAAGATGTTGACGAAAGTGCATGGGCGGTCTCAGCTAATCTATGAAAGAACGCAGAGGTAAATTCATTAAAAAAAACTGCCTTACTACGAGCAGTGCGACCTTATGATAGTCAGTATTATCGGAATATTTAGCAGTCAAGGATAGTGCTCCTGATTAGTTGCGAAAGCAAAAGATGGTATCGTAGATGTAGTTTGCCAACGACAAAGTTTTGAAAATGAAACCCCGCAGATGAATAGTTTCCTGCCATTCATCCACCAGGAATCGATGGGGCTGTCGGGGCTAGATGGCGCCTTGTACACGGGCGCCACTGTGCAGCCGCTGCACTCATTAACCAGCCCGTCAGTTGCGGTCCTCTTGCACCCACAACGAAGGTGAGGCAAGCTTGTGGCCCACCATGTCCTGCTGGCAGCCATCCTGCTGTAGCCTCCCTGTGACCCTGATGTCCCGCTGACCCGTAGATGCGGTGCACCTAATGTTATCGTGCTGCGCGGCTTCGTGTGCGAGCTTCACCAGCTCTTCCTGGAGCACACGGAAGCCAGGTGTGCAATGCGCAGCACGGGCACCACCAGCGGGTTTAGATCAGAAGGCCTGGGAGACCAGCGGCAGTCCGGCCGAGGACCAGCAGCTGGTGGACAAGTTCTTCCTCGTCTTCTCTGACGTCCGGCAGGGCAGACGGCGCAAGGGCAGCAGGCGCACCATAAGGGTCGCTTCGGGACGAAAGACTCCAGCAGCATCCTGAGCTAGATCTCGGGGCAGGATGGCGAGTTCTTCTGCACTTTCGGTGGTGTGTAGGCATGGTGGCGTAAGCACTGCTGGTATGCGCTTAACTGGGTTTGTCCAGGGCCAGATGACGCCAGCAGCATCCTGGGCGAGATGTTCCAGCAGGACAGCGAGTTGTCCCGTGTCTCTGATGATGAACCCAGATGACGCAAACGCACCAGGTGCCTCCAGAACGTGGTTTGTCGCAATTCTGGTAAGTCGACTGACGGCGTGGTCGAGAATCAGGCGCTCGATGTGGCCACCCTCGATGCGACGACGGTACAAGGCGCATCCTACTGGCATCGCTAGGCGCCGGGTGTTCACAAAGACGACATGATACCATTCGTCGGCTCCAATTTTGACCTGGTGTTCATGCTGACCAGTGCGTTCTTGTTTATCCTCAGGAAATGGCAATTCTATCTGGTTGACCATGGAAACGAGCCCGTTCTTCTGGGCAGATTCACGGCGGCACTTCAGTGTCCAGGAAAATAGTGGGACATTCCGAGCACCAGACAGAAGAGAGACGTCTATTACCTTTGCATGGAGGGCGCATGTCCCGTCGTAGGCGTCCAGCCGCTGGTCATTTGGCAGGCATCCGCAGGACGCAATTAAATATCTCTGGAGCCACCACAGATGATGCTGCTCAGCCCTGCTGGAGCGGGGCGCTGTCGAAGTAGGGCACTTATGAGCAGACTCCAGGAGAGCAGGGGCTCTCCGCCTGCCATCTAAATCCTGGGCTCCAGCGTGCCGCCAAGCTTCTGCAGGAAGGACCCCATGGCTAGGCTCGACGTAGACGCAGTCCTCTCTGAAGGCCACCAGCACCGCCGGTTTCAGTTTTACCGTGCGCTGAGGTATCATCTGGATTCTCTAGGCTGGTAGGCAGCCCAGGCTGGCTTCGGTTGCTGAAGGCAGCTGTTGCGTAAGCCTTGTTGGCCGGAGGAAATTCTGAGTGAGCGTGGCACGTTCGTGTGGTGGCTTGCGTCGAAAGCGGCTCGAGGACACGTGCGCGAGAACCCTTCTTCATTCTCTTTGCTCAAGAGACGCTCAGATGGTGATCCTATGCACTGAGTACACTAACATTTAATGACCGATTGATTGGCTCCTTATTTTAGACCGAGCTTAATCCTTTTCAACGTGCCTTTTTTTTAAGGGGATGGTCATTTAATGTTTTAAGCATATATTTGCGAACAACCCATATCTCAGAGGCGCTGTACAACATCGGTGTCAATTTTTTTCCCCGAAAAAAAAGTGTAATGCTGGGAAGTTTCTCTCTATCGTTTTTTTTTGGACAAAGGGAGTCATGACTTTGGCAAACAACCAATTAGAGTTTTTCACCAGAAAAGGTAATTTCACTGCTGAAGTGTTTGTGTATCGTAAAATGGGCCGAAGTAATTGCAGATGTAATGAGTAATTTTGTGATATTGTTACCACGTCTAAATACTATACTTCACCGTTAAATAGTCTGCACGCAGACATAGTTAAATAACCCGCAACATGTCAAGAATGTGAGCGTTTTAATTTAACTGCATTATTGTTATTGCCGCTAAAATTGCATACCCTTTGACTTGAGACTACGTATTTTGGACTGCTTATGAAAAGTTTTTGGTTTAGCCTCTCCATATTGGAGTTAGCCGTTTACAACTTAGGAGCGCGGTGTATACGAACTTGTCCAACTTTAACCGCAGCTGTGGCCTAGCAATTTGAACATCTGCCTCGCATGCGGGAGGTGCGGGGTTCGATCCCCAGTGCCGCCGGGTACCCACCGGTGATACAATGGGTAGAAGCTTTCCCCTGGCTGGTGCTCGGCTTCTTTAGGGTGAAATGCTTGGAAAATCGGTCTTTGACCCCACCCTGAGTAGACGAAAAACACGTTTTGCCATGGCGCTCTTTGGCCGCAGATGCCCTTACGGCATAAAAATTCATGAACATCACCAACTTGTTCACTTATACGGCTCAGTGGCTATGGCACTCAGCTGCTGAACGCGAATTTGGTGGCTGGGTTTCCGGCCGCGGCGGCCGGAAACCCAGGTGTATGCAAAATATATAGAATTTTAGAATTAGTATATAGATTATAAAACCATGTATAATAAATGTGATTTCCGTTAAAGAAACCTAGGCAGTTAAAATCACTTCAAGTCCTTCACTACTGTGTGCATGTTCTGCAGCTTTAGTGCAGGTTTGGTGCGTAAAAATCTGTCAAGTCTTTTAAGTAAGCACACGAAGATGAGAGTGGAGAGAATGCCTGAGCTTTATAAAA
This sequence comes from Amblyomma americanum, assembly GCF_052857255.1. NCBI lineage: Eukaryota > Metazoa > Arthropoda > Arachnida > Ixodida > Ixodidae > Amblyomma > Amblyomma americanum. The sequence continues at coordinate 32,361,396 of NC_135497.1, read as the reverse complement.
GTACACTGTACAGGTGGCCACGTTTATGAGTGCACTGCATGCATGTTCGCATAGGCAAGAGGAAGAGGAGCTATTCAGGTGAGCTTTGCAGAGGATGAGGACAATGAAGGCAGCCTCAACAGAATAGAAGGGGTTCTAATTGGGAATCAGTAGGAATGAATTCCTGCTCCAGCTGTATCCCGCATTTTGCGCTTCGCCAAAAGTCTGTGTGCGAGCTATCGATCACGACATGAGACAAAGCTGGCGATAGCGCAACTTCAACATGTGTGCAGGCATCAGGGTCCCGTCTTCGCGACAATCCCGTATTCACGACACATTTAAACCACGAGATTCAAAGCGCGAAATGCGGTGGTATTCTGTGGCATAACATTGTCATGCTTGTTGTTTTCTTGTGCTCTTTATTTAATGCCGCCAGCATGTGGTTTCATCGTTTGTTTTCGACACCGCACGCAACCGGTTCACTGTTCAAGGGATTCTGATCACGCGTTACAGCCTCTACAGAGTCCGACATTAGTGTCTGCTTTTTAGGAGACGTGTTATGAGACGTTTGCTTTATGAGACCCCCCCACCCCCCTTTTTTGCAATGCGAATTTCCTCCGGGTAAATAAACTATGGGGACGCTTAAGTCACCTAAGAGTGGAATGTGATATCATTAGTTTGCACTTTTGTTCGCAGCTTTTCGTGCAATTTATGCGTGTGTTTAAGTCAGTTTCGTTGCAACTGTCGGTCCATCAACTGCCATATTCGGACTGATAGCTGTAGTAGCAGGCATCCGCTATGCTGACATTTGCACATATCGCATTTTTCTCTGATTTTTCATTACGATTTTTTTTGGAGCTAATGCTACCTAGATTGCTATATAGAAACAAGGCTGCTCACAACCCAGTGGGCAGGCTGTGATGACGTCACAAGAGCCCGTCTCGAGCAATCATTAATTTAATTGCGAACTTCCACGATGGGCAGGTCGCTTACAATCCGATGGCCAGGTGGCCACCTGTCGCGGTGAGCAGGTTGTGATGGCGTCACAAGATCACGTGACCAGTCAGAGAGAGAGAGAGATAAAACATTTAATATTTCCTTGAAGTGTTCTACGATTCAGGTAGGCGGACTCCTCAGTTCAGGACTCCGGTGGCTTGGGCGGATGCCTGGACCAGTCTGATGATGCGACACTGGTCCTCCAGACCATTGCTGGTCAGGGCTGCCTCCCACTGCTCGTATGATGTCTGTAATGTTTTTAGATGAGGTGGTTTTTGGGGACAATTCCAGGAAATGTGAAACAGCATAGGCTTATCGCCGCACCATGGACAGAAGGGGCGGTATTTGGACGGGTGAATGAAGCTGTACAAGTACAGGTTAGGGAAGGTATTCGTTTGTATTCGCCTCCAAAATGTGGCTTCTTCTGTGGTGAGTTTAATATGGGGAGGGAAATATATTCGACGATCTAATCTAAGCATCTCCAGCCGTTCCCCATAGTTTGATGGTAGAGGGGTTATACGGGCAAGGACCGCTCGGTTTGGTAGCTCACGAGCTAGATCGTTTGGCGCATCGCTGCCTTCAAGACCTGTATGGCCCGGGGTCCAAGGAATGTTATGGGGCGTTGAAGTGTAGGTGAGAGGCCCGACGGTATGAGTAGAGCCGCTGTCATTTTTGGGACTCTCCCTGTAATGTAATATTGACAGGCTCGCTTCGAGTCAGTTATTATGTGAGCTGATTTGTCCGCCAGATCACAATGCCTTATGGCGAGGGCGATGGCGGAGGCTTCCGCCGCGGCAGGATCCTCAACCCGGAGTGAAACACTCGTCAGTAGTTGAAAATTGTGGTCAAGGGCGACTGCAACAAAGATGCTCGGTTCAGTGTACGCCGCCACGTCTACATAGACTGCTTTGTGATCTGACTCTAGACGCCGGCGTAGATGAGCGACCCTAGCCTCCCGTCTGCCTTTGTGGATTTCTGGATGCATATGTTTTGGGAGCGCAGCCACCGAGATTTGTCTTCTTATGTTTGCAGGTAGGGAATTGTGTCGCCAGAGCTCTTGTAGATCTCGTGGTGTACCAATGCGCTGAAGAATGGCTCTTCCGGTGGTGGTCTGCTAGAGTCGGGCTCTCTGCGATGCTAAGACCGGATCTTTGATCTACTCAAAGGTGTTGTGGACTCCAAGCTTGATTAGACGTTCGGTCTAGGTGCTTGGAGGAAGGCCGAGAGCTGTTTTGTACGCGCTGCGAATGACAGTGCCGGACTGCTTATGTTCTCCCTTTGTGAGATGATGATACGGAAGGCCGTATGCTATTCTGCAGATAACCAAGGACTGTACAAGGCGAAGAGTGTCTTCCTCGCGCATGCCTTTCTTGTGGCGTGTTATACGACGAATCATACGTGTAATTTGGTGGGTGGTTGTTTTGAGAGTTTTTATGGTATGTCCAGCGCGTAGGTTACTTTGAATCCAAAGCCCGAGAATTATAATGACCGAGACCTCTCGAATCGGTTGGCCTTCTACATAAAAATCTATTGGTCCAGAGTTTTTGTAATTTTGACCGTGCACCCTGATTACTTCTGACTTCTCCGGTGCACAGCGAAGGCCACTACTAGCGGCAAATGTTTCGACAATCGATGCCGCTTCCTGTAGGGCTTGTTCCTTCTGTGCAAGGGATCCCTTAGTCGTCCAGATAGTTATATATCGTCTGCATACAGAGTAAATCCTATATCTGGTAATTCCTGCAGCTGACGAGCCGACTGAATCCGCATTTCGGCCCTCTCTTTTCGGGTTACGCAAATGAGAGATTTCAAAAGCTATCTTCAAAATGCAAAAGTTCACACAGCAGTCTCTCGTGGTTCTCGCACTATTTACGGCGAGCTTCGTCCGGCGCGAAGAAAAGCTGACATGTCTTCATAACATCCTCCCAAGTGCTGAATGCTGTCACACGGTCGTATTAGTCCAGCCGGACCTCTGCGTCTTCTCTGTGGGAGCCAGAAAAAAAGGGGTACTCTTGACTGCGGGAGAACAACCGGAGTTGTCGCCGTTGGCAGGCCAATTGTTTCATTTCATTTAGTAATCTGATAGCGATAGAGTTCACGTCAAGAGCAAAATCCACCGTCCGACGCGATAAATTCTCTGACTGGTAGAACTCTACCGCTATCAGATTGCTAAATGAAATGAAACAATTGGCCTGCCAACGACGACAACTACGGTTGTTCTCCCGCAGTCAAGAGTACCCCCTTTTTTCTGGCTCCCTCGGAGAAGACGCAGAGGTCCGGCTGGACTAATACGACCGTGTGACAGCATTCAGCACTTGGGAGGATGTTATGAAGACATGTCAGCTTTTCTTCGCACCGGACGAAGCTCGCCGTAAATAGTGCGACAACCACGAGAGACTGCTGTGTGAATTTTTGCATTTTGAAGATGGCTTTGGAAATCTCTCACTAGCGTAACCCGAAAAGAGAGGGCCGAAATGCGGATTCAGTTCTGCATTCAACAACCAAGTGAACCGGTAAACGTGCGCGCCGAAAAATGACGCGCCTTTTCCGACGAGCTGGCATGACCAAACATCACTGAAGATCAGAATGTCAACTTTTCGATGCGTAGGATCCACGTCAGTCTAGTACAAAATCCACCCGAAACTGTCACAAAGTTCTTCATTGAAGCGTCCACTATCGAGAAAAGTTTGGACGTACGAACTCGCAAGAAGCAAAAACCAAGTTCCCTGGGTAAGTCACTCGGAAGGCATGGCTCTAAGTGGAGGTAACCAGCGGGATGTCATCCGCGAGATATTCCGTGAAAAGCTGCAGTAAGGTGCTGCTTCGCCACCGCAGCCTCAAGCAGCGGCACTCCATGAACGTCCTCTAGGAAGATGTCCACTATGTACTCAGGCCCTAGGCATTGACGGCTACAAACAACACAAACGCCCCACACAAAGACCTATGCTGCTGCAGCGCGCAGTCCTGGACCCCGACAAGAGGCCCCAAGGCTTCCTCCACCACGAAGGTGCCAGGCTGCAGCCCCACGACAGCGACGGAGTCCCAGAATTTCTGTGGTCAGATGTTCTGTAGCAATCGCTAGATTACGGTAGCATTTCGAGCCTTCAGCGTGGCGGCGCCGCCACCCTGTTGCTGCACCGCCATCCTGTGGCTGCGCCGCCACGCTGTCACGTGTCACGGTGTCACGTGGTTGGTCACGTGGTGCGCAGCAGCTGTCGGCGGCGCGGTGCCTTGGCTGATCACGTGGTTGGTCACGTGACGAAGTTCTACTCGGCCAGCTGTAGCCTTTAAGAGAATTTTATTTTTCCGAAAATATCTACAGTGCTAAGGACTCTTTACGCAAGTGGTCTGGTTTTCAAGGACATCACAATGAGTCATCATTGTACAGGTATCACATATATGCAAATGACATTTCAGTGGACAATTCTTGGTTTCTACACGAGCTGGCCTAAAGCAGCTTCATTATGAACTTAAGTGGAATACAAGGAAGGAAAAGATGAGCAACACTGGCCAAACTTCTTAATACGGAAGAATGGGCGTGGACACACCTCTATCGCTGACAACAATGAACCTTGTTTACCAGAGGAGCAGGAAGGCCTCCTCACCTAACACGACAAGTTCTTCATTCAAGTGTTTCAGCATCAAAGTTCTAAGGCGGTACAGTAAAGGGAACATTGCTTTCTGCGGGCGTCCCCGCAAGACAGCAAGTCCCCTCCTTTTCCAGAGTACATAAGGACCCACACACATTATTAATTCAACAAAGAAATCGTGACTGCGACTCTGCCACCGCATGCGCACCTGGAACATGCGCGCTACCAAGCGCCAGAAAGTGCGCGCGACAGGGCATTCAAAGACGGCATGGTTCAGAGTTTCAGTTCGACCGCATTGCGGACATGAGGCGGAGGGGGCCACGCCTCACGCCGCAAGGCGATCAGCTGTGGGTAACGCTTTCTATTTGCGAAGCCAGGTAAAGATGGATACATCAGCGGGGAGAGAGGCAAAGATTCTTTGCTTCCGGCTTTTGCGCACTTTCCTGCGCTGGTCTACATTCAGGGTGCGAAAGGCAACATATTCGCAAGTTTCACTCGCGGACAATTCTTTCAAATCACAATCAGGAAGTGTACCTTCAAGAAATTGTAAGGATTTCACGACATATGCATAGAAAACTGGCGACTTTTGAGCCGCAGGGCCTTTCCAATTTGATAACTCAGAGAAGCGACGCAATGTTCCCATCAGATATGCGGTGAGTGCTCTTCCTCGGTACGCTGCGTCTGAGATAAGGTCCCACATGGCCCTTGAGGCCAATACGCGACACATAGCTTCAAGATCCGGGATGCTGAAGTCACCTATGTTGGTGGGCAGGCGGACAAAAAACTCTTGCAACGCTCTCTGCGCGTCCAACCCAGAAGAAAGATCCACACGCTGTGGCCAGCCTCTGGAGGACGCGGCGAGGAGGGCACGCTATTTTTGCGACGTAGAATAAGGAAGCTATTATGCTTGTTCTGATAAGGTAAGCTCGTTTGGAAAAAGGTAGGCCGAAGGATTTTGAGACTTCGATGCGCTGATCAGCTTTGCGTGTTATTTCATTCCAGGTGGCTTGGGCTACGTCACCGAAGGCGAGGAACGTAACACCAAGGACTTTTACGCCACCTACCCATTGGACACCATCGAGAAATTGAGCATTAAAAGATCCAAAGCGTAACTCCTGGCTTTTAGCTGGATTGAGACGTGCACCTGACAGGCCGCTGTAAGTGTGAAAGAGCCTCAGAAATGCTCTATAGCTGTCAATGTTTCTAATAAACAGAGAAATATCCTCGGCATAAGCTGCTACTTTAACCTCGCCCAAGCCTGAAGAGGAAAGCCCCGTATCGACTTGCAACTTTGAATTTGTTGCAACAGCGGTTCTATGCAAAGGACGAAAAGAATTTATGACAGTAGGCAGCCCTGGCGCATTCCGCGGCTCACAGGAAGAGGGTCGGTTATCTGATCGTTCACTGTTAGGCTTGCTGCTAAGTCGGTGTACAACAATCTCAAGACGCCTATCAGACGCCCTGGGAAGCCAAAGCAGTCTAGAACTGTGAAAAAGTAGTCACGCTCAACGCGGTCAAAAGCTTTTTCTTGATCTAGGGAAACAAAAGCTCCCGTAATCTCCGTGCGCGTTGCAAAAGTGAACAAATCGCGGGTTAAAGCTAGTGACGAAAAAACTGTGCGTCCGGGCACACAACGTCTGAGCGTTGCTTTTTATGTCAGGAAGAGCTGACGTTAAGCGGTGTGCTAATATTGCAGCTAGTGTTTTATAATCGGAGTGCAGGAGGGAGATAGGCCTCCATGCTTTTGAGTCGGACGGCACACCACCACTCTTTAGAAGGAGCACTATGCGACTCTCGCGAAGATTCCTGCCGAAACCCGTCTACAAGAATGCCATTGAGCATGGACAAAAGATGCACATGTATCTCCGTGAAGAAAGTTTTGTAAAAAAACAAGTGGCAGCCAGTCTGGACCGGCTTCATGGGAGGTGTTAATTCCCTGGAAAACCAGGCGAAGCTCTTCCAGCGTGACTGGATTACATAGGCTGTCGCGGCGCTCTTCAGGTATGCAGGCTATCCCTGAGCAAAATTCACGAACGGCTGCTTTTAGGTCGCTTATGTCTGTGCTCTCAGTTGTAAAGAGGCGAGTAAAATGTTCACTAAAGACAGCCTTGATGTCCTCAGCGCCATCTGACTCTTCACTATGCGGAAGTTCGACAAACTGGATGGTGGAACGACCCTCTACGGAACCGTAGCGAACGCTGCGGAGTACAGCGGGTCCGCAACTGGTCTACCTCTAATATAACTTTGTGCTGCAGTTCGGGAGCTGAGGCAGAGCAGAAGTTCATAGCGCGCTTGTAGCTGATTGAGGTAATCCTACATTGTAAAAGTGAGGGGCGCACCACGCTGCACAATGCGTGCCCTTCGAAGGGTGTCGTTAATTTCTGCAGTTAAACGTAACTTTCTATCTCTGTCAGCTTTGGTCAGCTTGTCACGCCAACTAGCTTTTAAATCGTCCCAGCTGCGTGATTGTGCGCGATGACTGCACGTTTCAGCGAGAGCTTCGCGTAGGGTGGCCCCACTTTCGGGGTCATGCACTAGTGTCATGTCCATTTTCCAAAAATTCTTGGATGGGGCGGGGGTACCAAAGTGTAACCTCACAGACACTGGAAAATGGTCCGTTATACCCGGAACAGCTGGCGGAAAAGTCAGGACTTCGCAACTAGTGACATCAGTAGCGAGAATTGGCGGAAAGCAAAAACGATCGAGCCTGCTCAAGCTCGAGCCGCGTTGCCATGTGGCAGCAAACTCGTTACCATGTACCTGAACCCATGGGTCTAGAAAGCGTTACTCCTCAATGGGATCGCCTTTCTCAAAGCGTTACTACACACATCCATAGCTTGTTCGGCGTGTTTCATATGGCCTTGAACGGAGGAGTGGATGTGGTGGCGGTATTCACGAATACATTTACCAATATTTTGAGTAACCGTTCGTAGTACGGCATTCTGGGTGGTGTCATTGCATTTCTCTTTGCATATAGCTTACATGTTTCAGTCATGTTGAAGGCAAGCTTGTGACAGGGGTTCTGACCAATGACATATGCACCTTCGATTGCACGCTTTCTGAGACGCGACAGGGGTTCAGACAGATGACATACGCACCTTCGGTCGCATGCTTTAGGCGCGGTTGAGGTGTCCACCGATATGAGTTCTGAGAGCTACCGCGTCCGTTCCTTTCCTCAAAGCATCTCTGTTCGCATTCCTCCTCGTAAGCCGACTTACGTGTCCCGAGAATTTTGCGAATTAAAAGCTTCTCTAGGCTACCCCGTAGCGATTTCGCTGTGCTTGCGTGTTTGACCTTCAAGTGAGGCAAAGATCACGACTAAGCCATGGTATAACTGTGGTGTCCTACCGCATGCTACCTCAGGCACCTCAAGGTGAAGTCAAGGTAAAGGTCAAAAGTTGAGGTCAAAGGTCAAATGAAAAGTTAAGATATCTTAATAAGATTATGACTTGGACACCTCAGTCGTGCTTTGAGCTACGTGGCAGTAGTGACAGACGTGCGCTGCATGCATTGGCATTCACAAGGTTGTAGCAGAAACGCGGCACTGAAGCTGTAGACTGTCGGCGTTCTTTGTGTTCATTGGCGTTAGCGTTGCCAGCGTTCTAGACAGATGATTTCGAGGAAAGGAATAGTAATAATAATATTAATTGTTTTTTGGGGGAAAGGAAATGGCGCAGTATCTGTGCGACACGAATGGCATATCGTACCGGGCAGGTATAGCATGCAGGGAAGGTTGGGACGTGTAAAAACGAAGCCACGGTGCCGGTATGAGCTGGACGTTTAGTTGATTTTACGAAGGCTTCTAATGGGTGCAGTGGTTTGCCTGTTCTCGTGGAGGCTGCCAAAATGGAAGTAGATGGGCCTCTTGTTTTGAATGACTTTCTTGCTAGACCGAGGGTATGGCTGCGGGACTCCAGGAGCCCGGTCTAATGTATCGTGGTGTAGCAGGTTTATCACCTCGTCGCCTGCAATCCCGGCGTGGCCAGAACAGCGGATCCAGAGGGGCATGGAACCAAGTGCATCTGCCAATTCTACACGCAGTACAGATGAATCTGAAAATAAGCAGATGGTGTAATATGTCGTAACCGAATATCAAATATAACGAAAAGATCTAGATACAGCGAAGTGCTGCAGCATGATGTAGGAGAAAATTGGATATAGTTAACTACACCGGATGTAACAAAATGGTGTATTATGTCGCAGGCGAGAAATTAAAAGTGGTGTAGCATGTCGTAACTGAAAACTGGATAACAGCAGGAGTAGACAAACGCAATGCTTACGCATTTCTCGCCTTAAGCAGACTTAAGTGCCCTCTGATTTTTTTTCTTTCACGCAAAGCTCCTCTCCCCTGAGGTCACTGAGGTGTTGGAAATAAATAAATAAAAATTTACGCGCTACATGGCAAAGAAAACAAAACTAGAACCAATGGGGACAACAACAAAGCAAGGAACCAAACATACCGGAAATGCCATAGTTCACTCATTTCTCGACATCTTGTACAAGATGCGAACACGGTTGCAGAAGTCGACGATGCCCCACGCGCGGGACAAAAATGTTCAGCCAGACCATAAGAAACCAAGTCTCCTGCGGGCAGCGCATTGATCTACACCTACCCATGCCAAAGCAACGCACCGTTGGTCAGTATAGGGACGACTACGCAAACCGCCTCTGAGACATTTGTGTGCATGTACACATGCAAGCTATATCGCCACCCCTGGCGTGTTGTCAAGGGCAGCTGCTGCAGTCAGTAACACCACACCGCAGCGAAACATTCTCGTAAACCCCTCCTCGTTATAGCGCAAGGCTCTTCGCCATGCATACCTCTCGGCGTTGCGGCTGTATATAAGAACGATGCAACGACAGCGCGCCTGCTGCATGTCCTCAACGCGAAACCACGCTTATCATGCTTCGATTGTCCATGCAGACTACGCGAGTTCAATGACCAGGCGCTGCGCACACTAGTCGCTACGTTACGGGAAGAACTTCAGCGGCAGCCGGACGTGCCTTCAGTTCTTTTGTTTTTGCGTGTGTGCGTTAATCCTTGCCTTGTCGAGATCAGGCGCACAGAGGCACGAAAACACTTATAATTGGAATGCGTGTCTATTTCTCTGCCTCGCAGACCTGCGTGGAGCAGGCCTACACGCGGTGGGACAAACCAAACACACTCGGCGTGGTATGTTGCTTGATAGATCTCGGTATGCGATTACGTACAATAAGCGGAGTTTCGCGTTCGTGTGACGTCATTGTAAGCGGTTCTCGAACAGTGCTTAGCAAAGGAGCACGTTACGTGTTGTTGGAACACGTCTGGAGATGCGTGTCTTCTTTTTGCAAGCTAATGTTTTTACAGGTCTTTGATACAGATAAGTGTGTCAGCAACCCCTCTGTGTGCCTTAGTGAAAAAGAAATGTCATTTCTGAACGCCAATGATAGGACGAAAGATTGGAGGAACGGGAGACAATTCCGATAATCATGCCACGAATGCGTGAGGTGATGTGTTGGTTTCTGTTTTGTTGTTTTGTACCTAGTTCCTATATAGGCTGGCTCAGAGCAATAAAACACAGTTGTTAGTCAGCGCTTGTGTTTGCGTCCTTCTCGTCTCGTATTTGTTACTGCTGCGCTGCAATTTTTCCAGTACTTTGAAGGGAGCGTCCACCGGGCCTTTACTGGTGTTTAGCCCTTCCCGTCAAAGCTGCTTTGTCGTTTCGTTGTTCATGACAAGAAAAGCATTAAAAAAAGGAACGTAACACCTAGGATGTTCGCAAACATCAAATAAAAACAATACTCTCCCAGTTAGGAGACCCAATGCGTACGGCCACCTCTCTGCGAATCACAGTGGTCCTTTAGAGCGAAAGAAAAACAAATAAATAAAACAAATTTTGTCGCGACTGTTATTTGAACCAGCGGCGGCGCGATCAGACCACCTTTGCAGGCCAGTGCTTGAGAGCCGTGTGCTATATATGACCGCTTTTTTTAGATGGTATTTATTATAGTGATCCAATGTTCTATATACGTGAACTGTGTACAAACAATGAGGAGAACAATCGCAAACCATTACAATGCATCATACGCCACACCTAAACAAGGAAGCACGAGAAATGAAAACACAGAGCCCATCACTACTACATCATTTTAGGGCACACTTAAGCAACGTTGCACTAGAAAAAGGGCAATGAAGAGCCCAGCACAAGGATTGGTTGCCGCCCTGGTTAAAACTCGATCTGGACATACAATGCCTTTAGATGCACAATCAATCTGCTGAAGTGGTCTTTTGCAGAAATAACAGATTTACATTGTGTGTCGATCATGCGAGTTTTCTAAAGGCTGTGTAGTATTATCAAAAACAACTTCTCTCAGGGTTCATCAACAAGGGGCAGTGCAGTGAGGTAGTTGTAGTTGTAACCCTCAAACAATGGCACATGCCCACATAGGGGGATTGGCCAAGAATCGGTGGCACATAGAGTTTTTCAGGTGAATATTCCCTGGACGAAAATAAAAAGAATGCTGAGGAAGGAAGAAGTAAACAAGATGGAACAGTGAAATGAAACGGGAAATGCATAAAGCACGCAGAAGATCGACAGTCAGGCTTATAACCGTGTGGTTTAATGATGATGATAATTGTAAGAAAAATAATATTGGGAAAAAATTTACCAACGTAGGCGATTTGATTTGATCGATCAATCAATCAATCAATCAATCAATCAAAATCAATCGCTCGATCGATCGATCAATCAATCAAGCAATCAATGATCAATCAATCGATAAATTGATCAGTTGATCGATCTATCGCGCAATCAATGATCAATCAATCAATCAACCAATCAATAATTCAATCAGTTCATTATTCATTATTCAATCCATCAATCAATCAATCCTTAACGCTGTCGCGTTAAAATCCCTTCCCTTACACCGCGGTTCAGGTGTCCAACGAGATGCGCCATTTTTCGCTCACGGCCTAAGACGCCGACGCCGATACCGGCTTTTCTGCGACACGAGCTCCTTAACGCTGTCTCGTTAAAAAATGGTCTACGGTTTTGTGCTCATCACAAAATACACAGACGGGATAAAGCGCCAAACCAGACCTGTGCAAATAAAAATTTAAGGGTGGGATCTGTGAGCGGAGCCTTGATAGAGAGACCTCAAGCTGTCGTGAATGGCTTGATTGCCTGGTCCACGAATACATTAGGTGCAGGTAATCAACAGATCTTAAGAGAAATCCAGTTGTCATTTTTAACAATTTTGGTCTTCGAAACCTAGCTGTTGTGATGTACGCTCTAGCAGGAACGATAGGTAGCACGGGGCCATTGAGGGACGCCTTTGCCAGGCAGTCCCGAACTTCATCGTCTCTCACACCGCTATGACCTGGCACCCATATCAAGAGAACAAGGCTCAAATGCGGAGGCATTAATGAATGGAAGGTGTTTAAGATTGGCGAATCCACAGCTGAAGCAAGAGCCGAGCACAAAAAAAGAGTGTCTGTAATGACAGCCATTGAAGCGAAAGATGGCTGTAGTTTGCGAAGAAGTTTGGTTTAGAACAGAATGCGGTGCCGAATTATATCTTTTTTTTTCAATGCCCGATGTAAGATACCTCAAAAGAGCATTGCATCTTTGCAATATATGAAACAATGCTCAATCGCTCAATCAGTTCTGAAACATCACAACAGCGGCAAATTACAGTAGTCACAGGAATGCTATTTTTTATGTTTCAACTGGCAATGTAGCTTATGGAAAAATGTGTGCGTATATGGTGAGAGGGACATTTTACGTACTCTTTTCAGTACGTGATGTTCCGGTAGACCAAAATACACAGAGCGGTACATAGGCGCAAGGAAGAACATAGAAATTAAATCCTCGTGTAAACGTTTCCTCGACACTGAAAACAGGAACTCAGGGAAGGAGTGAATAAGCAGGAAACGAACTGCCAAATTACTCATAATGCATTAAGTCATTGAAACACGGGTGATCAGAAAAATTTGAAGGCACAGTGAGGTTTAGCAAAGCATTAACTAATTTAACTGGCAAGAATGCACGCTCTATTGGGTGTGTAGCGTCACGGAAAAACATGAAAAGTGAAACTATCTGTCGGATATGCAAACAGGTGGACTAAACCAAGGCCACCAGCTCTTACAGGCCGAAAAGCTTCACACGCCTCATAGATTCTAGAGACGAATCCCACACAAAATTGGCGACAATTCTGTGAAAACGTTGTATATAGGATATTTTGCAATGAATAATTTGGGAAGGATAGTAAATTTCATTGGCGGGAAACAGATTACATGCGGTCGCCATGCAAAAATTGGGAGACCGTGGAACACACAAGTCTGAGCATAGCGCTGAAGAGTTGGGCACTCTGTCTTTCCCGTAATGCGCACTATGCTAATAAGCGCTCAAAGGGACGCCAAGGTACAGTCTTGGTCAAAAAACCTCAGGCCGCTGTGAATGGGCCAAGAGCGGCCGCGGTCCGCTATCGTGGCGCTGCCACCGACAGCGCGCGCCACCACTCGCTTGCGCTGAAGAAGAGGAAGAAGACAAGGAAGCATGTTATTAGAGGACGAGGAAGAAGAAGAGGAAGAGGAAGAAGGAGAAGAAGGAGTAGGAGGAGGAGGAGGAGAAGAAGAGGGAGAAGAAGATGAAGAAGAAGAGGAAGAACAAGAAGAAGAAGAAGGAGAAGAAGAAGCAGCAGCATGCCCCTCACTCTCGGGCGTCCCTTGATAAGGCGCCCGCGAAGAACCTAGTGCAGCTTACATTCTACCTGCTGCGGGTTTATCTTTCGAACGCCGCGCCACTGCGCTTTGTGCAAGTAATGGCACTAGCCAGGGCGAAGCTTCCCGATGCCCTCGCAACGCGCTGTGTCATAGAAAATTCCCTAATTGCCAAGATTGCTAATTGTTATATTTTGTTCTGCAAATTCAGAAGCCCAGACCTTCAAATTACCGTGATAGCTATTTTGTGTATTGTGAATGAGTCGACCGACACGGTTCCATATTTTCAATGTGTTGCTGTTCGTACAGGAGACACAAATTTAAAATGTGACCTTGACTTGCCTCCGAGCACGCTTGTGTGTAACCAAGTTGTGTTTTGGTGTGTGAACCATTTGCTCACCTTCTTTGAAAACGCGATCAGAAGCCGCAGTTTCGACTGCAAAGGGCTCCCTTCGGAAAGTGCTCGTAGCGACCTCTGTAATACAGAATATTTGAAATACATCGTAAAACACACTTGCCCACTAAGAAACGACTGTATACTTGCGATCGGAGCAGCGGTCTTTTATATATCCACAGACATAGTGTAAAAAAGTTTTGGAATTAGAGGACAGTCTCCTTCCCTGTCTAGCCATTAGAGTTACAACCACTCCTTCCCCACTTTGGAATGTGTCCACTGTCTGGCCTGTGTTAACGACATGTGGAATACTGACTCATTCCGGTTAGTGCCCCTTCCATGCACACATAATCCGATGCAAGTGGGTCCCGTGCTCATTAGGCGTTACGGTTACGTGAGTTATTGCTCTAAATTCGGAGTAGAGAAGCAGAGACCACAGCCACGAGATTATCACCTTGTGATAATGAAGATCAGCTTCATGGTCGCGTGATGACCACGGCCAGGAGATGATGAACGCACTGCTTCCTTTTTACATCCTGCTCTTTACGAAACCAGTGTATCAAAGTAGACGAGTTTTTGTGAATAAGCTCAGAATAAAGCAATGGAAACGTAATAAAAATCGCCACGATTCTCTGTGCTACATCACGTTGCGTAAAATTTCACGGCTGCTCAAAAATCGCTCCAGTGCCGGGCAGCTTCGCCCTCTCCAACGTTATTACTCGTTCAAAGCGCCGCCGCGTGGCGGGCTTAAGACAAGAACGCAGCAGGCAGAATGAACACTGCATTAGATCGTGACGGGCGCTGTTACCAACAGAAGCACGAGAGTGAAGGGCACGTTTCCCCCGAGCTCTTATCTTCGGAGCAACCTCACAGCGTCCTGCAGTTTTTTGACCAAGACTACTTGGGTAGCCGACGTGTCCATTGCATACCAGCATATTTAGCAGGTTGGATCCCCACAATTCAAACCAGGAACCGCAACTCTTAAAACGATTAATCCGAGCACCTGACACCGAACAAAGTCCTCCATTAAACGAATAACTTCATAGATGTTTGGCTAATCAGCGCAGAAAAACGCGAGGTCATCTGCATAAGCTAATTCCTTCGGTTCGTAACCCATAACACGAAAATTACTGACGGCTCTACTAGTTATAACATTTACGCAAAGCGCCTCCAAGTATATTGCGAACAGGAGCGGGGAGAGTGGCAACCTGGTTTCAGAGAGGACTGAATACAGACAGGTTGTGAGAGACCGCCGTTTACTGTTAAGCGCGTATAAGATTTTGCAGCAAAGGCGTATCCCATAATAGAGAGAATTGAACCAATACTAACGTGATGTAAAAGAGAAAAAATTGCTGGTAGACTAGGCCTGGTTAACCCTGGTCGAAAGCGAGAAGCTGCATCTCCCTGGCTACGTTTGTGGTCGAGCGACTGGCGGACGCGTCTCATCGATCATTCCTAGCATTCCGCTGAACGCATCAAAGTGCATCGTCGTTTTATCTGCTCATGAGATGCGGCCAGACGCTTTCCCGCTTTACCGAACGTCAATGTCAAAGATCAAAGGTCAAAGTCGAGATAGTTGGTGTAACAGTCGCTGGCGTCGCTGCTGTAGATGACGTCATTGGCATTGGGGTTTAAGGACAGTGAAGGGAAAGTAGATTTTAAGCGGGTAGAAGTAACCAAGCGAAGGTTATCTGATTGGTGGCTAAAATCAAGAGAAGAGTAAAATTTCATAAGTCATGGCTGGGTGGCTTGAGCCACTGCCCGATATAAAGGGTTCAGCCGTATCCATCCATCCATCCATCCATCCATCCATCCATCCATCCATCCATCCATCCATCCATCCATCCATCCATCCATCCATCCATCCATCCATCCATCCATCCATCCATCCATCCATCCATCCATCCATCCATCCATCCATCCATCCATCTTCATGTGTCGTACCGTACTACCACCAGTTATGCTCATGGTTTGACCTCTAATTACATTCAATGGGAAACTTGTGGCCTCGCTGACCTCTATGCAAGATTCAAGGTCAAACTTGCGGCCACGCTGACGGCTTGAAAAGCGGGCGTAGTGAAGCTTTTCGCTTCAAAAATAAGTGGTTGGCTCTATCGATCGAACGCCTTAGCCAGGTCGATTTGCAGCAGGACAATTGTTGTTCATGAGTTTCACTGCAGTACTGCAACACCGTGCGCGAAATATCTGTATTAGTCTGTATTGACCGTCCTGCACTGACAAGTCTAAACTTTGCACGAGCCCAGATTGAGGCAGTTGCCTCTTGTGCATAAATGTCGTAAGAGTGTTGTGAATTGAGCTGCGCTTTCCCGGCAAAATTAGGTCTGCTTTTTAGATCGCATGGATAACAGACATTCTTTGCTGCTACAGGCACTCAGTGTAAACGGGTTACCAACTACCAAAACCACCGTTGCAATGCGATGTCAGCAGCAGAGTTCTTTGACATTTTTTTGCGTAGCACCAGTTCCTCGCGTGCAGTCGGCTTTACGACTTAAACCACACGTCTTTCCGAAGGCAGTATCGTCAAAACCGTACGACTAGAACTATGGCTGGTATGGAAAAAAAAACAAGCGCCCACACGTAGCCGACTGGAACGTAGAACGAGAAAAAAAGGCAGCCAAGAACTTGAAATCAACGCAGATAAAAGGCGAGCAACCGCACGCAACGAAGTCACGAGATGACGAGATACGCCGGCTAAGGTGGCCACTAACCGGCAGCCGGCGACAAGCAAGCCGCAGAGTAGTCAAGGTGGACGGCACAAGAGCCGCTGGCCGCTGCTGTGAGGGAACGTGATCATACAAATTATTTTATTAAAAAAAAGCGTTGTTCTTTCCAACCAAATGTACGCTGACAAAATATGTTTAATGAGTAATTAAAATATATTTAAAATCGTTAATACTTACTAATATGTAGCCACTTATTTTTCTTATATTTGTGTTTGTCCGCACACTTTATTTCGGCGGTGGTAGCTGACGTGCGCCTTGAGAAGAGAACATTCCAAACGTCCGTTTGAGTGCAGCGTTTTTCATATCCATTCCCGAATAGAAATATTGCAGCATAGAAAAATAAAAAATATCGACCACACCCTTCGTTGTAGCAGGGAAGAAAACTGAACTAGTCAATGATTGGATTGGAAAACTTTTAATTCGTCAGAAAAGGCAGAATGCAGGCGATCCGTACTAGGTGGCTATTAGTCCACGGCTGACAGCGACCTGGGTAGCCCATTCAATGACCCGGGTTTGAACTCCCAAGTCTGAGCTGACCAACACGGCCTCCCACTGCTCGAGAGTAGGAACCTGTATTAGAGATTTCGGGGGCGGCTCCTCTTTACAATTCCACAATAGGTGATCATAAGTGGCTAAATCACCACATAATGTACATGCAGGGTCGTATTCACCGGGGTAGAATTTTGACAACAGGTAAGGCGTCATGAAGGATCGCGTCTGGAGTCGCCTCCAAGTGGTCTCTTGCTCCTTATTAAAGGCTTTGTCTGGAGGAGGGAATATCCTCCTTTCAAGTTTAAAATGATTAGTAATATCGTGAGAAGATGATAGGCCGTCCTTCGAAAAACTCTCAGCAACGACAGCGTCCCCTGCTCGGCTGACGAATCCTCGAGCTGTTATGTATGCCGCTTCGTTACCAGGGTTCCCCGAGTGAGCCGGGACCCATATCAATTCAATAATTTTGTCTAAGTCTTTGGTTTGACCCAATATGCTCATTGCCACCTGAGAAATTCTGCCCCTCGCATTATTGCGTATAAACACTATCCGCAAGAAAATGAACCGAGTCAATGGTGCCCTGTGTCGACATAGATACACACTTCCAACAAAGATAAAGATTCTTATATATAATGCATACTTACTTCCAACCATTAACTACTGTATAAGTGTCTGGGGTACCACAACGAAACATAACAAACACAAGATCTTAGTTGCACAGAAGCGTGCTGTCAGATCGATTGCAAACCATGGCATTCCCATGCGTTTCCTTACTTTAAGCAATATGGTATTTTGTCTTTTGATATATTGCACAAGTTCATATTGTTATGTGCATACAAAAATGCAGTTAAAACAAACAATCAACTGTTCCTTGCAGCCTTTAATCTACATCAATACACACCAGTGTACAATACCCGATGTATTTTACCTTGGCTTCTACCCTTTTGCCGTACTTTACACCGTAAACAGTCCTTATCCTATAACCTAGGAAATTACCTCAACACATTGGCAGAGAATAATGTTTTTATAGAAGACATCTGAAAGAAACAGTGATTATCTGTCATGTGCATTTTCGAATCTATTGTGGCATCAACATAAATAGGTTTGGTGTATTATATTGTCTATTGTTCCTATTGTTTATGTGCATCTCTGTTGTGTACGCGGTCAGGGTTACACTATTGTTGTCCTTTTTCTTTGTTTGTTTTGATGGGGATATTTAGCTCAACTTCAGCCTGATGTTCGCGAAACACACTGCTGTCGTTGTATTCATGGGGCACTGGGTGCTACTTCAAGCTGCATTATGCAGCTTTTTGCCCAGTGTCCCCTTTTTCCACAGTAATGTGTGTGGACAAATAAATTTTCAATTCAATTCAAAATTTAGAGTCGCTGAGTATGGTAGTAGCTTCTGTGTACAGAAGACAGAAGAAGACAATGAAGAAGACAGTGAAGTACAGAAGACAAAGACATCACGAGCATTGCCTTCGTCTTTTCCATGCTGTACCCACGAGGGTTGGCTGCTGATGTCCTGCGGTGGGCGTACGCCATTGGCGTCTTCATTTCCTTTCAGCGAGTGATCAGTGAAGTAGCACCTAAGATGGCGTCGCCAGGAGCTTCCAGTCTGGTAAGCTCAGCTTAGTTTCTCGATCTGTTGGCAGATTCTGCTTGCTGTACTTCCTTGCACTACGCCGATAGTGATAAAGTGACGTTTTAAGGTTTGCAGCTAGGTCGTTGGTTTTTACCAATTTCGTCAGTTTAGCATTCCGCGAAACCATGTATTTACTATTTCCTTTCACACCGGTTTTGCGCTACAGCGCTTTGGCGCCACTCGCCCTGCTTGCAGTTGCAGGTAACTATCTTTACTCTCTTTCGCAGCTGGCGTCGCGGCCAATCTAGTTGCGCAATGTTCCGCTTTCTAAGCTGTAAGAGGCTTTCAGTGCTGTGAAGCGCACATGTTTATTCTGCGTATGTAATGCAGTGAGCGTCACGTTAAGTAAGAATAAATGTGGCCATTGTTTCCAGTTGTCGGAACCAGCCAGAAATAAGAACATCTTGTGAAATGTTTAGCAGGCTTTCTCCTTCCTAGAGCAGTACTTGCACGAACGGTACTCGATTGTAAGGAAAAAGGGATGTACTGTACTTTTCACTAGCCAGAGGAGGAATGGTCCGTTTAATGCCACTGTGACAGGTACTCTTTAACCGCTGCTGGGGACGAAAGCACTGTTGTGTAAGTTGTCAGTATCGTGGGTCATAAAAAATAAGCTGCGCATTATACATAACACTGCGTATCTAAAGACAAGTGGTCTTGTTTTGGGGCATGATAATGTCGCAGTCGACAGACAACTGCCATACCGCATTTGTGAAAGAGCGCAGGCAAATAGGTCGAGATGGTCTTAGTGAATTGGTTGAATGAGCTTAATATACCTTGTCTTACTAGGAAGACTTGAAGACAGTTTTCAAAAATTGGATTTTTGAGGTAAAATAATGGTTTTTGCGGCATTGTATTGCCAGGGTTGGCGGGCATCAGAAATACGATGAAACATGTTAACTAGTCAGACGTCTAACTAATTCTTAATAATTAACTTTTTGACTATGAGTTAGGTGTGTAGCTGCAACTAGAGATTTGTAGGTGGCCGATTATCCTAGCCGCTGCGGCCGGATAAAATTTGGCAGCTTCGTGTGAAATTACATGCGGTTTCGAAAACTTGCAGGCAATGCAACCCCTCATGCTTACGTAAATAGTCGAAAATGCTAAATTTTGTCGAGCCACAGCGGCGAGGGTAATCGCGTTTTCGAAATTACAAGAACTGATACGGTGGTTACAACGGGCCCCGCCGCGGTGACTCAGTGGTTAGGGCGCTCGACTACTGATCCCGAGTTCCCGAGTTCGAACCCGACCGCGGCGGCTGCTTTTTTATGGAGGGAAAACGCTAAGGCGTCCGTGTGCTGTGCGATGTCACGTACTGCACGTTAAAGATCCCCAGGTGGTCGAAATTATTCCGGAGCCCTCCACTACGGCACACCTCTCATCCTTTCTTCTTTCACTCCCTCCTTTATCCTTTTCCTTACGGCACGGTTCAGGTGCCCAACGATATATGAGACAGATACTGCGCCATTTCTTTTCCGCAAAAACCAATTATTATTATTACTAACGGAACCCACTGCGGTGGCTCAGTGGTTAGGGCGCTCGACTACTGATCCGGAGTTCCCGGGCTCGAACCCAACTGCGATGGCGGCGTTTTTATGGAGGCAGAACGCTAAGGCGCCCGTGTGCTGTGCGATGTCAGTGAACGTTAGATCCCCAGGTGGTCTAAATTATTCCGGAGCCCTCCACTACGGCACCTCTTTCTTCCTTTCTTCTTTCATTCCCTCCTTTATCCCTTCCCTTACGGCGTGGTTCAGGTGTCCAACAATATATTATTATTAATTATTAATGGTCGGGTACAAAGCTTTAATTGCAACTAGACGCCTAACTCTAATAGTTTTAAACTTAATGAAATTAGTTAACCATTTTACTAGTTAAGATTCTTCACCGCTTTTTTGACGTCCGCCAATCCTGGCAATACCGTGCCGCAAAAGCCATATTTTTGCCTAAAAAATCCTATTTTTCAAAACTATACTTAGTCTTCCAAGTCACACCCGGTATAGGCAAACTGCGTATGTGATAAGCTGTCACTTTTGTCTTCTGCATCGGTGAACCTCTAATCTGCAGCCATTTATTCGCAGGCCCAAAAACAAGCTCTTCGTGTTCTGTATGAAAACATGAAAAGTGCTTACCTGCGATGCCATTTCTACTTTTGGAATGGCTTTTGAATTGCGTGCGATATGGAACGTTGTCATTTTAGAATTATTTATCAAGGTTAGGGGACTAACTTGGACAGCGGCTTACGAAAGCAAGGTTACGAGGACGGGAAACGATTGCCTACGAAGTTAATTTTATTGCTACTTTTTTTTCTATAATTGAGAGCCAGACATCCCACAATAGATAGCAGTCGACAAAAATAAACAAATATGAGGTATTTGTCTATTGCTAAATACAAAGTTGCGGAGGAGGGGGAGGAAAAACTTTATTAAAGGAAGGGGAGTCGGGCCAGCTTATGGGTGGGGCCCTCATTCCAGGGCTCCACTGGCTTGAGCTGCCCGCGTACCTGTTGTATTAGGGTCCGTTGGTCCTCCAGGTTAACGCTGGTCAGCAGCGCCTCCCACTGCTCAAATGTACTTTCTGTCTGTATAGCGTTTGGTTCGGCCCAACATCCCCACGAAATGTGAAAGAGTGTAGGGCGGGCCTGGCACCAGGGACATGTGTCCGAGTATATAATGTTGGGTGTATGAGATGTAGTCTATGAATGTTTGAAAATGTGTTCGTCTGGATCTGCCGCCAAGAGACGGAGTCTGGGTTGTCTAATTTCCTATGAGGTGGACGGAAGTGTCTCCTTTCAAGACGCTGAAACTCGACGCGTTCGTTATACCCCGAATGTAGAGGGGTAAAAGCGGGCACGGTTTGTGGCCCCGCTCGGTCGATGTTGCCTCGAGCTAGAGCATGTGCCCTCTCATTTGCCTCCAGCCCCTCGTGGCATGGGGGGCAGGTGATTTGGTGGTGCTTTGCGAGGGGTGCAGTGCCCATGAGCCGACTGACGTGCTTGGAACACGGCCTCTCGGGAAGTTTCGACACGCGTGTTGCGAGCCTGTGAGCACATGAGCGCTTTGGCCTTGGGACTCGTAATGTCTAATGGCAGTGGCCACGGCGGTGGTCTCCGCGGCCGCTGGAATTTTGACTATTACAGAAGCAGTGAATAGAGTGGAGAAGCGGTGGTCTACTGCCGCCACTGCGTACTTGTCATGGTCCGGGTATGTTGCGGCGTCAGCATAAACCACGTTCGCGGAATTGGCTAGGCGTCGGCGTAGGTAGGATACTCGCGCTCATCGTCTCCCTGTGTGAACGCCTTTAAGCATATGTTTCGGTATCGGGGCCACGCTGATGTATTTCCTGTGTTGTTTTTCTAGAGCGGATTGAGCGTCTAGTGCGCGGATGTCCGCAACTGTGCCTACTCGGAGTAGGATAGCTCGTCCAGCTTGGGTGGTGTGAAGTCTTAGTGTTTGAGATGCATGAATGGCTGCTGGTAGTTCCGCAAAGGTGTTGAAGTTCCTAGAGCGGTCAGACGCTCTGTCGAGGTGTTTTTAGGAAGCTTAAGGGCCGTCTTCCATACCTCTCTTATGATTGTGTCAACTTGCTGCTCCTCTCCTTTTGTTAGCGCGTGAAAGGATAGTCCGTATGAGATTCGGCTAAGTACGAGCGCTTGCACCAGCCGAAGAGTGTCTTCTTCTCGCATTCCTTGGCGATGTTTGATAATGCGGCTGATCATGCGAGCTATCTGGTTTGTGGTGGTTTTGAGAGTCTGGATGGTGTGGGTAACACAGAGGTTGCTCTGTATACAAAGGCGGGCTGCTGATTGTAGGGTGGTTTCCTTTTGGCCCAGGGAACCCTTTATGGCCCATATAGTTATATCATCCGCGTATATAGTGAAACCGACATTTGGAAGTGCTTGCATAGCACGCGACAGCCTGAGCATAGCAATGTTAGCATTGTTGAAAAGCAGGGGATAAATAATAGCTCCCTTAGGTGTGCCTTTGTGTGGCATATCTTTGACGTCGGAGCGGCTTTGTCAATTGCCTATCGTGGCCGTGCGGCCCGTGAGGAACGTACGCACGTAAGCAAATACTTTTTCTCCGCCGTTAAAGTCATTTACGGCTTGAAGGATCGCCTCGTGGAATATGTTGTGGAAGGCGCCCTTTAAATCTAAGGCCAAGATGAGATGTTCTTGATCTCTGGGGATGTTGGTAAGTACTTATTCTCTCAGGAGCAGGAAGGCGTCTTGGGCTGAAAGCCCTGGCCTGAACCAAACCATAGTAGGGGGAAGAGGTTATTGTCTTCAATATAGTTTTGAGGCGGGTGTAGATGTCTCGTTCATAGAGATTTCCTAAACATGATGTTAGGGAGCTGTGCCGGAGGGAATCAAGTGACGGCCGCTTGCCGGGCTTGGGAAGGGTGATAATTCCGGCATGACGCCAATCCTGAATTGCAATACCCTTCTCCTAGAGGTCATCACTGATGAAGTCAGTGATGGCTTTGATATGTGCATGACTCGGGTTACGAATAATAGCGTTTGTGTTGCGGTGTTGCGCGGTGTTGCGCTGGGATGCACGGGCTGCGGCTTGCACCTCGGCTATTGTATCGGGGCCTCAAGTGTAGAGTTTGGAAGGCCGTTGTAGGTGATGGAGTAAGTTGCGGAAAGTCCCCACCTTCAAAGGCGAATTTCTTCACAAGGCATCCGCCACCTTTCTTTACTGTCACAACACAATTTACGCTAACGCATTCGCGCTACACTCGTAACTGCCCTGTGATTTTTTTTCGAAATTTTGCTGCATAGAATGGAAAGTGACAGCTATAGTACGAGCCGTAAAGGGCCTTCAACTTACTCGTCTCACTTCCGAGCAAGGTTCCATGTTTTAACAAAACTTTGGATTATTTCAAGGTATTTTGCAGGTGAAGTTCAACATCCGCTGGGGCAACAGGAGCAACCAGAGTTCCATCATGAATACATCGGAATATATTGGTGAGGGTTCCCTCGCCCGCTGGTTTGCTTGGCTGGGTTTCAATTTTTCGCCTGTAGTGATTCTTGCTGCCTTGCATGGAAAGAGAGAAACTAGTAAGTACATACCATTACCTAGCCGGCGTTCACAGGACAACACGAGGTGAAACCGATGGCTTTGCTACTTGCTACTCGAGCTGGAACAAAGGCGATCGTGGCCTCCTTTTATCTCTCTTGGGATTTTCGGTGCTCCGAACGTGCTGCCAGAGAGCTAAAAAAACTGAGCGTGCAAGAGGTACTGCTTTAATTTCATGATAACGTAGCCAAGATATTTGTTTACCGCTAAGTTCAGGCGCTAGATCATGGATGTCACTGCGAAGTTCGAGCAGGTCAGGCGTACTTAAAGAAGTCGGGGTGATAAAGTTTGCCATTTCTGAGGTGCACTTCACTATTGAAGAGGCACATTTACCAGAAGTCCTGGTTTTACGTGTTTTGAGTCATCTTTATCTTTCCTTTGAAACTATGTTGTGTATTCATTTCTTTCCTCTTTGAAGGAAGAAGGGCGTAGGCTCCCTTCAAGAGCGCATTGTCAAATTGTGGCTGAATGCGGCCTTGCGCTTTCAGAGTTCGCTTGTCATGCGAGAGATGCGGGGTTCGATTTTCAGTCCTGTGGCGTACCCATCGGTTGCACAAGCTTAAAAAACGGCCTTTCGTCACATTACCCTCCCTTGACATAAAATCTATCTGTAAGGGACTGAAATTCGTCTTATGCGGTAAAGGTCACTGCTACCCTGTTTTGTGTACTCAAGTTTATGTCAATGACCTATTTTCAAGTATTTCACTGTAAAGAATCCAAGCACAAAACAACTGTAAGAGGAAAGCTTGTACTCACTGTATCACTGGTGATCAAACCCTGCACTTCCCTCATGCTAGGCGAACACTCAAACGACTAGCTCAAATGCCTGTTCTCAGATGGACTTCTTCAGCGTCTACTTCCTTAACTCTGGATAAAGTTTCCAGTGGATAAACACCGAAAGGAGCGACCTTGAAGTAAAGGGATTACCTAAAGTTTGATACTTCAGCAGAAGCTTTACTGTTCTGCGAAGTGCAGCCCATCTAGAGGGAAACACACCGAAAACTTTGTAGCGCATTGCGAAAGTTCAATGTAATTTGAACACACCTTGCTGGAATAGGCGTGGGATCTGGTTACACCCAAAATAAAAAAAAATGGTACGGCTTCAACGTAGGTAATTCGGGTAGGACGTGCGAAAGCACATAAGGCAACACCGCTTCAAAGGTAACCGCATGCATGGTCTTATCGTCAGCCGCCACAGCAGCCGCGCGCCGGGGAGGAGGGGGCGGAGTGGAGTGCCGGTTTCGCGCGTTGATGGAGGAAATGCGCAAGGCCTCCGCTGCTGGCGCTACGTCGAAGGTCAAAGCTTGAGGCGGCACACATACCCCGGATTTTTCAGCTTCGCCTGTGAGGTAGTGCTGTTGTAATAAAAAGGCCGACATGCTTGATATTTCGCCTTTCCCTAAACAGACACGTTAAAGAAGAGACTGCGCGCTGTTATTATGAAGAACAAGATCTTGGCACGAGCTCTGGCGGCCTCCAAGAAAGAGATCAGTGAGTTAAAGAAGTCCAACGGCCGCCAGCAGAAGGTGTTCAACCTGGGCTTGCCGCAGGTAAGAATCAATGTTGCAAGGGTTTAAGTGTAGTGCGAGAAAAAAAGACGTCTTTCCTATCCATGTGTTACTGCGTCTCTCCTGCTCCTCGAAATAAACAATGCGTTGGAGCTAGATTTTGACAGTCTTTAAGAAAATCAACGGAGTGTCATTTTCAGTGATTATAGCGCGAAAAAGAACGAGACTAAGAGAAATACCTCTGTAGCCATCCCTTTTGCGCTGAAGTAACCTAAAATGGCATGCTAAGTACAACTTACCTAACTTAACACTGTTTAGTGAACGATGTCGACGAAGGTTTTACTGGAGCACGCACACAGCCGTCTTGTACAGGTGAATATATATTTAATTCACCTTTTTGCTAATTAACAAATTTAAATTACCTGTCTTTTCGTCTTCGCAGCGGGCCGTGGTTCTGCGATGAGAGTTAGTGATACGTATCCAGATAGGCCAGCACAAACAATTTCTGTCCAACATGATAGCGTCTATCCGACAGCATTGTGATCGTGATAGGAAATCGAAACCACGCGCTCATGCATAACTGACGCTATGACCGGCTAACTGTTTATCCATTACAGTTTTGTGAAATTTATTTCCTGCAGTCAGGGCGCGGTTGAGGGTACATATTATCCCTATGCAAGAGCGTACAGGGACGTGATGTTTAAATCTCGCATGCTGTATTTCAAGCGAAAAAAAATAAACTAGGAAGTCTCTTTTAAGAAAAAAATCTTCACGGGCATTTCTCGAGACACTCGGCATCTTGTACTGAAATTTTTTCGCTGAAGTTGTTGATTATAAACTGGGCTAGTTTACCTCTCTGAATTGCAAAACGAGGAGTGTTTAAAAATACGCTTACCTGGCGATGACAATAGCTTATCAATCTGCGCAAGGTAAGCCTTCGTAGATATGGTTATCATTTTTCGAAGTTTGGCAGAAGTTAGCTAAGCCGTTAGCTGTGAACTTTCGATTGGCGGGAAGATTTTTAAACCCATTTTCCTAGGTGATAAATCAGTTTTTTGCTGCCCAGTCAACCTGAACATAGCCAGATGTGTTTTAGAGGAGAGTAATTGAATGTAGTTGTCTCAGTATTCCTTTGAGGGCCGTTAAATATATTTTATTCTTTTTTGCCATACAAGTTAATCAGGATATCATTCCCGCAGTGGTTTTATAGACGATTGTTCGACTTTATTTCAGCAATAGTTATATGGATGACGCCTTTCACATCATTGTGAAAACTATGCTGTTCAACTAACAAGACGTGTCCGCGATGCTAATGTATGCCATAATCTAAAACCCGCAGTTCTTGAGCTGGCAAACGAAAGTTCTCGAAGTGGGCTTTCAGGGTAAATGCTTTCAAGAATCTGTCGTCTGTGAATGTTTCCCAGGTTGACTTCTGAGTGTGCGCACTTAAGTAAGAAGGGTTGCCTAGAACGGCTCAGTTCAGTTCAGTTTAGCTTATTATCTTAAAAGTCCCCCACAGGGGAATTACAGAACAGGTGGGTTCTTATACATACAGTAAGGATCATCTTATACATGCAGTAAGGATCATGGTAACTAATTACTGAAAAAAATGGTCATACAGAAGTTGCAAAAAGGAAGATGGGTAGGTAGTAGCAACGATTTCGCGGGGAAGGCCGTACCAGTCGACCTTTCTATCACAAGAACTTGTTTGTTCTGCATAAGACAAAAAGTTGGAATGTTTGTCTCGGTTTGTCGAAGTTAGAGCACCAAATTACACAACGATGTCCCTTCGGGGAGGTCTTAATTACTTGTTAAAGCTGCACAAAAGTTTAGTACGAAATTGAAAACTTGGGATTTCAATCTAAAAAAAGAGAAATTTAGCTGAAGCCTTTGTTTTGGGCTGTACTAGGGTATTACGCCTTACGCCGCGAAACTTGTGTGGAGCACGCGGCCACCGTAATCCGCCACTATTTGCTTAATGAAGTACTAGTGCAAGTTGTGTTGCAGTGGGCAACGTCACTTGCACTGTGGTCTTGGTATAAGCGGCGATGTTACCGGAAGCTTAGATGAAAGGGAAATAGGAGGAATTATTCGAATTGGGGGAAGCTGCAAAAGATAAACGTTTTATATTCATCCTTGACCGGCTAAAAGAGCTCCATAAAGGACGTTGTTTTTTTCCAAAGCGTTTTGCTGGTCCAGGAGAGTGTGGTTCAGGGCCCCGTTTAACGACCTTCTTTGTGACTGAGAATTGTGCCTTTTGACAACTGACAACGTACACCTACTCTAAGGCCGCCGCGGTGGCTGAGTGGTTATGGCGCTCGGCTGCTGGCCCGAACGACGCGGGTTCGATCCCGGCCGCGCGCGGTCGAATTTCGATGAAGGTGAAATTCTGGAGGCCCGTGTACTGTGCGATGTCAGTGCACGTTAAACAACCCCAGGTGGTCTAAATTTCCGGAGCCCTTCACTACGGCATCTCTCATAGCCTGAGTCGCTTTGGGACGTAAAACCCCCCATGGACCAAGAACACCTACTATGAGTGAAAAAGAGCTCTTTTCTTTACTAACACTCCGTGCAGGTAAAGACGTGGCTGAAAATGGCTAGGCAGCACTCACACACAATGTACCAGTACCAGTCACGAGCCTTGACTTTGCTGGATGAGATAATGAATCCCGGTGTCGACTTCACTCTGGCCCGAGTCTCCGACGCCGACGACGATGCAGACATTCAGGACCGGTGCGTATTTTTTACCATTATTCACCGTCGCACTTCCACGTCCGTGACCAACAGGCATCGGGAAGTGGTGGTCGGCTTTCTCTCCAGCCAAGTGCAGTTTATTTATTGAAAACGTACTGGATGAATTGAAGACCAAGGAGGAGGGCAATACATAGAAGTAAATGAATGAAGTCATAATCGCAAGGAAGGGATGGCTCTCGGGCACAGTTGGGGAATTAGGAGGATTTGGGGTGCAGGCGCAGAAGCGACTTCTAGTCGATCGTTTTCATAGCCTTCAGAGCTGCAAGTCTTACATACGTCGGCCAGCTACACTACTCGAAGCAGGCCGCTCGAACTGCTACGTGCCGCGATGGCATGTTGTGCTTCGGTGCTGGATCGTATCTGGTCTGCTAGGTTTGCCATGCAGTTATGCGATATGTGCTGAATTATGAATTTTCTTCCTCGAGAGTAATGGGCAAGTCCACATAAAATGTTGATCTCCTTTGTAGTGTTCTTGGAAGTGGTTGCATCTGTCGTGCACAGGTGTTTCCCGTCTGGCAAGAGCACATTTCTGGCGTATGTACGGGGTGTACGCTGCGTGTTCAAGAGCTTCGTGTAAGAACTCTTGTAGCCGAGTGAGCTTCAGTGTCAAACACCGGCGCTTGTGTTCTTTCCGCTAACCGGCGCCTGCTTTCTGCTTTTATTTAGGTGCGAACGTAGTGTATCAGTGCTTTGCGGGGGAGCCTTCATTCAAGCTTTCGATATGGTTTTTGATTTACCGTGTTCGGCAGGAAGTTGAGGTGTGGGGCGTTGTATGTCTGATCAACCCGACCCGATTTCACGGCTGCGTTTCCCCCTCCACGCCAGTGTGACCCGGTGTCCATATAATTTTGCCGTTTGTTCCGACGTCTCTTCCTTATGTCTTTGGTCACCGCATCTTTTGCAGTTGGTGCGGACAGCTCTGCTATAGATGCGCATGAGCCAGTTACGATTCGATAGCGATTTAAAATTCTCCGTTCCGCAAATTCACCTGTGGCGGTGATTGTGGTGTGGACCGCTCTCCGTAAGGCAAGCGATTTCGTGTTTTAGATGGAGCCTCCGGGTAGGTGGCACCTTTGCTGGCCATTGATTTGAAGTTCTGGCGCACAGACCCTAGTCTTACCAATAGTGGCGTTTCTAATTTCAGCGTACGTGTAGATATCTGCTGTGTTCTCCGGTGTCCTCAGTTTTGTTGTTTTTCCAAAAAATTGCCTACCCACCGCGATTCGTGCGCGGTGACCTTGTCCTAGCACAGGCGTCCCACAGGGCAAAAGAAATGTAAGACAGCGAAATCATGAGCGAAGAACAATATGTATTAAACAACAAAGACCGCTTGGAAAATACTTGAAACTACTGCAAATAAAGAGCAAAGTATTAAAAGACCAAATATTTTCAAGAAAGCGCATTGAATACACGTTGTTTAAAGGCAGTTCAAGTGTGGAAGAGACTACTAATGCGCGTTCATTCCAGTGGTCGATAGTAGGTGGGTTAAACGAGTTCTTGAATATGTTAGTGCGAGCCAAGTATGGCACGTGCAATGAATGCGTGTTTGCACCACGGTAAGGTAGTGTATGTTTTTCACTTCACTGTGACGAGTAGAGCTGTTGTGAGCTAGCGCTTCTGTTGCGTGTTTTCTTCCGACAGTGCTGTCTGCGCGTTGTTTGGCAGTCAATCAGTGCCCTGTTTGTCCAAAAAGCAGCCTTAATACACATATAGTATTTACCAGTACCCTGACAGTCGAAACTTCTTTCCGGAATCCATGCTAAAATGAGACCAAGGCAGTTTTCTCCAAGAATGTGACTGAAGTTTGATAATTGTGTTTCATAAATTTCCACGTAGTAGAGATTAATGTCACGAGGCGATAGTTACTAAAGCAAAGACGGTCACTTTCTTTTTGGATATCGATAGTACCCGGGCTGTGTGCCAATCGAAAGGAAGAACACAGTGCTTTGTGCTTTAATATTAACTGGAGCA
The DNA here is from genome assembly GCF_052857255.1 of Amblyomma americanum. Classification (NCBI taxonomy): domain Eukaryota; kingdom Metazoa; phylum Arthropoda; class Arachnida; order Ixodida; family Ixodidae; genus Amblyomma; species Amblyomma americanum. The sequence continues at coordinate 32,331,547 of NC_135497.1, read as the reverse complement.
GCCAAGTTAGAATATTGACCAAGGATTCCGCGTAGGGGCTCAGCAATGAATTTAGTATGCTGCCAGGCTTAACACGAGCCATCACTTTAAGATTAAGTATAGCGTGCTGAAAACAAGTTCGCACCTTACTACGCCGAATGGATGATAAAGTAGTGAGCAATCAAATTGGACGTCGCTGTTTTCCGAATTGAGCCTGAGGCTGGGGTCTTTGGCAGTAGCTCAAGTATACTCCGCCGCACCCACAGAAGGAAACGCAGATCGCTTGGTCTGCGCGACGAAATAAGATCTTTCCCGCTGCACGAGCCTCACACAAGTGCATACCCGCGTCCACTCCACGGGCACAGATTGAACGCTTAAGTGTAGATGTGCACGACACTGAACGCCTGCACATCGTTGAAGGGGACATTTGGGCTCTTTCACTGCGCAAGCAGTCCTGCACAAGACAGCACAGTGGGCCCTCACGACACTGCATAGTTGGACATTGGAGGCGAAAAACGAGGGTGCTCCATTGCCGTTTTCAACGCAGGAGGCCGTCCTTGCATCCTCCGGGGAAAAGGTCAAAGCCACAGCGTGGAGAGCTCTCCGTGATCCCAGAGGAAGACGAGGACGTCAACGCGTCGAGACGGTTGCTCCTCGGCACGTTTACCCTGGACTCGGAGACTCGGCTCCGGGCCGCAGGTTGTACCCCATGGAAACTTTCTTCCGTGTACATTCTACATGCCGGGGCACTGCCATTGCATTTTCCGCTTTGCTCTGAATAAAGAAAATTAAGCTGGAGGCACCCGATGAAATTGAAAATTGGTTTTCGAGGAAAAGAATTGACGCAGTTTCGGTGTACACCCGAACCTCGCCGTAAGGAAAAGGATAAAAGAGGGAGTGAAGGAAGAAAGGAAAAAAAGACGTGCCGTAGAGGACGTCTCCGGAATTATTTCGACCACCTGGCTCTTTTCGTCCTGGCCAGCATTGAGGGCGAAGGATATCATCTTATTGAGTAAGAAACTCATGTTAAATTATCAGTTTCTCTGGTATGGCGATGTATGTTTTCTTCTCAAGTTTTATGCCAATATGTGAGGGAAATTTTAATGGGTGAATGAGGTGCAACGGTGTATCGGCGCTGCTTATTAATCAGCGTTACCGAACCTGGTGGTGGTAGTGGGTTTTTATTAAAGTAATAGTAAAAAGGAAGGAAAAGATTTTTGCTGGCCCCGGCTTCTGCAATCGATGCTGAAGTACCTGAGCTGGGGCAGCGGAAATAAAGGATAGCAGGCAGAATGGCGAAATGTAATGAAAGAGGCAAGAGTACAGGAAGAGAGGATAGAGGGAGAAGTAGTATATACAAATTATTACACAATAAGAAATGTGTTCAGGATGTGCGCGTGATTAGCTATGATGGAAGAATTAAAACACGCGCGCACAGCACTGTGTTGGCTACAACTGGAGTGGAGCGTCCTGTTATTAATCGTTCGAGGTAGAGCTCGCAGAGCTTTCGGTCACTGCGTGTAACTACCTGACGGAGAACAGACCGGACGCCAAGCCCAGCCCATGTGTTCGAGGAATGCACAGAGGCTCACCAAGGTTCGCTCACGAGTGCGCGCACTGCCCTACGGCCACAATAGCGTCTTGAGGGAGCCTGGTAGTATGCCCAGTGCCCGATAGGCCGCAAGCATATCGCGACGAGCATCGGCGACCGCGGCACAGTGAAGGAGCAGGTGTTCAAGTGTTTCCACTGCACCGAATCCGTCACACACATAACTCGTCGCCATTCCGTGACGCTCCCGTCGTTCCCCTGGCCACACACAGCCAATGCGCGCGCGGAGGATCATTACACATTGTGACCGTGTAAGTGCGCGACAGCCGGTGATACTGTTGATGCGCTCACCTCCTGCGTTGCGTGGGTCGGGGTGCTGCTTTCGGAGATGGTCGTGGATGGCCGCACGCACGTCCTCCAGCGCAAGGGGCAGATCGCTGGCAGGTAGTTGATGTGCAGCGGTCGCGAGGTTGTCAGCTTCTTCGTTGCCGGCGATGCCGCAGTGACCGGGCACCCACTTTGCACGCACGGCACATCCGCTCTGCGCGAGGCGCTCGAAGCGCGAGCGAATTTCCCGCACTAGTGGGGTACCGCGGCCGTTAGATTGCAGGCGGCTGAGGGCGGCGCGGTAGTCGCACGGCAGAGCACTCCTTGGCGGCGGAGGGCCGAGGGTGAGCAGCAGGTCCAGCCGAGCAGGATCTCCATCAACGCCGCCGTGGTAGAGGAGCCCAGGAAGGTTGCGTGTTGCTGGCTGTGCAGTCGCAGGGCGGGGATGGTAGCCGCCGCTGCAAGGGAGCAGCTGTCGCGGGCCACTGAGCCGTCGGTGTACACGAAGAGATGGTCCTGGAGCTCCTCGTGTATGACGGCTCTGGCCAGCTGCTGCACAGCACAGAGAGGTGTGCTCCGCTTTTCCGCTATGCCGACGATCTCTCGCTGTACCTCCGAGGCAGCAGGCCAGGGCGCGCAGGAGCCGTAGGTGGGAGGGCCTTGAGTCGATTGCTCATACTCGAGCATCACCGCGTCCATTCGTGAGCGCGGGTGCGAGCGCATACGCTGCAGCTGCGAGCCGCCTTCCGGTGCGCGGTGAAGCCGGTCGATGTGATTCAGTGCCCTGCGCGCTGCTGGGAGCTCAAGTGGCCACGCTCCTGCGTCGGCCAACGTGGCGGCGCACTGCGAGTTTTTGGGCAGGCCTAGGCACACGCGCATGGACTTGCGGTGCTGCAGCTCGAGTTTCTTCCAGCACGGCTTGCGCACCGTGACGAGCGGCAGAGCATAGAGCACCGCCCCCAAAGCTGCGGCATTGTATAGCCTCAGGGCGGCTTGGTGGGAGATGCCCTGGCCTCGAGCGGTGAGCTTGTGCACGGCGGCGGTGATCCTCATCTGCAGCGTTACCTAACCTGTGATTCTCCACCGCATAATTATTTATATAGGGGTGAAGGGGCTCGTTTTAATATGCACGAAGAAAGCCAACAGTCAGTGAAATGAATGTTGAAAGGAGATATATTATTGATACTGGAGATTAATGGGACATTAATAGCGTAATGATTTTATCTCTCAAGATTATGATTATAAAGCAGAAGAAAAAGCAAGCACATGCTGCCGGTAGGATCCGAACACCCAACCTCTGAAAATTACAAAATTCGAGCCGACAAAAAGGTGTTGCTGGCGTACGTTCATTTCATACACGATTTTTACTCGGACGTCATTTTTAGCTGCTGTATATATATATATATATATATATATATATATATATATATATATATATATATATATATATATATATATATATATATATATATATATATATATATATATATACGCTCTTTGTAAAATTTTGGATTTCAGTAAGAAGCTCAACGACCCTGTATTCTGGCCTTTATGCAAATATGTACCGTGTAGAATACTCTTGCCTCAGCTGGTGGCCTGTGTTTTAAGGACAATTGGATTGGATTGTAAAACATTTATTGCATCTAGAGCAGGTTGCAGGAGACACATACTAGATGGCCGCTAGCCCATGGCTGGCGGTGACCTCACTGGCCCGCTCGATTGCCCGTACTAGAATCTTTGGGTACGAGCTGACCAGCACGGCCTCCCACCGCTCGTGAGAATGGAGCTGTATCAACTCCGCCGGAGGCGGATAATTTGCGAAATTCCACAGAATGTGGTCGTATGTGGCTCTTTCACCACATTTATGGCAGTTTGGGTCGTACTGGCCACGGTACATGAGGTCAAGCACTGCCAGATTCAGAAAGGAGCGTGTTTGCAGTCGGCGCCAGTTAACTTCCTGCGCTTTTGTTAACGATTTCTGTGGTGAGCCTAAAGTGATGGGTGATGTCATGAAATGAGATCAACCCGTCCCTCGTTAAGTTCGGGTCGGAGGGCGCGCTCACTGCCCGGTCGACGAAACCTCGGGCTTGCGCGTGAGCCGCCTCGTTCCCTGGATTAGACAAGTGTGCCGGGACCCAGATCAATTCAACTTCTCTAATCGGAAGGGTTGTGTTTTGAAGGATGCGGAGTGAGGTAGATGTGATACGGCCCCTCGGGAAATTGCGAATGGCTGTTTTGGAGTCGCTGAATATAATATCAGCACGCGTGTTCGCTAAAGACAATGCTTTTGCCGCTTCATCCGCGGTCTCGGGGTAGGTGGTTTCTATCGACAAGGCCGCAAACTGGGCGCCGTTCCCGTTCACCGCGATAAGTGCAAACGCTTTTCTCGGGGTTGTCGGTATTCCGCTGCGTCCACGTACGCCACATTGTCGTTCCGGCCTTATGGTGTGTGCAGGGCGCGAGCCCTCGCTGTGTAAAGAATTTTTTTAATGGCTAAAACCTTTCTGCACTAATCGTTTGCTTCGTAGCTCTCGAGTAAGAAAGACAATCAATAAGGAACCTTGTCTCACATACAACTACGGGTATTCCGAAGTGCAGTGTATGGCTGTTTTGTGTTACGTGCGGAATGCACACACATGTAGAGAATAGAAGAAACTACCACCACACCATGACTCTCTAGGAAAGAGCTCACACCTGATTGACAGGCAGCATGGGAGAACACAACAGAATTTCTTCTGGTTAGGTTAGTAGAGGGTGTAGCGATGTAGATTGAAACCACTTGCGTTCAGGAGCGTTGTGCCTAAATGTTTCAAGCGGCTGCGCACTGTAGACACCAGTTCCAGGAGACTACGCTGCCAGGTGCCCTCGACTCCAGCGTCCTTCATGGCCTGAGTCGCCATTGGTCGTGAAACAACATAAAAAAACGTTTTTGTGCTTGTCGACAAAGAACAAGAATCAAGCAGTGGAGTGATTCCTTATGTTTAGCGATTTTTTCTTGGCCGACATAATCATCATGAAAGAGTAATGAACCTTTTTTTTTGCTTTTTGCATTCTCACTGCTTAGCAAAATCGGTACAGATAAACGACAGGTAGGGATTTAATTATTAGCCTCCTCACTTGGGTTTCATAGATAATCTGTTTTAGTTGTAATAAGAACACAGCACACTATTAATACAGCACACCACAGCACGGCACAGTAATAAGAGCACAGCACAGTAATAAGCACAGCGTCACGAACAGCCAGCCGAACCGTCCAGGCACAGAACAGAGACCGCGTTCAGTCCAGAGCACGCACGAGCGACCGATCGTTCGGCGCTTCTCGTCGTGTTCTTCGTTGAGCGCCAGGCTCTGAAGATTCTAAAGCCCGTGTCCAGTCTTACATAGTACTTGAGCTCTTACCATCACCTGATGGGTGAGAACTTACTCATGTGACGATTGCTGCTTTTCGGTTTTTCGGCGTTTTTTTTCCTATTTATACGTGTTCCTGTTGCGAAAAAAGTTTCAGTTGCGAGTCTATATGTTCATCCTTCGTCCGCTTGTCTTTTTATGCGCTTTTGCAAGCACACATACCACACTTGCCTACTTAATGCCCTTATATACGACAAAGTTCGCGTCAACCAAACTTTTCGCACTATCCGCCTTAAATTTCCATATTTTTCTTATCCAGTTTTCTCCTTGTTAGTGCCGTTGGTAACTGCAGGTGGAAAGGAGATTTGAAAAATAAGCAGTTTTCGGTTATCGATATGCTATTTGAACCTACCAAAAATCCCGATAAAGTTCAACAAAATGACCTTTTGCTTTTAATAGGGGTCACGCCGAGGAAAAGTCTTGGTGCCAGGTCTAGCGGACGCATCCGTATCTTTGATGGGCCTCCTAGTTCTTCTACGAAGCCTCCGGCATCAGTGCTTGACTGTGTGTTGGTCTTCTGTTGTACCCCCTACCTTGCTTGAAACATCCGGATGTGCAGCTTTTAAACCAGCGCCTGTACATTCCTCCTAAATGCCCTCTTTTGCTGAAAACTTTTTACAAATACTTCCGCAGCGGTCAACGCAATGAGAATCCGCGGCTCCAACATGTACAGGAGGTCGTCGCTGTCGTTAGCACATATTCCCAGCGATAACGTCTCCGCACACGGTAACTTGCCACAGATACAATTTGCCGCAAGAAACGCCCTATCAGCTTCAACATGAATTCGGCTGGCTTAGGGAATGTGTGGTGCCATGCGATGTTCATTCTGGTGCCATTTATAATTAATAACATGGAGTCAGAAGTTAAGTGGAAACTTCTGCTGTTGTTCCTTCGCCAACACTGTTATCGTGCAGGATTAATGCGTTATTTTTGCTCATTTTTTGAGAAACTGTGAGAAACAGCGGCAGTGTGTCAATGAGGCAAAATTTTATCATCCTCCGCATTTCTGTTCTCTGCCATGTACTGCCATACGCACCTCGAATTTCAGGCTTTCTGAATGTCAACTAAATGAATTTAATAGGTTGCGAAGCTATTCCTGTGATGTCGTTTTAACTTTTTAAAGCGCTTAATAAGATTAACAGATGTCCTTCTACATTTTTACAGAAACCATAGAGAGGAAAAGCCGGGGCTCCATGTCCAGTAGCGAACGTCCCTCCAGTTCCTCTGGGAAGCCTCGGGCACCAACGCCAAAAGGTGAGTTGTTCTTCCCCTTGCTCTGCTTTGAACTGGTGCATTCCTAAATTTTCAAGCCTAATTTTCCCAGTGCCTCGCTGGGAAGTGTCGTAATCTGCTTAAGCAATTTTCAGTTCTTACGTAGCGGTCACCGCAAAGAGCATCCGAGGCTCCAGTCTGAACAGTATATCGTCACAGTCGGAGGCCGTCACGACCTATGCGGTCTGTCCGCCGATGGTAATATTCAAAAATATCAATATAACTCAAATACAGGCCCCCTAGCTTAGGCAAAGTCTGGTTTGTTATTCGCCACTGAAAAGTAGCGTTTTCTTTACTTTCGGCACCGCTAATTTCTGATATTAGGAATCTGATCAACAAACGAGGATTATCCTCTCTGTGCCGTTAGCATACAGTCAGAGCTTAATCGCAGGCGGTGTATTTGGCAGTTCCCCACAATTTTCTCGGAGTAGTTGACTGCGGTGCGGGAATGGCGGTTTGCTACAACCTTCGGCGTTTACATGCTGTGTCATGAAAACGAAGGCGGATAAAGTGTCGGGAGTATTAAGGACGAAGTTAAAGTCGATGAAACGGGCCGCTACGGATAGTGCGGCTGGGTCAGTAGATCACCGGGAGTGGCCTTTCACTGCGAGTAGACTTAGCGCTTGCGATAATGGTGAGTGTGGATGGCTGAATCTTGTTCGTCGAAATAGTGCTTTTCGTGTACGAATGTCTGAAAAAAAAGCTTACTTTTGATATAGTAGAAATCACGGAATCGTAAAGGGAAGTTCGTAGTAATGAACGTAACCGATCAAAGTCCATAGTAGAGAGAAACTGATCAAGTGGTTCATGATAATCACAAACTGAAGAAGGCAGAGAAATCCTCAGGGTGCTTGAAATTTTTGTGACAAGTACAGTAGCCTTAGTCTGGGCAAAGCGTTCCTTACTGGTGGGGTTTAAATGAGGTCATCCAGGAAGATCACCCTGCCGTAATAAAAATACGGTCGTCTAGGAAGATGACCCTATTTAAACCCCGCCAATGACAATCTCTTTGCTCGGACAAAGACAAGTCCACTTGTCGAAACGTTCGTAAGCAACCGGCCTGAGCGCGATATCTTTTTTCTAGCGCTAATGACTTGAAGTTTTAACTCAACGCAGGACACAGCAGGAAGACTCCTTCAAACTTATCGCTTACTTTTCTTTTTAACATTGCCATCAGGTTCCGTACAATCCCTTGGATGCAAGGTCCGCGGCCCTTGGTGGACAGATGGTGGGGCAGGAGACTTGGACTACGCATTTCTCGAGTCGCCCAACCCAACGGCTCCATTACGCCAGGGTAACGAACCTGGTGAAAAGATGGTGACCGTCGATGCTCAGAGCCGCATTCCAGAGGTGGCCGATCCGCAACACCAGGAAACCGCCTCTGAAAAGCCTTCTTCTTCGACCAGCACTGCTGTGAGTAAGCGGGTATGCACTTGTGAAGCGTCACGAAAGATTGTCATTACTTTGTCTGCGTAAATCATCCAATCAATAAATTAATGAAAATTAATAATTAATTAGGTAGTTAATAATAATCAAGCAAACAAAAGCAAGCGAGCAGTAAATCAAAGTTTACTTCTTCCAGACGAGTACACAATTCTGGAATGGTTACGTGGGCTAAAACCATGCTTGATTACAGTTTGGCTAGTCCCCGATATCTTATTTACAGCAGCAGTTCTGACATCCATTTTATAGAGGTGAAAAACAAATGAACATAATGTAAGCATATTCGGCGTCTAAGGAACATTAAGCAATGTATGTTGTTCAGAATGGAAACAAACAAAATGTACATATACACTTCATGGGAATGTAAGTAAAAGCGTCCCTTGCATTAAAGACCTAATTTGGACATAATTTTTCAAAATGGGCTGGTTTCAGAAGCATAAAAATAAGTACAATTTTCCTGTAATAGACAACTAGTTTATAGATCCCACTTTCTCAGTAGCTGTCAGAACGAAAGATGCCGAGTAACGTTTCCTATTAGCAAATCCTATATCAAATAAAATGCGTTAGATCCTGCTCATGTACCAGTCGAGATGAGCCAAATATATTCGTAAGAGCTTTCTACAACAGCTAGAGCTTCTTAGCTGGGTCTGTTTTGAGCGTGGTTTCATTTATTCCTTCCACCGGGCTACCTTCTCGTCGACTGCGTACGATGCGAAGAGATCGGGGGGAAGATGTGATACCAGATGACGACGATAATGATGGGATCATCAGCCCCGTTGCCGATGAAGCAAGGATGCGCCTCTGCTGCAGTTAACGTGAAAGTGTTTAGTTAGACTAGTTGGCAGTGGATATCTCAATCCATTATTACAAGCGAAATGGCTGACGGGAAAAAATACTAGCTGTCGTCTTGTTTTCCGTCTGTACGCGTTTCCTATTTCTCAAGAACTCGGATTGTTGTGTGTAACAGTGATGCAAAATATATTCTAGACCCTATACATTCTAGCGAATTTACTTTTCTGCTACCAAAGTGTGAGCACTAGAAAAGAAGGCTGTCATGTCAATGCTTCTCACAGAAGCCTTCTATCTGTATTTACTTACTGATGTGAAAGCAGAGCAGCGCACGCAATTGCACGCAATGAATGTTCTAATTGTTTTCCTGCTGTATTTGCAGCATAGTTTTTAAGCGCTTTTTCATAGACAATGAAAATAATTCCAGAAAAACTTTTCTAAACAAAGCAAGGCTATATCCAGAAGCTGGCATAGAAGAATCAAATACAAAGTTTATATACTGATATTAACAAAATTATTTGCGTAATTTTTGGCTACATTGTGGTATAGAGCTGTTATAACATGTAAAGCATATCATATAACATCTTGGATTCCGCTAAGGTTTGGGCGTGTAACAAACATATGCATTATTCTCGGTTTTCGATTAGATCGATTTGGCTGATTTCGAAAAAAAAAAACTCAACATAATCTAAGTCACCGCGGTGACTCAGTGGTTAGGGCGCTCGGCTCCTGACCCGAACGACGCAGGTTGGATCCGGGACGCGGCACTCGCGTTTCGATAGAGGTGAATTTCTAGATGCCCGTGTACTGTGCGATGTCGTTAAAGTTAAAGAACCGCATGTGGTCGAAATTATCCAGAGCGCATCACTATACGGCGTCCCTCTTGAGTTTTTTTGTGACGTTAAACGCCATGAAACCATAAAAACTTCATAACATACAACCTTTGTCCGTAAAGTTTCGAGACTGATTTATTTTTTTCTGTAGAAATGATTCCCCAAAACAAAAGTTGGTGCATATGTGTAGCGCCGTCTTTTAGGGATGACCTGAGCTATTTATGTTAATTGCTGTGGCAGCCGCTAGACGGCACTACATGTAGAAAAGTACGTTGTCAATGGTCGTTTGCGCATTCCAGTGTGAGTAAATGTGGAGAGATTGACGTCCACCTCGAACTGCGTGTAAACATAAAATTCTGTGTGAAGATTGGCAAGACAGCCACACACACGTATAAGCTCCTTCGTGACGCTTACGGCAAAGAGACATTATCGTGCGCGCGAGTTTTCGACTGGCACAGGGGGCTCGTTTCGGATAGAATGTCGGTGGAAGACGACACAAGGCAGGGACGCCATTCAACCTCACGGAATGAAAACAACGTGGCTCGGATGAAGGAAATCGTACAGCAAGACCTCACCATCACAGTCCGCATGCTATCAGATGCTCGCGACATTAGTAAGACAACATGCCACCAAATTTCGCTTGAGAACTTGGGGAAACGAAAGCTGAATGCCAGACTAGCGCCGCACTCTCTCACACAGGAAAAGGACACGCGAGCAAACAGTTAGCGCTGATTTGCTCTCTGAACCAGAGAAGAATGTTGCATTCGTCGACAGCATCATTGCTGAAGACGAAACATGGTGTTTTCAAAGTGATTCTCAAAAAAAGAGCCACAGCGCCGAATGACGGTCCACAAGCTTTCCGGCGTCGAGAAAGGTGCGGCGACAGAAGACGAAAACAAAGACGATGCTGATAGTTTTTTTCGATGCCAGAAGTGTCGTACACCACGAGTTCGTCCCACAAGGCAGAAGGGCAGACTCAGCGTGGCCAAATTTCTCGCCAAGCACAGCATTACTGTACTTTTTCATTCGCCATACTTGCCTGCCCTCTCCCCATGCAATTTTTTTTCTGTATCCTCGTGTGACGAGAGCCCTAAAAGGTCGCTGGATGGGAGCGTGGAGGCCATTCAAGACGCCACTACAAAGGAGGTCACAACCCTGCCAAAAGAAGCGTTTTCAAAGTGTTCCCAAAACCTCAAGAAACATTGGAAGCTGTGTATAGACTGCATGAAAGACAATTTGAAGGGGTGCTGCAAAATAATTTCAATGTTAATCGCATTTCTTTTAATGGCATCAGTCTCGGAACCTTACTCACAAAGGTTGTACTCTGTAAACCCTTATCTCACGTTTTCACTGCTACTGACACGATTCCGCTACTTCTGGCGGCATTGCGCTTTTAGTCAGTCTTTAACTATACGATATCCAAACCAATATTGCTCTTCTTACTTCGTTGCGAGAACTATGCTCATGTCAATTTCTGTTTTCCTTTCCATGCGATAACAAGAACAAGGTAACCGTTTAAACGACGGCGACGATTAAAGCTTCAGTCATGGTACTTATGAAGAACACTGGCAGTCGTCTGCGGCAGCTGCAGACGAATGCCAGCGCGTGCACATTCATGGCCTTGCATTCCAGAGTTCGGGTACGGTTACTGTCTACGAACGACACTAATATGCCACCAGCTGAATTCCGGTTGAAGGCTCCAGGGGAACAAGTAAATCTCTTTCTGTAGCCAGATGGCCACCGACTAGTAGCCAGATACAAATATTACATGAATGTATTCTTTGGGGCTCTCTAGGCTTCGATAGCTTGATTTGAGGCCGTTTGGTACCGCTGCCGGTCTTAAAGGGTCGCTGAATATGGTGCTCGAGCTTGGCTATAAAATGCTTGCTTTATGGGGAGTACAGGCCACCGAGCGTCCATGCCACGCAGGAGACCTCGGAAGCGAAGTGGAAATTTACACTACATATTCGAAAATTCCCGCTTTCGCACGGCGCGGCGACCAGCGGTGCCGGGGTTTTGCACGAAACCTGTCATACAACGTCATGTCGAGCAAGTGACGTCAGGAGCCGAGGGTTATCATTGGCTCGCCACGCCAACTTTTTCAGCCGTCAGGCAGCTACCATGGCGGCCGCCACTGCGGCTGCAAATATTTACGACAGGAGAGGAAAAGGTGGGGAGGCCACGGAACTTCAAATATTATACCGAACGCATAAAAAATTCTCGCTCGAGAGTATCTGTGAAGTGCCATCATTGAACATCCTAAGCGTACCGCGACTTTGAGAGCCCCTTTTTGATGCCCTTTAAGGCAAGCAGGCAATGGAAACAGTGGAAACTCAACTTCCGAACGGTAAAACTTCCGTCTTTGAAAGGAACTCGGCAGCACATGTAGACCGTGTGCATTCGGCAGTGGTACGAATCGGAAACAACGCTTTCGCACGCGTTCTATTTAGCTGACGACTAGGAGCTTTCAACAATGCGTTCACAACGCTCGAACAGTCGTGAGCTCCGTAAAAACTCTCGCGCGTGATCACGATCCCTTAAGAACTATCTGATCGCGTTTGACGAGCAGACGAATAACTCGCCTCTCGTGTTGATCTGTCAATGGGGTAAGGCGTCTGCGGCGATGCACAAAATACAGGGGAAAGAACATAAACCTTCTCGGGGTTATTTTTTAACATTATGACTTTTATTCACCAGTAACGGTTGGGATCGTTGCTGAAAGATTATTCAGGTGCAGTAACAAAGAACAGTGATAAATCTGAAGCCATATTTGAAAACTTAAAGAAGCGATTATAATGCATCAAAACTGTTCATTTTAACAGGCGAGGCTTATCTGGACGCGAAATTCGGAGGCCTTGGGTGCGGATCCAATCGGCGGCATGTGGCTGTTTTTTCTTCTGCTTTCTTATCAATTATATTGAAAGATAAAAGAATACTGTTAATTTCCCATTGATGAAAACGAATAACTAAAAAAATTCTCCAATGCTCTTTTGTTTCGATGGCTATTTGCATCCTTCATGTTATGTCAGGTCAATTACTTACCAAAGTGCTCGCACTGAACGGATCATTGATACAGAACTCTAAAGATCCCTTGCGACGGATCAGTTGTTGTTGTCTTCGGTGGCGGAGCCCGACGCTGCCGGACTGAATCCCTCATGCGGCTGTAGAATTTTAGTGGAGGTGCAACGTAAAACACCAGGGTGCTGTACAAAGATACTCCAAGTTAAAGAATCTCGGGTACAAGAAATAAATTCAGACACTTCGTCCATAGCGTCCCTAACAACGCACGTGCAGCTTCAGCACGTTAAACCCCATTGATCTTCGTGTCCGCCTGAACTCCCAAGTAAGGGGAAAGACTGTGCGTTTGAACCAGGACACCTGTAAGCACGTGATCGGTCTCTGCAGCGATCTGAAAGGCATTGCAACGCGCACAGCACTCGTTGTTCTCGCAAGAAGATGTTAACTTCAGTGGTACTGCAGATAACTGCATTTTACGTCATGCTGCCGGGGCACTCATCCTTGACGCTTTCCATTTCAAGCTAGTACCACCAACTCTTAGATAAGCGTTGGAAGCTGTCGACAGGCGTGCTATACATGCGTGATCGACCCTTTTCGCTTACCTATTCGCCTGCGTGCTGCGACCAGTGCATATATCGCCGCCTGTATCTCCGAAAGAAACAAAGTGGCTCAGTATCGTAGTGTGAAGTTCCCAAAGTCCTACTTCAATCTGAGTGCTTGCTTTTTGCGTCTGCTTGCGTGCAGGATCTCGATAATGCGCCCCGCGAAAGCTTTCTCCCAAACAAACGAAAGGAGGAGGCGGACGGACAAGAATTTGTCGGTTTGAAGCCCGCAGACACTCTGGTTGCCAACGGTGCCGAGGCGTACGGCGTAGACCAGAGGAGCCCACGACAAATCAACCGCCATCCTCCCAGGGCACTGTGCCATATGTCAAGTCCAAGTCCAGGGGAGTCTGAAGACACAACGGCCTTCGGTAAGTAATGCCCTTGTTCTGCTTGCTCGTATCTCTTATCTCTCCCGGGTGTGACTGTAAGCCACTTGCGACAGGAAAAAAATCAGATGGCGTTGGTTGCACGCCTCTCTGCACGCCGGACAGCAGTGGCGTCTAGAAATAGACGATGAGCCACGCATGTCGTATAATCTGGCCGCGTGACATAAACGACGGTTCCTTTTTTTAAACCGAAAAGCTCTACTCCTCTCATGCTGAGCCTGAAGGTCATCTGTCTCTTGGATTTGACCTCTAACGGGAGGCGCACCGCATGTCCAAAATCGCGCATGGCAGGTGCCTCGATCTTCATCTTCACCTTCGTCGCCACAGCTGCGCGCTTAGCAGTCGCGTCCGCCGCTGCGCTGGCTGCTGCTCGGCCGATCCTTGGCAATCACTTGCGTATAAAGACAAGCGGCGAATTGCGGCCTCCGCTGCGCACCCGACAAGTTCGAAATTATCTGCATTAAGGGCTATGCCTACAAATCTCCCGGCGACATCCAGGTTTACCTCGAAGGCACGAGAATAAAGGAAGTCCCTCTTATCCGCATCCTGGGCCTTTGGCTTCAGAGCGACAGGAAAGCCAACCACACGTTACAGCGTCTCCGGACAACTGTCCTCCAGATCTCCCGCAAGATTCGGCGCATCACCCGCAACCAAAAAGGCATGAGAGAGGAGGATACAATTCGACTGATACAGGCTCTAGTTATGAGCCGCCTGTCATACGGTCTCCCATTCCTACCACTTCTGGGGAATGAGCGAGACAAAGCAGACGCCATCATCCGTACCGCCTACAAATATGCGTTATGCCTCCCGATGTACACGGCCAGCTGCCACCTCGAGGACCTGGGACTGACCCACACAATTGAAGAAATTCGAGAAGCCGTCCCAGAATCCCGAAAGGAACGCCTCCTCACCACCAAAGCTGGACGCGCAATCTTGGAAACAGTGGGTTCCCTGGCTGACATACGCGCCGTCCAGGAAAACCGAGACCTACTCTCGACTCTGCGAACTCGCGTGTATGTAGCCCCACTCCCGAAGAACATGCACTCGAACCCTCAAAAGGGACCACGAAAGGCGCGAGTGGACTACCTGCGCCGCACACACCGACAGGCACAAAATGCTGTATACGTCGACGCAGCAATGTACCCCGACTCTACAAACGCGGTGGCGGTCGTCTTGGACACCAATTTCACGGAAATCGCCAGCGCCTCCCTACGAAACTGCTCTCCCACAGTAGCAGAAACTGCTGCAGTCAGGCTCGCCGTCCAGCATGGCGATACCACGAGAAATGAACTAAAATTGTGACCGACTCCCAGTCGGCGTGTCGGCTCTTCCTCTCTGGCAGACTTCCACATTCCGTCGCTCCCATTCTGACTACCCCACATGTTCAAAATTCTACATGCAAGCACCAAATCACTTGGACTCCTGGGCACGAGGTGATTGAGGGAAAGGAGGCCGCGGACAGTCTAGCTCAAGGATACACTAAACGAGCGACTAACCTCCCCGACCTCACCCCTCTCCCCTCTACATATGGCGAGCGCCTCATCCTTCTCCGAACACAAAGGCAAGTCTATCCCCCACCACACCGTAAGCTAACGGCGGCAGAGGCGAGCGACTGGCGACAACTACATACGAACACCTTTCCTAGCCTCCAAAAATACCATATACTCTTCCCCGATAGATATGACGGAATCTGCCCCTGGTGTGGCGGAATTCCAGCAAAATACCATGTAACATGGGGCTGCTCCGGTCCCAATCCTTCTGAACTAGGCTAACATCAGTACGAGGAACACTGGGAGTCTACACTGCTCAGCTCTGATTTGGCGACCCAGCGCAAGCTGATATTCCAAGCAAGAGCAACTGCGGTGGACATTGGGTTCCTGAAATTAGGATTCCACCAAAAATCGGTATTTTCTCTTTATCCTACCTTTTTGTGAATAAATGTTTTCTACTACTCCTCGCCAGTTGTGGCATGTGATGTGTCACGTGATTCGCTCTTGCGCTTGCCAGTCCCGTTCGCCGCTGCGCCGGTCGCCGCTCTGGATTCTCGCTCTTGCACTTGTGGCACGTGATGCATCACGTGATTTGCTCTCGCTGAAACAATTTGCTCTCGCTGATGTCTGGAACAATAAAGATGAAGAAAGCTAAGCAGTCTCTAACATGCTTAACAGAGCTTCCGCCTCGACATTCTCGCTGTGGGCGGCTGGTCAAGGCCAGCGCCTGTCTTCCACTGGTAAATATGCCACAGCAAATTGGATCTGTTTCAAGGAACTCGCTCTCGACTTTCGTGGTTCATAACGTATTAAGAGGGCGGAATTGACCTTTGAAATGATAAATACCATTTTCTTTCAACAAGTAATCTTTCATAATTAAATATGATGAGGTTTAGAATTGATTTCCTACCCGTATATCAGGTAACTGCCAGCAAATCTCTCAAATCTAAAGGGGACGGCTGATATTTGGCCGTGACTCAATAAAAGAAGCTGAGTAATGATGCAAGAATCTACCTTGCTCTGCGGTATTAAAAGTTTTCTTTTTGTCGCAAATGGTGCACTTGTTAAATTGTTAAATTTTTTTCATCAATTTTTTCTCTCGAATATTGGCCACATCTGCTCTGCTTGTCAGTTTAAGCGTTACTTAAGAAAGCAGATGTAAAGGATTTGAAACATTATCCCAATCAGCTTGTTGTCCATTCACTGCAATGTATTTGCTAAGTTAATCGCCAGTGAATCAGGACAACCTTCGATTTCTCTAAAGAAAGTGATCAGGCAGGTTTTCGTAGAGAATAATCGACAATAGACCATCTTCGCACTATCAGTCAGGTGATAGAAAAATAAAAAAATACAGCCAACCCCTATATATAGCCTAAATTCATTGCGAGAAGGCATTTGACTCAATCGAAACTTCAGCAGTCATGCAGGCACTGCTTGATCAGAATGTAGAAGTCTTATGTAAAAATGCTGGAAGGTCTCTATAACGACTGCAATGCTAGCGCAGTCCCCCAGAAAGTAGTCAATAAAAATCCAATCAGGAAGGATGTCAGGCAGGGATACACAATGTCGCACACACTTTTCATCGCTGTTTGCAGAATATATTCTCAGGTCTGGATTGGGATCAGTTGTGAATAGGAGTTCACAGAGAATACCTTAGTAATCTGCAATTCGCTGATTTGATTCCCTTGCTAAATCACTCAAGACATGAAAAGCAAAGCGTGATCGATGTTTTACATTGGCAGAGCAAAACGGGGGATCTAAAAATTAATGAGCCGAAAACATAAGTACTAGTGTTCAACATTCTCGGTAGGCAACATATTTTTGTCACTGACAGCGACGGAGGTCCAGATCACGAGAGAAAAACAACTATAAAAATAAGAATGGGGTGGCGATCATATGGCAGGTTCTCTCAGATCATGAATGGCAGTATACCAATATCTCTCAAGAGAAAAGTATACAACAACTGTATCGTACTGGTGCTCACCTAAGGGGCGGGAACGTGGAGGCTAAGGAAAAGGGTTCAGCTCGAGTTTAGAACACCGGAGCTGAGATATAGAAAGAAAAATGATAGGTGGAAAGTTGAGAGACAATAAGAGGGCAGACTGGGTGAGGGAACAAACGCTGGTAAAATATATCCTAGCCGAAATCAAGAGCAAGAAATCTGTTGGGGCAGTGCGTGCAACATGAATATAACCGACTGTATTCCAAGGGAAGGGTAGCGTACGAGGGGCAGCAGAGACTTTAGGTGGGCAGATGAGATTAAGAAGTTTAAGGCTGTAGGTGGCCGGAGCTCGCACAGGACAGGGTTAATGGGAGAGATATGGGGCGGGCCTTTGCTCTGCAGTGGGCGTGATCAAGCTGATGATGGTATAAGCCTTTAACTCAACTGTCCATCCAAGACAATTTTTATTCTTTTGCCGACACGTGTGCGCAAAGTTAGGAGTTTTAAGAGCAACAACAACATCGGATAAAGTTTTGAACCAGCAGTGTTTTGCCACTTCGCTCCCTACAAGATACGAATCTAAAAAAACTGGCACTTTAAGAAAATTTGGAATTTGCAACATTAAAACGAGCCAACTATATTGTTTTACCTGTGAACGATAAAATCAGGCAGAATCAAGCATGCCAAACAAAAAAAAACTGAATGCAAATACTAAACGTTTTCTTTCACCTAACAATGTAGCAGTAATACCGTCGAAATTTTCGGGTATTTTGCCGCTAGGGATAGGTGTTGCAATAAGGCATCTTTCGACAGGCGTCCTCCACCTCTGACGACTGGCGCTTCGACATTGTATCTGAGAAATATATTAAAAATGTGATTCTGTATTAATTCGAGAAACTCATATACATGTGAGCGCTAAATGAAAGTATTGGGGCTTCAGCATTTGCCGCACATGATACGCCGTACGTTACCAGGTTAACTACGTAAGCCGCTGCGTCGCAATTTCAGGACATTGAGAAAAGCTCAGCATTTACTATGACTTGATATTAAGGCATTTGATATTTTACATTTTACAACACTGCAGTGATGGACGAAAAAGACAAAGTATTCGGTGTTCATGGTGATTATGGCAGTGGTTGCAGCCTTTTGTGAGTACAACACAAACACGGCAAAGTCGCCACCACCACCAACCATAGTAACACGTAACCCTGTTTGTCACCCCCTCCCCATCGTGCCTTTCTCATTTACATCAGGTTTCGCGGAGGTGATTGGGAGGAACATCAGACGGGGAAAGAAGACTGGCATTACCCCACGTGACTTCGACTTATCCTCTTTGGGGTCACCTAGCCTTATAGCCGCTGTTCCTAAGTTCCCCGAACTGCCTTCTCCTCACAAGGTGACCACAGCGAGCGCTGAAGATAGCAACTCAAAAGAGCTGAGGACATCGCACCAGAAATTTCCTGAAGTTCTGCCTACGTTGCCGAGCAGCGCTGTGAGTAGATGCGGTTCCTTGCTAGTGAAGAATTGCAGGATTTTGAGTGGCTTCTTTCTCGGACGAAATTTACCTTTCAGACGATTTCAATCAATGGTCGTACCTGATGACACTCTGTTCTTCACTTTGGGGATCGTTTTCGTCGATTAGTTAAGAGAACTGTGCTCATGGTAGAATTTCGGTTCTTCCGGTCAAGCTGACTCCATTAATTGTATACAAGCGACGCGCTGTCTCTTACTGCAGAGAATTGCAGGGGACTGTCGGGACGATTCTATTGTTAGCATTCTATCAAAACTGTATTGGAAGGCCTCCTGTTCTGTAAATATGTCGGAAGACTATATTTTCTTATTGCTGAAAAGCCGAGAGGTAGCATCTCTGTTCTGTTCCTCTGCGCAAAATTGCAGGCACTGAAGCGAACCTTTATTGCAGATTTTAAAAATTTCAAAAACTTCACAAAAGCCCGTATTAAGGAAACCAATACAGCCACCTCGATAACCGCTTGAATCTGCCGACAGCCGTGTTTATATAGTGTTTATATACGTAGTCAGTTCTATGCACGCGCGCCTTCCATGAGCGTCGGTCGACCAGCAGATATTTCGCCGCTTGTATCTCTGTAATGAAAAAAGTTGCTCCTATCGTAGCATCACCTTTCCACACATCCTGCTTCAACTTGAGTGCTTGTTTTTTGCCTGCGCTTGCGTGCAGCATTCAGAGAAGGTGCCCCGGCTAAGGATTCCCCCAAACAAAGAAAAAGAACCGACGAATGGACCAGATCTGGACAGTTTGGTGCCCGCATACTCTCCGGTTGCCAACGGTGGTGAGGAATCTTGCGGCATAGACCAGAGGAGCCCGCAACAAATCAGCCGTCATGCTTCCAGGTCAAGTCCAGAGCATGCGGAAGACAGTACGGGCTTATGTCAGTAATGCCCTTGTTCTGCTTGCCCGTAGGTCTTGTCTCTCTTGGGATGACTGCGCGCTACTTGCGAAATGATGAATTACAGCCGTTGGTTGCCCGATTCTCTCAACGACGGACAGCAGTGGCGTCTAGATATGCATATGGTTAACCACATCTGGCGACTTGGCATTAGCGACAATTCCTTTTTTTTAGATCTCGGGAGACAAGCATGCACATTACTGTCTGTCAGGTCGCTCTTGATACACCAGGTGTTGCAGTGAATGTGATCACTCGTGTTTATAAATAGGGTTTTTGAGATAAACAGAAGCTTTCTCCGGCATAGTAGTGCCACCGTTGGCGGATGTTAAAAATCGGGCGAAATATGTTAACTAGCCAAGTGATTACCTAAATTGTAATAGTTAAATTTTTAACCTGCCAATAGGCAGCTGATTGCAATTAGAGATTTGTTTACCGGCCGTTAATAATAAATATGTCAGTTTTCAGAATTTAGAAAACACCATTACTCTCGCCGCTGTCGACAAAATTTGGGTGCATCGTGCGGAAATACAGGCGTTTTCGAAAGCATGCAGGCAAAGCAACCCTTCCAGTGGTCGTAAGTAGTCGTAGTAGCCAAACGCAGAAACTGAATTGTATTCACGGTTACTGTGGCATTCGTTGCAGCCTTTGGCGACTACAATAAAATCTCGCCATAGATACCGCTACCGCAGCGCTGGATTAAGGGGGGGGGGCACTAAGGGGGCTGCAGCCCAGGGCCTCACCTCGGACAGTAGAAGGGGGCGGATTTATTCTAACCTGCTTAGTATATGGAACCGTGAGCAACGGAACTTCGAGCGACATGTATGAATCGAGAAAACCAGAATGAGCAGACGGGGACCCTGCCTCATGTAACAGCATGCGTTTAGCCTGATCATTTGGGAGAGCTTGTCGAGCTGCAAAAACAGGGATCCTCCGCCACCCCGGCGGGGCGCTCTTTCTTACGAATCGAGGTGCGTTTGCTTAGAAGTGTTTTCGTGGTTTCCTGTCAGTCCGTCTGTCCAGTGCTGTCTGGAGGAGAGGGGCAAGAGGGAAACACCTAAAATATGTAATGTGGGACGAGGACCTAAATCTCCCTTGCCCCTCGTCACCACCACGCCACCCTCCACCTCTCAAATAGTTCCGCCGCAGTCCTTCTCATAGAAAGGATGTGCTGCAGAACCCAACAGTGTCTCCCATTCGACTTTTCTTTGCCGTGATGGTAATTAGGGCGGGGTAGGATGAGTCCGATAGCAGATGATGAGTCTGATGGCATAGTCTTGGCACGGAAGGAAAGAAGACGTCACACGTGGTTTTATCCATGTGCCGTGGGGCATGGAATGTTCACTGTTCGGGCTAGGGTTGTGGAAGAGTGAAGGGGGAAGTTGGAGAGCTGGACACAAATGCCTGTCTCCAGGGCCCATTCCCGCCTAGTGGCTGCGCACCCTCGCGCGCGCTCGACAGAAAAAAGTAGGTCAGACTGGCCACCGAACTTCCCAGAAAGAAGTAGAAAAAGATGACTCAGAGGCGACGGAAAGCGCTTAACTTCGCCCGCGCTAGGAGTCGCCCTCTCCCCTTCGTTGTCGCGCGCGGCGTCGAAGGGGCGAAAGAAATTTTGAGAACCTCCAAGAGCAGACGATTGCTCATAGCCAATAGGAAGACGAGACCGGAACGGGAGAAGTGGTGAGTTTGTACGGAGAAGGGGGAATTTGTACAAGGAACTCTATGCGTATGTGAACGCCTGCTTTGGCGCTAGTAACAGACAGACGCGGCGCGCGTCTATTAAAGGAAGTTGATCGCGGGCTGCGATTCAGCCCCGAGCCGCCGGTTAAGCTTGCATAAGCCAGCCCGCTGAGGAGCTCCTGGGGGACGCATTACTCTCGGCCAGCCACGGACCATCCAGGCCGCGTGCGCCAGTCATCGGGACGGCCACCGTTGGACACCTGCGGTCGCGTCGGACTGACGAAGTGCCCGTTGCGGTGAACAATTATAATCCATTCATGGGAAAATGCTCGGTCGGAAGCATCAAAGTGGTGCGTCTAAATTAAAGGCGAAGTTAGAAAGAGAAGAGCGTGAAAAGAAGCTACCACAGATGACAAAGTACCTACTGAATGCAGCTTCCGCGGAGCAGTACGATCGCTCTACCCAGAGTCCGTGTCAAACTCCAAATAGTGCCGAATCTGCTCCTGTGGAGGACTTGCCATCTCCATCACCACGGTTTCCTTGCAATAAGCAAGGTTTGACTCATCTTGGTTGTCTGGATCTTGTGAAAACGGTGCCAACCTCTGTCGTCCATGTTTCTGGGCGACTGACACTAACCGAGCCCTGTCCTGTTCTTGAGTCAGCAACGTCTATGCTTCTCTGCCGGAACCCTGACACAGAGCTCCAGGTGTCCGGTCCGCCACGTCTGATTTCTGCTACTGCTGAACAACCGGTGCCAAACCTCCCCGATGAACCTCCTTCTACTGCCGAACGCCAGGAAACAACAGTCCAAGAACCGACTCGCTTGTTTCCTGTTACTCTGAATTCAAATAATCAGGTTCCCACCCACAAAGCGTGCCTCGAAAGGACGAGTAAGACGGCTTCTCATTGCGGCAACAGAGTAGTACAGACACCCCCGCAGCAAGACGTACGTTGCGAGATTCTGCTAAGTGACCCTGCTAAGTGGACGGATGTTATTACTGATAGCTTTCGGAGTTTGCCTTGAGAAAGGGCCATTGTATTTTCAAAATCGGGAAGAAAATTTTCCGTCTCCCGAAATGCAATACAAAACTCACACGCTATATGTCGCCTCATCTTTTCGTGCGAAAGGCTGTAAATGGGGAGGCATACGAGCGACAATGGTTAATGTACTCGGAGTCCAAAGGTTCCGTTTACTGTTTCATGTGCAAACTATTTTCGATTTCAAGCAACCCCAGTGCTTTCATCACGCATGGCTTTTCTTATTGGAAAAGAGCAGAAGAAAAGGTTTGTGCTCATGAAAATAGCGTCGAGCACCGGAGCTGCATGGCAGCATGGCTCGCCCTCTCTAACTCGAGCAGCACAATTGACAAGGAGCTGCTTAAGCATCTTGTCACGGAGACAGCTTACTAGAGGAACACCTCAAACGCTACGGGAACAAAGTAAATAGTCACCCATCATATCTGTGAAAAACCATTTGTGATGAATTTATGTAGCATATGGCAAAGGCTGTCAAGGAAAGTCTCTTTGACGAAGTGAAACGCGCAAAATACTTCTCTTTAATTGTTGATTCGACTCCGGACCTCGCTCACGTTGATCAGCTGTCAGTTGTTTTACGATACTATTTAAATGCGAAAGTGTACAAACGCATTCTTGGATTTGTTCCAATCTAATCGCATACCAGCCTGTATCTTTTCGATACCGTGATGTCCCTCTTGACGACCAATGGCATCTCACTTGATGACTATAGGGGCCAAGCTTATGATAATGCGAGTAATATGTCGGGAAAATACAAAGGACTGCAAGCTAAAATCAAACACCTCAACGAATTGGCAGTCTACGTCCCGTGTGCTGGTCATTCACTGAACTTGGCGATTGTAGCGTTGAGTTGCCTTGAGGCAGTCAAATTTTTCACTGTAATTCAGAGACTGTATGTGTTCTTTGCTGCCTCACCTAAGCGACGGAGGTATCTTTTGGACAGCATGGGCGGAACTGGCCAGCAGCTTGTTTTGAAAAGTCTCTCTGAGACCAGGTGGTCAAGACACGCTGAATCATGTAAGGCCATTCTAAAATAATTCAATCTAGTCTTCTGTTGCCTTGAAGCTATATCAAAGAACGAGGAAGAAAACGGTGACACTAGGAACGAAGCGCACTCTCTTCAAGAAAATGACAAAACTAGACTGCATTCTGATTAATCACAAAGTGAACATATGTGTTGGTGTTTACAACAGCACGCGTTTCAAGCAAGTTTTGTTGCTTTCCTTATAATAATAGCAATAATAATAATTCCGTTGATCGCACTTCGTTCTTTTTAATTTGGTGGAATTAAAATGAAACATGGCATATTTCCAGGAGCGTAGCAGGCGACAGAGGGGGGGGGTCAGTATAGGGAGAGGGGGTCTGCATGCGAATTAGCCCAGGGCCCCCATTTTTCTTAATCCGGCCCTGCCACTACCAAAAATAAGTAACACGTTACCCTGTTTCGCACCCTTCCCAACCTCCCCGCATTTCACCAGATTTCCTGAGACTGATTGGGAGGAACATCACATGTCGAAGGAGGACCGGAATCACCTCATGTGACTTGGACTTATCCTCTTTGGAGTCGCCTAGCCCCGCTGCCGCTGTCCCTGAGATCTCAGACCTGGCTTCTGCTCAAATGGTGACCACAGCGACCGGTCAAGAGAAGAGCTCACACGAGGTCGGGACAGCCAGCCAGAAAGCGCCTGACGAGCCTCCTACGTTGGCGAGCCGTACTGTGAGTAGCTCGGTTTCTTTGCTCGTGAACCACTGCAGGATCTAAGTGGCTCTGGATTTCAGTGGTTTTCTGTCAATAGTCGTGTAGGATGGCATTCTATTTTTCACGGTGGACGTAGCTTCCGTTGACACGTTACGAGAACTGCGCTCATGGTTGTATTGGTTTTGGTGGAAAGGAAATGGCGCAGTATCTGTCTCATATATCGGCGGACACCTGAACCGCGACGTAAGGGAAGGAATAAAAGAAGGAGTGAAAGAAGAAAGAAAGGAAGAAGAAAGGAAGGAAGAGGTGCCGTAGGGGAGGGCTCCGGAATAATTTCGACCACATAGGAATCTTAAACGTACATATCGAACCCGACCGCGGCGGCTGCATTTCTATGGAGGCGAAGCGCTAAGGCGCTCATGTGCTGTGCGATGTCAGTGCACGTTGAAGATCCACAGGTGGTCGAAATTCTTCCGGAGTCCTCCTCTACGGCACCTCTTGCTTCCTTTCTTCTTTCACTCCCTCCTCTATCCCTTCCCTTACGGCGCGGTTCAGGTATCCGCCGATATGTGAGACATATACTGCGCCATTTCCTTTAGCCAAAAACCAACTCGATCTTTAACGTGCACTGACATCGCACACCACAGGGGCGCCTTAGCGTTTCGCCTCCACCGAAACGCAGCCGCCGCGGTCGTGTTTGAATCGGGGAACTCCGGATCAATCGCGGAGCGCCCTAATTACTGAGCCTCCGCTGCCGGCAAAGGAAATGTAGTAGCAGTAAGTGGTTTTATTAAAATAACAATAAAAAGAAAGCAAGATTTTTGCTAGCCCCGGCATCTGCCATCGATACTGACCTGGCTTCAAAGAGTACGGCAATGTAAAACCATAGTCCTACACTATGGTTTTACATTGAATCTATCCAATTTTTACCTTCCGCGTTTTTAACCTGCCTTATAATGCTCTTTCTTTCTCCGTCCTCGTGTCAGGCATACTTACTGGTTAGAGGCTTCCCAGTTCTTTTCCGCCAGTGTGAGTCAACGATCTTTCAGTGTAGGTATTTAAATACCTTAGCTACCCACCTATTATCGCCAAATTTCCTCAGGCGTTCTTCGTATAGTATTTTACTCTAAGCTTCCCGTGCTCCGAACGATGCCCAGCCCATATCCCCCTGTACTGCCTTGTTTGTGGTTTTCCCGTGGGCACCTAGTGCTATTCCAACAATGTCTGATTTACTTCTAATCTCGACTGAACTTCTTCCCTTAAGCACAGAACCGCATTCCATAAAGTAAGCCCCGGCACCATTATTCTTTTCCATATACCTCTCAGTACTTAATACCTGTTGTACCCTCACAATGCCTTATATTTCATTACCTCGACATCTCTTCACCCTCTTGCTATGAGAGACTTGCTATAAGGGACTGTTCGTGCTTTTCCGTGTATATCTGCCCTTCGTTTACCCTAGATGTCTTAGAACGCGCAGCTACAAAAAGAAATTTAACGAAGAAGATGACACATGCGCTGTGTAGCAAATCTGTAGAAACAATAGAACACCTCTTACTAAAATGTGATGGTATACATCCCAATGTCGATGCAGGCACACTCACGCTTCCTGAGGCCCTAGGGTTTAGAGATAACAATAGTCATGTAAATAAATCTGCGGTGGAAATTAGCAAAGAGCGATTGGAAGATTCGTTCCGCAAAAACAGAGAAGTGACAAAGTTAAAAGTGCAGAGAGGCGTATTTAAATTCCTAATTTTAATAACATACAACACAGTTAAACAAAAATAATGAAAAAATAAAGGAGCATGGTGGCAACTCCCATCACCCCGTTTCAAAGGTGACGCTCCTCCCTTCCGTCCTTCCATCCATCGATCCGGATCTGCGCTACGTTGTTCGCTGGTCACCGCGTGATTCCTGCGTCCCCGCACGGCCTCACTGCGCCTTAACGAGGGGAGCGAGAGGCGCCGCCGTCGCGTGCTATATGTTGGGGCAGTGGTGTACATTGCGAGGAGGAGGAGGGAGTGATTTTATTGGGGCACCGCCTGATGGCGCTACGTGCGCGCCAAGCGGAGAGGAAAAGTAGCGGAAACGTATTTTGCTGCTCGCGTAACTGTGGCTTCTGCTATGTACATGCTCATATTTACTAATATACACCACTGTACGTCTCTAAAACGCCCTTCTAAGACAACACCGTATTCACTGTACGCGCCTTTGTTCATTCCAAACCATTGACCTGGCGTGTCAGAAATAAATTATCACCTTTAGTCCTCTCCCATGAGGACTGCCAAACAAAAACGGCGAAAACACGATGAAGTTTTTGAATTTTAAGTCGAGAGCACGAAAGGACCTGCAACAAATAGCACAATTTCGAAACCAGGTATGCACTACATATGTTTGCGCGCGCGAATATAGACAGCTCCTTTCCGGACTATATCTGTGTACACGTAGACAGTTCTTGAATTTTCTCCTTCCAAAAGTCATCGTTATCTCGATACTTGTCAAGAGGAACACCCAGGTATTTCGAAGGGACGTGTGACCATTTTACACTCGCGTGAAACAAAGGCGCTGATGTCCAGTTCCCATGCAAAAGGCCCGCATATTTGTTCAGATTAACAACACTATTGATTACATCACAAAAAATGCGAAAAACCGACATCGCATGTTCTATGCTGCTGGGATCGCTGCAAAAAATTGCCACATCATCGGCATAAGCCAAGACTTTAATTTCAAGTGCTTCTAGTTCAAAACAACGAATAGAGCGGTTGTTTATTACATTCTGGCAAAGTGGCTATAGGTACACAGCGAAAACTAGTGGTGACAATGGGCAGCCTTGCCGCACAGATGCTCTCAAGAAAATTCTGTCTGTGAGCTCTCGGTTAACAACCTGATTCGTGGTACAGTTTCTATAAACCATTTTAACCAGTTTTAAAATTACTTCCCCAAAACAGACATGTTCGAGGATTTTAAAATGAATGTCATGACATACACGGTCAAAGGCCTTCTCTAAATCAATATGCAACATTGCAGCTCGCCTAAAGTGAGCGTCACAGCATTCCAGTATACTTCGAGTGATATGAACATTCGTGAAGATGGTCTGCCCTTGAATTACACACGTCTGGTGGGGGCCAACCAAGATGTCCATAACCGACTGTAAACGTTTGGCTAATACTTTCATAAAAATTTTATGTTGATTACTAAGCGTTATCGGCCGATAACTGGTAACTTCATAAGTTTAACTGAATTGTCAGTTTTCGGTATAAGTACTGTATGCGCACTTGAAAACGACGGTGGTAAAAAACCATCTAAATGACTTAATAAATGTGTTGTAAATGGAGAGCAGTTTCGCGTTATAACGCCTTATAAAATTCCGCTGTTATCCCATCAGGACCTGGCGATTTCCCCAAGTAAAGCTCATCAATAGCGTATTCCAATTCCGCTATTGATAAGTCGGCGTTTGAGAAAAGGGGGCCCTTTCTTTGCCACATTCGTACCTGAGGCAGGTGGCGTCAAGATTTGTTCTTCGAGACCAACGCAACCCTTTCCTACGGACTTTTATTCAAGTGAGGGTTTCTTCGGCTTTGCAAAACTATGTTATTACTACTGTAGACAGGATGCGATAAAGTGCAAGTAGATTTCTGAAAGAAGTGGTCTTTGTTTTTCGGTTTCTAAATGCTCGGTTCAGTTTGGAATACCTTTCAAATGTCACGCGTAAGAAATTGCTCAAATATTTGTTTGACTCCTTCTTCCCAGAGCCAATATATCGATCTCTGTATAGATGGAGGCCAAGGAGGAAATGTTTTAAAAAGAGTAAGGAAAATGGTGGTGCCAGCGGGTGTGAAGACGTTTTTCTGCAAGTTGCACACTGGGACTTTGCCTGTTAAAACATGGATTTAGGAGAAGAGATTGTTTTTACCATGGGGTGCTGACTGCTTGTTATGTCACAAACCAGAGTCAATAGAACACGTCTTTATTGATTGCTGGGATGCGCTGCTCTTTTGGGACGTACTCCAGCGTACAATAAAGAAAGACTGACCCTTGACGCCGTATGGAATACGATTCCTGAACGTTGAGCCGGATCTTTATAAATACGATGTAATATTACTTCTTGGCCTGGACAGCATTTGGCAAAGCAGGATGGCTGTACGAAACTGCGATAAAGATGCGCGGTCTGTCCTAGATTACTTCAAAGAAAACATATTTAAGCGGCGTGAAGTGTACACGGAGATATGCTTTGGAGATGAAGTTATCGAGTTGATGGGAGAGTTGTGTTCTTTGAAACAGTTTTGATTTTGTCGCGTGAGTGAAACGCATGTCCGCTCTTGATGTTTGAGAATGTAGCGCAGAACATGTTTGTGATCTGTTGTAAACTGTCGAAAGAGGCAATGAAGGCAAAAAGAAAAGAGCTGGCGTGGCGGAGTGGTTAGCCTGCTCGTCTCGTACTCCGGAGGCCCTGGCTCGATCCCCTACCTCGACAAATTTCTTACTCGGTTTTATTTATTTTTGCTTTATATTTTTCTTTCACGGCCAACGCCGCCGACGCCGACGATGACACCGGCCTTTCTGCGACACGGGGCTCTCAACGCTCCCGCGTTAAACGTTTATTCTAACGAAATAATTCGAGGTACTCAGGCCTCTGTGTCTGTGCACGTCCCCACTTTACACAGGTGAGGTGGACGTTGTCAAGCGCGGTTCAGGTGTCGACGATATGTGAGAAAGATGCTGTGCCATTTCCTTTCCCCAAAAACCAATTTTTTTTTTCAGTTGAGGGGATCTCAGAAATGGCAGCATCAAACGAATGGTTGTAATTAAAAGATGATGTGAGGATGGTGGTGGTAGTGGTTTTATTAAAAATAATAGTAAAAAGGAAGGAAAACATTTTTGCTAGCCCCGGCATCTGCCATCGATACTGAAGCACCTGAGCTGGGGCAGCGGAAATAAAGGATAGCAGGCAGAATGGAGAAATGAAATGAAAGAGGTGAGGGGACAGGAATAGAGGATAGGGGGAGAAGTAATATGTACAAACTATTTACACAATAAGAAATGTGTCCAGGTTGTGCGCGTGATTAGTTCATTTTAGAGGAATTAAATCACACACGCGCACAGCACTGTGTTGGTTACAACTGGAGTGGGGCGTCCAGTTATTAATTGTTCAAGGTAGTACTCGCGGAGCGTTCGGTCACTGCGTGTAACTACCTGACGGAAAACAGACGGGACGTCAAGCCCGTGTGTTCTAGGAATGCACAGAGGCTCACCAAAGTTCGCTCACGAGTGTGCGCATGCGCGCACTGCCCTGCGGCCCGAAAAAAAATTCAAATCGGATGAGAGTTCATTATTAGAGTCAAAAATGTCCAAAAAGTGGGCGGGCAGGAGCAAGAGGTCCGCGAAATTTGAAAACGCAGGAAGTAAGCGGAGCCAAAGCGTGGTGAAAAGTTTGAAGGCTCGAAATGGGCAATCACGTGACCAGTGATAAGTGAGATACGTAACCCGAAGATAGGAAAAAATGACAAATTAGGGACAATTCATTCATTCATTATTTATTGCATATCTTGCGAAATGCAAACTAACATTGATGGACCCATAGCCACTGGCTAGTAACGGGTCTATAATCAACATAGGATACAAAATAAATGCAGCACGCGAACAAATGAAACAAGAAATACAATCCACAACACAATAACACATAAAATGCATAGTTTAAACAAAAATGAATATGAAGTCACTTATTCGCAATATTTCTGAGAAAAAGAACCTCTTTAAAGCAGGAGTAAAATTTGGGGCTTGCTTTATGTTTAGTGGCAAGGTATTCCAAATAAGAGCGCCGTTAAATTCTAACAGCCTTTTCCCGTACAGGTTCTGACATGCAGGTAGATTAAAATTCAGGCGTCCGCCGATATGTAATATAGGTAATTATTTAGAAGCAAAAGGCAATGGACCGGTAAATGGACTGGACGGGTATATAGGGCGGGAACGAAGCGTGACGGAAAATTTGAAAACTCGAAATGTTTGGCGGGATTAAATGACGGTGTAATCAGAATTAATTGATAACAAATCAATCAAGTGAACGAGAAAACAACCATGGCGCCAAATCTTATAGGCGACCAGTGTCGAGGAGGAGGCAATGCTTTCGCATTCTTCCAATGCGGGTAGCTGCAGTGATCGCTAATTTTTTTAAAAAGCGAATTCAGCATAGTATAAGGGAGACTACTGCAGCGGGCCCGTTTTGTAAGGATATACACCACCCGTCAGAAGTTCCCAGGACACAGGTTAATTCTTCTCTGAAAACTTTGAGTGTTTAGTAGTTGTCTTAAGCCCAACGGCATACTGCTTGAAAGTGGACTCTTTTCTTGAGAGTTTTTGATGCACCCTGTAAAACCTCTCTCGGTCCACAGAGGTGGCTCAACGGTTTAGGTTTCTTATCCTAAAGTCGCTCGGAGGTTCCATCCTGGTCACCACTGCCGCATTTTTATGGAGGCTAAATTGAAGAAACATCAGTGTGCAAAGCGATCGATGTCAACCCCAGGTAGTCTAATCCAGAGCTCCCCACTACGGCCTCCCTCATAGCACATTTGTGGCTTCGGGACATTTACAGTTTACACGTTCTCATTAGAAAAGTACCTGCCAAGAGCGTATGGAACAAACTACGCATCTTGTACGCAGTACACTTTATCCGTGACATAGACTGGGAATAAAAATGGGCCTAGAATGCTTATTTTCGGCATATTGGTGACAACGACTTGTCCAGGAGGTCTAGCGACACCGATATCGACGTACTGTATTCTATGGCCGAGCTAGATATCATTCCAGTAGCTCTGCTCCACGGACGCAGTAGTTCTGTAACTTTGTAAGAATAATAGGATTGACGGGTTGGAATGCTTTTAAACAATCAGTATTAAGCGATAAAGAATTTATTGGCTTTTCATCGTCGTAAGGGCTGTCTCGGTCGAACGACACATTACTAAACAGGGTTTAAAGTAACGAATCGTATTTTGACGAATTCTAGTGTATTAGCTCATCAGTGCCTTTTATGAATATGTGAACAAATCAAAGTAGACGGCCGCTGATTTCTTCCATGTTTCTTTTATCCAGCGGTACCTTTGACAGTTGCATTATATCTGCGTATACGCTAATAATGTTAACATTCCTTGAGCTAGTGCGCTAGTGCGTCCACATTGATGGCTCGCGGTTGACGTAGCTGGTGAGCGCTCTTTATCCGTGAGACCACACTGCTACAAGTGCGACGTCTGAAACCAAGACGCTTTCAGATGCCTTCGTTTCATGCACTCGCGTTGTCACAGCTCCTGCTCCAGCTTCAGAATGTGCTTTCTGCTTTTATACAGGACTCTGAGAAGGGGAGCCACGCAAGCTTTGCGCGAAGCAAAGAAAACGAGCCGGCGGCTATGACTGGACTCGGCGGCATGGGGCCTTCGACTCATCCAGCTGCCACCATCGAACCAGTGCCTGGTGTAGACCAAGGCAACTCGCGGCCAACGAAACGCCAGGGAGCTAAGACATCTCGCCGCCGCGGAGCTCGTCGAGAAACTTCGGAGGATGGTACCACATCTTGTGAGTATGCACCTTCTTACGGCCTTCTCAGCGTCTCATAGCGCCCGTTATCTCCTCCAAAGAAATGTCGACCTCCAAAAAATATCAAGATGCGACTCTTAAATTTAAGTTTAACGCCGACTAAGCATGCCCATACAGGCTAAAGGTCAGTTGGTGCGTGTGGGTGTGCGTGTGCGCGTGTGTGCGCGTGCGTGCGTCCGTGTGTGTGCACGCGCGCCGGTTGGGCGAAGCGTTTAAAGTAGAACATGTGAGGTAATAGCGTGACAGGGGCAGTGTTGGAAGCGAAACTTCTGCACACGCCCAATCATCAACCAATGACAGCAATATGAAAGATGAGAGTACCTGTCACAAGGTATGCCTGCTCGCTCATCCAGTCACGTAGCCTTCGCCGCCGTCTTCAATTCTGCCACGTGCAGGAAGCATACAGGCTGCGTCACCATTGCGTAGACCGATTGAGCAGTGTGCACTAATCGTTGAAAACGGAATTCAAACAATAACAACTGACTTTTTAATGAAATGAAGGCCACTCCTGTCTGTGTGTTTTTGCTGCAATAGCGGAAGTCCGCGTATTACTAACTTCGGATACAAAGAACGCAATCCGCGTGACCACCACGTTAATTTGTACGTTCGAGTGACTGTACTTTTTTCCCCTTGAAATACGTGCTGCTACCTCGCGTGTCATTGGTTATGTTCACATCCAAAAGGTACGTTTCGTGAAAAGGAATAGTGGCATGACATAGGAAGGCCGAAGTGCCTTGCCAGAGTTACTGTTATGCTGCTTATTAGTCATACAAAATCGTGTAAGGCCCGTTTCACATGCATGCGATTTTCGCATGCGACACTGCGAATTCCGTCGGTCTGCGACCGGGGAGGGCCGTCGGTCTATTCGCAGACGGCTTGCGATCGAGTTCCACCCGGTTGGAATTCAGTCGCCGCGTTGGTTTGTTCGCTCTGCGACTGACCAAAGGGAAGCATCTTAACTTGTGGTCCCGTGCCACCGCCGCCGGAAGTTCAGTACCGGAAGCGGCGAAGCCCCAAATGCAAACGGTGTTTTGGAGCGCTGTACGCACGTGGCCGCACAGTCGGTGTTGTGGTTTTTCGAGCGCAGGCAGGGGCTACTAGTCGATATGGCATTCCGCGCTGCGTCAAATGAACTGCTTATCGACGAAGTTGCCAAGCGACCGATTTTATGGAATGTGTGTTCTAACGAATACAGGAAAAATTCCGACCAGACCGGTATACGGGAGGAGATTCGCGATGCCCTTCGACAGGTCGACCCCACAGGTACGTACAATTTTTTTTTGTCTTCTGTTTCTGTTTTTGCAAACGGGTGTGGATTGCAGTGCCGAAGCTCTAACCGCGAGCGATTGTGATTTTTCTTATATGACAGTATACGGCAGGCGCATGTGAGTAGCTGCACACGTGGATTCTCGGCGTTTTTCAGCCGCACGTTCTGCATCGTTCCGTTTTGCGAGGAAATAAACACATCACTAAAGCACAATATACTGCACTCGTTATTAAGAGAGAAAGCGCGTATAGGCAAAACAATTCCATTTGAATGTGCGACCGACTCGCTCAGCAGCACGTGCTCTCTAAATACTGTGCCCGGCTCGAGTCATGCAAACTTTTTCTCCTCCTTTGTTTACCCTCTGCGCACCCATGTTGGCTTTGCACTTGCATTCCGGGGGAAAAAAAGTAAAATTAGACTATCGTGAAGGGAAAACAAAAATCTGACGGCCTTTGTTCACGTGCGGAAGAGGCTTGTTTTTTTCTTATTAATTTTTTTTTGCCTAAATCTGCACTTTCTTTGTTCATGGCGGGGGGCCACGCCAGTACTCGTTTCGGTACGGCACAATCATGACTTATTTCACCGCTGACTGCAAGATTAATGCTCCAGTCTCTGCCACAAATTCCAATGGTGGTGAAGTGGAAAAATATCCGCGTGCTGTAAAATGTCAATGCGCACTAAAATAACTTAAATTATCACAATTATTCTGGGTCGTTTTGAGGTGCTGATATTTCTCTGCTGCCAAACGTCGAAAAACTCATCACCGATTCCATTCGCGAACCGCTTAGTGCATGTTCACTGTTACTGGAGCGTGCAGTCCGGTCCATGCTTTGTTCGTCAGAGCTAACTCTGGGAACATGCTATACGCTTTGTGGCACACGCTGGAATTCATTTAAGTTTTTTTGTTAATTGTTTTCCTTAACTAATTTTAACATTTTTTTTCAGTACCTGTGGACGTTGTGCAAGGCCGGTGGAGAAACCTAAAAGACACGTACCGCAGAAAACTCAGAGATATCCTGAACTGCACAAGAAGCTAAGCAGGGGCCGTGCCCAAGAGCAAGGCCTGGATATACCTAGAAAGAATACGTTTCCTCAAAGACCAAATGGATATGCGGCAGTAAGTAGCACTGCAATATCTACAACCACACACTTTGCACAGATTAGATTTTACTTGCTTGTGTTCACCTTGAAGTATACAAAAATGAGAAATTGATGTTTTGCAAACATTTTTGCTTGGTGCATTCTTCATCTAATATAAATGTGTGCGTTGTTTTACGGGTTATTTGATTTAATTCACATACATGAATGGTAAGTTTGTAGACAGGCGGGTGTAATTCGCATGCTCTCGGCAAGGCGTGGTTTTCACAGGGCTGCCGCCAAACTCAATAAGCGAATTGCTATGCTCACTATGTAAACACTGTTTATGTATGGCGTTTCCTGCAGAGGACACAGCAGTATAGAGCCTGAGGTTGTCCTTGAAGAGGAAGAGGCAAGCCCGCGGCCACATTCACCAGCACCGTCCTTTGAGGAAACTTTTGTGGACCCTGACCACGTATCCACCGACCAAGAGTCCACCGGCCATCCGCAACCCACTGCTTCACATGAACAGAATAGGACTTGTGCCTCAACGTCCTCAGAGGCAAATGTGCCCCAGAGGCCTAAGACGCGTAGAAACGAGCTGGATGCAGTAAATGCCCGGCTTGATGTTGTAAGGAACGCCTTAAGTGCCCATACGGCAGCAGGCAGCGATGAATATTTTTTGCTGTCATTAAAGCCATACCTATAGCCAGGGGCACTATCCACCCCATTTGATTGTCTCTCCACAGTAATGTAAATACAAGGTCTGTCCTGAAAGTAATGAAACAAGTCGCAGCTTGGCGCGCGTGCACTAGATTGGGAAACTGGTTTTGAAGGAAGGAGGGGGAACCTTCAGCTTCACAATGCAACGGGCTCAGTTGGCTTCGAGTAAGCAAAGCGACTGGAGATTTTTTAGCGTGTGCCCCTGTTTCATCACTGCATCATAGAAACCATGGAGCGAACTGTGGAACAGCGAAATGCTCTGAAGCTTTGCATTAAACTGAGAAAGTCACCTACCGAAACATTCGACATGATTAAGACAGCATGTGGTAATGATACAATGTCCAGATCGTGAGTGTTCCGACGGCACAAAGCATTTGCAAGCGGCCGTGAAAACGTTCAGGACGACACAATCAACATTACCAACCGTAACCGTCGTTGACGGGCGCCCGGACCCTTGCTCGTCGTGGTCTTCACGGCCGCTTGCAAATGCTTTGTGCCATTGTAACACTCACGATCTGGAAATTGTATCATTCCCACATGCTGTCTTGATCATGTCGAATGTCTCGGTAGGCGACTTTCTCAATTTAATACAAACCTTCAGAGCGTTTCGCTGTTCCAGAGTTCGCTCCGTGGTTTCCGCGGCGCAGTGACGAAACGGGTGCACGCTGAAACATCTCCAGTCGCTTTGCCTGATCGAAGCCAACTGAGCCGTTGCATTGTGAAGCCGAAGGTTCCCCTCCTTCCCCCAAAACCGGTTTCCCAATCCAGTGCATGCGCAAGCTGCGACTTGTCTCATTACTTTCAGGGCTGAACCTGTAAATACAGTATACGTAAATAAAAGTAAGAATCCAGTCATGCAAATAAATGCAGTGTGCAATGCTTTTTGCTTCACCTGTGAATCACAATACATCAATAAAAAACATTAAATGCCAAAGAACGTGAAGACACCACAAGTGGACCGTTTATTGGACCACATATTGTTACGTGGCGACCAGCTGAAGAATGAGGCGAGATGAGCGATGGCAATGAGATGGTTTAATGAGAGCTGGCCTAGCGCAAGCGCTCCGTCCGTGCCACTGCCAGCTTCGTTGTTTCATCTTTTTCGTCATAGTGTAAGTTTTATTCAAACCGTGCCTTTCGGCCTTATGACTAAAAAACCACAACAGACGCAGGACAGAGGGAGAAGACAACACAGGGTGTTACTTACAACTGAAATTTTATTGGAAAACAGCGTAATGACACCAAAACTAAAATGGAACGCTCCTGACAATGATAACTATCCAGGTTCAGAAACACGGAAAACAAACGCTCGTGAAAGTGATGCCACAGAATGAACATAGATATACCATTATGCAACAAAACTCGGACTGCAAGAAAACGCAGGTCTTTTTGCGAGACAGCTAGCGAAGGAGAACTAACATATTTGTCAGGTTGTGAACGTAAAATGGCCACTCCCTCTCAAATCTCTTTCAAGTTGACCCTTCCTCCTTCTTATCATCTGTGTGCGGCTCAAATAAGGGTAACAACCTTCACAACTGCGACAGTGAACTGGCAGATTTGAGCCGCCAGCCTCCTCTAAGGAACACGCATGCTCTCTTAAACTAACGCCTGTTGTGCATTCTACACTCTTATTCTTTTCTAAGAGCTTCTTTGCACTCTTGCCTAGTTTCAAGTTCCCCTCCCCCACCATTGCACGCAGTTTCGAAAGTTTACATGGCACTGAAAAAACTGTCAGTCCCATATGTGCCTGAAATTTTCTTAATGTGGTGTGAAATCTTATGCAAGTAGATAGTTCTGCAGCTTATTGACAAGGGAATCAGCAACTGCTCGTAACAGTGGGTTCGGAAAGCCTGCATTTTCTATCCGCTCCACCTGGCAGGCAAAACTAGAGTGCAGGTTATGTACACATGACTTTAAAAGCGCTAATCGCAGGCATGAAGAGGCTATACCCCTTTTTATCGCCTTAGAGTGGGAAGAATCAAAGGGCAACAAGGCTTTTCTAGACCTGGGTTGGAAGCCCCAGGACATATTCAGAGTGACTAAAAAACAACTTCAAGTCTAAAAACTGGATTGACTGATCCTGGGGTAGCTCGAGGGTAAATTTAAGAGTGCTAGAGCAACTGGAAAAACAAACTAAAACCTCGTGAGCTACTTTAGATAGCACGTCATTAGGTGAAAGCTTTACAATACATAAAAAACCGTCAACATATCTAAAGACATTTACAATGAAGAGAACAGAGCTTAAGCTTGAGCATACGCAGTCCAAATGGGCAAGAAAATTTCAGAAAACACAGGCGCCACACTGGAACCAATAAAATATTCCTTTCTTTTGGACATACAAGTCATCGTCCAAGGAAACAATAGTGTAACCTAGATAAAAACTAAGCATCTCAAGAAAAGAATCAGGTGATACGCCATAGGAATTCTGAAACCCAACAGTGCCGCCGACATCTGACTTTTTTAGTCATAATGTCGCACCAACTGGCCTACAACTTTACCCTGTTAATCCTTACGGCCGCAGCCCAGCACTGGCTTGTTGCCATGGCACAGCACCTTGATGGGTTGAAAAATATTCGCAAAAAATGTCTCTTGCTTCCGCCGCAGCTCTCGAGAAGTTGTGGCCCGCAGGAGGTTGCAGTTCAATCATTGCAGAGCCCCCGTCGGCTTCAAGGTTGGTGCGCCACTGGCCCTTCGCGACATTTCCGAAGCTATCTTCTTGATCGATGTACAGTGGATCCGCAAAAACTGTCCTCCATCAAAAAATTGTGAAGCACACACGTGGCAAGGATGACGTAGTCGACATTTTCCGGCTTTAAATTAATAACACGCCGGAAAATCCCAAACCTTGAGGCCATTACACCAAAGGCGCTTTCCACGCACCTCCTGCAAATAAATAGCAATGAGTAATACATGTTCTCAGGGAAGCACTTTTTGGTTAGATTACCTAGCTCGGCTTAGGCGGTAATTGAAGATCCTTTTCTCTTCGGCCTGACATCTTCCCGAGTACGGCCGCAGGAAGTCGGGCCGAAGCTGGAAGGCTTCGGCCCGACTTCCTGGGGTGCAATTGTCCCGGAACCTGGGAGCTGCCTGGGGGATGGCAGACCTAGAACTCCTCTTTCGAGGCAGCTGCCAAACCTTTAGGCACTCAAGGTCCCTCCATCGCTCTGCCGGCCATAGCCGCCGACGTCAACCGTAACAAATCTCAGGTTGCTGTCGGCGACAGCGATCAGCACGATGGAGTACGTGCACTGCAAGTAACCAGCACCATAAGAATTGCTGTTAAAATTGACAAATTACAATTAGTACCATATAGTTGTAGTACAGGCTCCCAGAGCGTGATGGGGCCTGGATTTGCACATGCTTCCCATCAACTGCACCCACGCAGTGAGGAAAATTCCACTTGTGAGGGAAACCTGCCGCCACCTCTAGCCACTTTTCGGTGGTTGGCATCTGAAACAGAAATTGGCCATGACATAAGGCGCGCAGTTATACGGGCCATAGTGAAGTGCACGCCATTTTCAGTATTAAATGAGGCAGCTAAGCATAGCAGATATAGGTAGACAAATAGCTATGATACATATATGACTAAGAAAGTAAGCACGACCTTTAAATGGAACTGCAATGCCTCATACCTTTAAGCAGACAGGCTGCAGCACCTTCCATAGCAGTCTGCACGTAAAGTGGACGATCCCTGCTACGGTTGAAATTCCCACCCTAAAACAGAGGGCGACATCTTGCATTTGCATGCCAGGTGACAAGTATCTGAAAACAGAAATGGAAGAGACTGTCAGTGCAAATGTAACATTTGTGGCTGTGCGCAAAACAAGAAAACTTGAGTACCTCCCATTAAAATAATTGTGGCCTATTCACGTGATTGTCGCGTAAGCGATTACCTAATACATCCTGACAGCAGTTTCCCCGGAGAAAAAAAATTACTGAGAAGCAGGCGCACAAGAATTCTGCAACCAACCTACTGACCTCAGAGTGATGGCCAGCCTCATCCGAGAAGGGAGCGGCTCACGAACGCAGTGCTCCTTCGTAAGCGCTTCCTCAAGAAGCGCATGTAGCTCCTCAAACCGTTCCGGAGTCATTTTGTGGTACTTCCGGAAATAATCCCGGTCTCCGGACATCAGAAGTGGCATCTGCAGAGAGCAGCGTGCGCGTAGAAGCACATACGTTGAAAGCACGCTGTGCAAAGTATATACGCTCTGCCAAATATATATTTCAACTCACGGCAATATAGAACTCTGACTCCGACTTTCGGTTTTCCCAGATAGGTCGAACCCAACAACGCCTCGGGCTCCACAGGCTCTCCAGAAGTTTTTTCTTTCTCCAGCAGGAAGTAATCCTCCAGTAGCATCAGCCGCCGATGGCGGGAGTCGAGCGGAGACGCGACCGCTGGAGTGTCGACGTCGTCGTCGCTGTCTTCCTGAAGAAGCAGCTTCTTCTACAATACTCATGGAGAAGAAGATGCCGAACGCTATTGGGACAGAGCGTTGATGCCATCGCAGGGGTTGAGGAACTTACGGAGCTGACTTATCGCGCGAGTGCACACTCCAAGCTCCGCCAGTGGAAAGACAAAGAGCGAGCAGACGCTCTGTTGGCTGGCGCTATTTTCACGTCCCGGCAGTTTCAAGCAGCGCAACAACGTAATTGTTGATTAATACAAAATCATTTATTCCATTGAAAACATGTGAAAGGTTTTGTCATAACTAAAAACACGCATAAAAATTACAGCGTCGACACACACCCTGCTGTGTTAATATTGCAATTGACCAACGGTTGCCTATGCATGCATCAAGCAACCCTTTGTGTCGCTCCAACCGAATTCGGTGTGTCGGTGTTGCATGTGAAAGCAGTGACCGAAAATCGCACTGCGGCTACACCGACTCACCGAATATTTTCGATCCAGTCGCATGTATGTGAAACGGGCCTAAGGCGGTGGGCGAAAAAGTTTTGGTCCGGATGAGCTTTTGAAGTGTGGTGGGGACATTGTCACGCAAACTTCTCCGTAACTGTCGCGTAGTCCGCTTTGTGAGAAAGGGTAAAAGGAAAGTAATTTAACTATCCCGCTCTGGAAAGGCACCAGGATCTGTCGCGCAGTCCCCTTTGTGACGAGAAAGTTAAAAAGGAAAGTATTTTAACTATCCCGCTCTGGAAGGGCGCCAGGATCTGTCGCGTAGTCCCCTTTGTGACCAGAAAGTTAAAAAGGAAAGTATTTCAACTATCCCGCTCTGGAAGGACGCCAGGATCACGCTGGCAGATAAGGGAAGAAGAATGTAAACCGAGGAGAACAAATTGGAGAACGCTCAAGCTTCGCCTTTAAGAGTGGAACGCGACAGCGCGTCGCAGCACTGCCAGGGAGTCCACGGAACTCCATCGCCCGTTCGGCGCGACGCCTTGCCCGTTAGACAAATCGCTTTGCTAGGTGCGGTGAAACGGACGCGCGGAGCGGCAAACCACGTAGAAGCGCTGCCAGGCCCCTTGCCGAAACTCGCGGGACTCAAGTTGCAGTCGTAGTTCGTCGGCACATCGTTAATAATAATAATAATAATAATTGGTTTTTGTAGGAAAGGAAATGCCGCAGTACCTGTCTCATATATCGTTGGATACCTGAACCGAGCCGTAAGGGAAGGGATAAAGGCGGGAGTGAAAGAAGGCACATCGTTCTCGACAAACCCGATGCCCCGAACGCCAGCATAGCTTCCGCGCCGAACGAACGGGCAGCAAGCCGCAAGCTTCGTGGTGAACGCGCTTTGGATGCGCACTGCGTTGTTCGCCGCTCACCGCGTCATTCCTGCGTGCCGCCCCACGGCGCCCGAACGAGACGTGCGGGAGGCGCTGCCGTCGCGCACCATCTGTTGGAGCAGTGGCGTACATTGCAAGGAGTGCGAGGAGGAGATTTTTCGCTCCTCTCTGCGCCCGAACTAGACGAGCGGGAGGCGCTGCCGTCTAGCGCTATCTGTTGGGGCGGTGGGGTACATTGCGAGGAGGAGATATTTCGCTCCTCTCTGCGCCCGAACTAGACGAGCGGGAGGCGCTGCCGTCTAGCGCTATCTGTTGGGGCTGTGGGGTACATTGCGAGGAGGAGATATTTCGCTCCTCTCTGCGCCCGAACTAGACGAGCGGGAGGCGCTGCCGTCTAGCGCTATCTGTTGGGGCAGTGGGGTACATTGCGAGGAGATTTTTCGCTCCTCTCTGCGCCCGAACTCGACGAGCGGGAGGCGCTGCCGTCTAGCGCTATCTGTTGGTGCTGTGGGGTACATTGCGAGTAGGAGATTTTTCGCTCCTCTCTGCGCCCGAAGTAGACGAGCTGGAGGCGCTGCCCTCAAGCGCTATCTGTTGGGGCAGTGGAGCGCTATCTGTTGGGGCTGTGGGGTACATTGCGAGTAGGAGATTTTTCGCTCCTCTCTGCGCCCGAACTAGACGAGCGGGAGGCGCTGCCGTCAAGCGCTATCTGTTGGGGCAGTGGGGTACATTGCGAGGAGGAGATTTTTCGCTCCTCTCTGCGCCCGAACTAGACGAGCGGGAGGCGCTGCCGTCTAGCGCTATCTGTTAGGGCAGTGGGGTACATTGCGAGGAGATTTTTCGCTCCTCTCTGCGCCCGAACTAGACGAGCGGGAGGCGCTGCCGTCTAGCGCTATCTGTTGGGGCTGTAGGGTACATTGCGAGGAGGAGATTTTTCGCTCCTCTCTGCACCCGAACTAGACGAGCGGGAGGCGCTGCCGTCAAGCGCTATCTGTTGGGGCAGTGGGGTATATTGCGAGAAGGAGGATATTTCGCACACGGCCAACGCCGCCGACGCCGACACCGGCTTTTCTGCGACACAAGCTCCTTAACGCTGTCGCGTTAAAAAGGATGGATGGATGGAGTGGGATGGAATGGGATGGGATGGATGGATGGATGGATGGATGGAATGGATGGATGGAATGGATGGATGGATTGATGGGATGGATGGGATGGAATGGAATGGAATGGAATGGATGGAATGGAATGAATGGATGGATGGATGGATGGATGGATGGATGGATGGATGGATGGATGGATGGATGGATGGATGGATGGATGGATGGATGGATGGATGGATGGATGGATGGATGGATGGATGGATGGATGGATGGATGGACGGACGACCGGACGGACGGATGGACGGACGGACGGATGGATGGATGGAAACTTTATTCATCAAGAGAATCCGAGGCCCGCAGGCCGCCTGGGTCTCCGCACGACCCCCCTGACAGTCTAGACGTTCATGTGGTGTTGGTCCATGACGTATGCGGCCCGGCTCATTGCGATCTTCTGCCTGGCTAGGTACGCTGACCATCGTGAGGTCTCCCTGTCCTCCCAAGTTCGGAGAGGAACCGGACCGGCGAGGCCAGGGGAGGCCGGGCATAAGAGTATGTGGGTAAGGGTGGCCTTGGGTGGGAGCACAAAATGCATATTGGGGTACCGGCATAAATTTTGAAAGATTGGCTGGTGTAGGCAACGTTCCCGCCTGCAGGCGACGCCAAATTGACTGTTCTCTGGTAGTGAGGGATTGGTTGGGTGGCGGGTAGTTTAGACGCTGAGCGCGGGATTTTGCGGTGACATCTGCAAAGGAGTGCATAAGCTCCTTTGAGAAATCCTCCACTATGTCCGCCTGCGGCCGGTTTCTAGACCTTCGGGCTAAGGAGTCGGCGGCCTCGTTTCCGGGATTTCCCGAGTACGCAGGTACGCTGATGAGCTCAGCGCGTCGGAAGAGATGGCGGGTGGGCATGTGCAGCAGGCATTGCGCAGTGGGATGAACCCTGCCCGTGCCAAAAATATATAATGGCGGTTTTTGAGTCACTAATATTGTAACGGGCGTATGTGTATGCCAGAGCAATGGCTATAGCGGTGTCCGCGGCTTCCTCAGAGGTGGTGCCTGAAGGAAGCTCGAAAGTTAGGGGTGTTATGTATGGGTTGTGGATAACCGCTGTGGCTCTGTGCTCATCGCAGGCGGCATCCGTCCAAACAATATCAGGCTCATTCCAGTACCAGCTGTGCAGCGCTGCCGCGCGCGCCTTCCTGCGACCTTGGTCATGATGGGGGTGCATGTTCCTGGGTAATGGTACGACATATTAAAGTCTGAATGTGGGTGGGGGATGTTCTTATTGATGGGTTGTTTGCAGGGATAGTGATGCCTAGCTGACTGAGTATGCGTCGTCCGGTTCTGTAGCGTGTAGTCTATTATAATATCAAGATTTGTACGAAAACTCGTTTGGTCGGGGTGAATCATAAAACGGGACATTGAAGACGCCGACGATTGAAGGCGCACAGTCTATTATAATGTGCTTGTAAGTTGGCGTCGCGATGTTCATGTGGGGTGTTATGATCTCCGACTTCGAGCAGTTTTTCGTTTCTAGTGTTTTTTTTTTGGTAATTTAAGTGCTCATTTGTCTGTTTGCTGTCTGTTTGCTGTCTGTTTGTCTGTTTGCTGGACCTCACTGGTTGTTAGTTTCAGATATGGCGTAGCATAAAAAATTCGGCTGGGGGTATAGGCGCGCACTACGCGAAGGTTGTCCGCCTCTCTCAGCCCATGTGCGCGTCCAGCCACCCTTTGTATGAGTTGCCTGGTGGCTGCGATGGCCTTTTTCAGTCGCTTAATTGTGTCTCTGTTTTTTACATCCCGTTGAAGGTACAGTCCTAGAATGCGTACGGTATGAACCTGGTGTATTTGTCTGCTCTGAATTCGGATTTCTATGGGGGTTTGGTAATTCTGTACCTTAGGAGGTATGACGAGTAATTCTGAATTTTCTGGCCAGCACACTAGTCCGATTCTTGAGGTGAGTTCAGTAATGGTGTCTGCTGTCGTTTGTAGCGTGGCTGAGCTGCATAGCACTACAAACGCAACATGACTCTACAATGTAGAACTGCGCCCTCAGTTACGCTATCCAGAGATGAATGGCGAAATGTCTCAAACTGCACTGCTTTATTCACTCGCTCTGTAAGTCTTCGATTCCTGCATCAGAAGCTAGCCGAAAATGGGGAGCGGATATATGGGATGTGCTCTCTAAGCCTTACTGTCCCATAATTCACACTTGTAAATAAGTCTAACCGTCGGTCCTACGTGGTAGCAACAAGACTAGGGGTGCACAAATTACGTCGTTGTGCGACTGGAGGTCGTATGTAAACATAATGGTGGACCACTGATTTCAGCTGTGATATAATTGTATTTCGCTGTGGGAGGTGCCACCAAAAACTCACCTACATGTGCGTATATCAGTTAAAGAAACGAAAAAAAAACTGCTGTGCTTCTGAGGCGCCCTTTTCTTTATGTATAATTGGTAGTACTAACCAATATAACAAACCAAATTTAGATTATGGTCCAGAAAATCCGTTTCAAATTATAGAGCAAATTTTACTTTCTGCCTCACTCAGGAATTTCAGCTGTGTGTGTGTGTGTGTGTGTGTGTTCAATTTTGCAGCTGTGGCCTCTTCAACGGTGGATGGAGAGAGTGTCGCGCGGTCGACGAGCGGGCGGCCACTACGCAGCGCTGCTATTGGGAAGAACTACAGGGAGTCAGACATTTGAAAGTGAGCGGCGAGACTTGCTGTTTAGAAGCTACGTTATACTGAAAAGGCGACTGATAACTGGGTTCTTAAATTGGGTTCGGGTTTTTGTGCTATGAGAACAAAATTTTACGTCATAGAGTCTAAGGTGAGAAAAAGAAACGCCATCGCGTTGTGCCAACTTTGTGGTAACTGCCGATCATTCGATTTTTTCTTTTTACAAATCCAAATGAAGTGCAGTAGGAAGAGACGCTATTTTTGTAGTTTGGGCCCGTCCGTAGAGGAGCTGTGAAAGCCGGAACCTTGCACCTCCCACTGTGTAGCAGAATGTATGACAATGAAGTGACGGCATGAGTGATTTGCTCGCGGGCACTCGCTGATGCGGTCACCATGCGTTCGTAACATGCACTTCATCGAGAACCGATTTAGCATAATAAAACAACGAACAACACTCGAAAAATTACATAATCAACCCATTTGCTACATCTGCGCCAGCGGAAATTTTGTCGCATTTCGCGTTAATTACTTTGTCACTTTGTCATAATTAATGTAGTGCATCGTATGTTCTTTTTCGTTTTCTGCAGGAAACTTCGGCGGCCATGACATCTGGAAAAATTATTGGACAATTCGACACTGGTTGTTTAGAATACACTCTCATGGCTCCTTGCATTATCTGATTACTGGACCCAAAGCTTTCACGCTAGTGCATGAAGCCCTCTTTATCTCTTACATTACTTTAATTAGTCAGATTAGGAGCGCAACACATTCGAAATAGAGTTCAAATGCGCAATTTTTCATTATTTCGCGTTTCCTATTCACTTTTCGCCAGTTTTACATTT
Organism: Amblyomma americanum; assembly: GCF_052857255.1. Lineage (NCBI taxonomy): Eukaryota > Metazoa > Arthropoda > Arachnida > Ixodida > Ixodidae > Amblyomma > Amblyomma americanum. The sequence goes on along the minus strand of NC_135497.1, from coordinate 32,286,648 downwards.
TCTATCATTGCGTTCTTTCCATTCGTGAACTGCAGTTTGGAGTGCCAATCCTGCTTTAGCTTCTGGTGGCTCTTTTAATGTTCTTAGTGCTTTATAATGTTTTATTATCTTTTATTTGTCTTAATTGTTGCATTTTACTTTCTTTTAATGTTTAAGTGCCGTCGAGGGACAGCCCTCACGCACCCACGATTATGCCGCCGACAATCGTGCAATAAAGTGATCGGAAAAATGGCTTTATCATAACTGCCTCCCAAAAGAGTTCTCAATACCTTGCATCTCTAACTGCCGTATTCACAAACGGGCCTTACCTTTACCTTACCTTCACTCGAGAGGCGACTTTCGTAAAGGTTACCGAAAGTGGAAGGTACGGGAAAGGCGAAGCCGCGTTTCAGAAACCTACTTTTCGGCGTCCTTACGGACAGCGCCCTTAACCGCGGAAGTAAGAGGCTTGGTTGCGAGGCTTAAAAAAATTAAAGCTTCCGTCATTAGTGCTTGCACTCATCACTTTTTTCTATCCCATATAAGGTAGTTAAAAAAATACGGGAGATACATTTATTAGGCGAATTTAGGAAACTTGGTTCTAATTTTGACGCACGTTTTTTTATCTAGCCACAATGATAGCCAGCCGTCGCTATAAGAAGCTTATTTGAGCCGACGTCCGTTTTTGTTTATTTTCGTGTGCCTCGTGTGTTGTGCGTGTGCTTTGTGCGTTGTGCTTGTGCGCTTGTGCTTTTTGGTTGTTTGTGTTTTCCTATTTTAGTAAATCTAGAATTTAAGTTTTCTGTATATATTATATTGAATTTTACTGCCTGTTTATTTGTTTGTAACACGTGTAAGCGGAGCAAAAAAAAAGGAACAACGTTTACGGAGAGCGAGCGCCGCGTCCTGACGGACTTGGTAAACACGCACAAGTCTTTGATCGAATGCAAAAAGAGCGACGGGGCCTCCCTGGAGAGAAAGAAGACCTGGAAGCTGCTCACTGAGCAGTACAACTGCCGCACCGACGTTCGGCCCCGCACTGAGGCCCAGCTGCGCAAGTGCTGGGACAACTTAAAAGAAAAGTGGCGAAGAGCGAAGGCAGCAGACGTGAAAGCCATTTTCGGCACAGGTGAGGTCTGCTTTCATTATTTTGCTTGGTAAAAAAAAGCAATTGCTTGCTTTCTGCCTCCATCATCGTATTTAATTTTGTCATCTTTTGTGGTTTCTGCGAAGCAGCCTTCCGCAACATGGATGGCGACGTGAAAGCGATGTCAAGGAACAACACACGCACTCATGTTGTACATTTTCTGGTCCCGTTTCGTTGTTCATATTCTGGCGCCGTTCTTGCTCGTTTCGCTGAAGTCATTGTTTTCATGTGACATTTGCCTCGTTTGTAGGCGCTCGAAAATTAAAGAATATTCAGTAACAATATTGCCTAATTTCTGTGCCCTTTCTCAGGGGGCGGACCGCCACCACCCAGCCAGCTGGACGAAGAGTTACACCGCGTTGGAGACGTGGCGTCCCATATGGGAACGAGGGTACATAACCCATTTGACACTGACGGCAGCCACTACAGCAACAGCGGGCCTTTGCAGTGCACCCCGACCGTTGGCGCACTGCTGGAGGCGACGCAGTCCGAGCCACAGGCGGAGGCTAATGGTATGATTCTTGCTTGTGTACTTTTAAATATATATCCGATTATACACTCCGGCGTGAAAGCTAGGCAACAGTTTAGGGCATGTGTGTATTGGAAATATCACTCATAATAAATCTTAGAAGTTTTTTAATCATTTCTCGCGCAATATTGATTGTGAATAAAACGTGTCAATTCACCGGGTTATTCTGCTGTGTCAGCCACGCAACTGAAACACAAATTAAGCTGTGAGCATGGGATGCGCAGGGGTCATGTTATTGAATCGGGAAGTAGGAATAAAAATTGCGGTCACACTTGCTTAGCCGGCACCAACTTTTTAGCCATCATCCAACAAATGAGAGCATATGACTGCATAGTTGAACTTCCTGCACAGTGAGCAGGAGCAAGATAAGCCCTGCATATTGCACGAGATTTTAACCTCAGCATGGCCATGTCTTTATTCCTTAGCCTTTGAAAAGACAAACTCCAGCATGCCTTGTTCAGGCGGCCTTCCACTTGCTGTTACCTAGAGCATGGAAGTTTAGGGATGAACGACTGAAGATGGGATCTTGCAGCCTCATTGGGACTGAAAAAGAAAAGGCAGAACAGGGACAAGCAGTTTCTAAATTTGTTGCAGATATTTTGGGATTATGTTGCTCAGTGCAATTTACCTGCCATAATAATCTGTGCTTAGCTGTGTGGTTTGCGGAGTGAGAGAATTGTGTTACTGTAATATCATCAAGTGCTATGCAATATGAATGCTAGCTGCGTGCTTTGCAAATATCAACATTCCCAGCCTGTACAGGTTCATCTGTGTACTCTATCAGTCTGATTATGCCGACGCTTGTGTTGTCATATTCAGCTGTCCAGCTTTGCCTTAACTTTTTTTTTCATACTACTCAAGATGACAAAAAGAAACATACCACCAGATGTTTGTTTCCATCTTGTCTTTTGTTTCCTACCTTTTCTAAGCCTGTGTAAATTTTTCTGGCATGGAATTATTTAAAAAGTGCCAAATAGTTGTTTATGGCTTCTAACATACAGCTGCTGCTGCTGCTGCCTTACGGCGAACATGACTGCTGTTCTCTGTGCCTATGGCTACACATTCTGAATGCAACATTCTCATGCACTCAAGATAAGCTGGCATATGTGTGGCATTATGATGCTGTGCACACTACTACATCTCTTCTTGGATTGTAGTGTGATATTTTATTGTTATGAGCACAAGACTGATAGTTTAATGAAACATGTTTAATTTACGAACAATTCTCCAGAGTTCGACTTCCCGTGGTGTCGAGCAACGAAAAACAGTCAAGCTGAAAGTGGCGAGGCTGCTGAGGTTGCGGAGGTTGCCCCAGACGACCAGGAGGCCTACAGCAACCAAGACCTGCAGGAGCAACAGTGCAGCGACGGAGACCACAATGCGCCGATGCTGGCCACCACTTGTGAAGTCATTCTTCCTGCTGCACAGCCGGCTGGCTATCAGCGACGCAAGGCTGCGCCTGCCCCAAAAGAGTCTGTGTGCTTGCGACAGAGCTGAGTTCCCGTCTTGAGGCTGTGGTAGCAGAGAGCAAACGAAAAAGAGAAGAACATGTGTTAAGAGTGAAACACATGAAAGCAGAGCATGAGCTGCACATGAAGCATACAGTGGAGATGCATGCACTCTAGAGTGCGAACAAAAAGGCTAAAATGCAACTTTTGCAGCTGAAAATTGCTTTGTTGAGGAAGGAGCTGAACAAAGAGTAACAATAAACACATTGTTTCTTGAAGGAGCGAGTCTCATTCATTCATACTACCTAACATCATGGAATCGCAGCGCTAGCAGACAACGACACAGGGAGGACACAAACACACACTTGCGCTGAAACTTGCGTCGTTTGTGTCCTCCCTGTGTCCTTGTCTGTTAGCGCTGCGATTCCATGATGTTCGATCACCACCAACTCGCCCAGCAACATACCCTTCGTATTACCTAATTTTGTGTAAAGTGGTGCCGAATGTTGCTTCCCCTGCCTCTGGAAACACTTTGCGAGTCCAGAGGCAATGATTGCAGCTCTGGTTGAGGCTGTGGCTGCCGAGAGTTGCATGTGTTTGTGTGCAACAGAGCAGGAGGCATTTCCTCTGTAGCACGACGGCGGCCAAAATAGTGCAGTGCAGCACAAGCTGTTATTACGACTGCAGACATCCTGGTGTTGATTTGAAGCTTCATGTCCAGGCACAGGAATCTCCTCTTCCATATTCCAAGTGCCCTCTCCACAGTATTCCTCGTCTTGATCTGTGCCTTGCTGTATCTAAATGAAAACAAACGTTCCATAGGTTGAGAGCACCTGTTATGTTATTGTGAGGTCATATATTCTGCCAAATAGTTTCTGCTTACCGGTACTCTGGGCTGCCTCTCTGTCCTGATATCATGAGTTAAGGCCGGCACGCATACCTCATGTCGCCGAGAAGCACTCTTGGGATGGTTACTTCCACGTAGCAGAACCTTGCACGGCTGTCATGTGTAGACCCAGGCCAGCTCGCCACCACATCAAAAAAACTCCATCTGAGGGCCTGTTATTGCCTGCAGAAAATTTGCGAAGAAACAGTGTCGCAAACAAATTACACACAGCAATTCCTTTCCATTCAAGAATATTGCAGCTACATTGAACAGATGTGCAATTTGCGCATAGCGTTCTCGTAACAGCTGTCTACTTTATGCCGTGTACACCCAATTTACTGAGCCTTCACTTTTCTCATAATACCTTCTTGTCACTGTATAAATGGGCTACAAATGGGCAGCGCTAAACTCGTCGCGCCTCCGCTTCTGCGCCTTAAGAGGCAGACTCGTGCGAAAGGCAACTAAGTTGCACAATAATGCATGAAATTATGCACAGCACCTAGTACGAGGCGCGTTTAGGTTGCTGATACGCATATATAACCCACTTGAACTTAAGATTTGCTTTTATTTGTGACTAAATGCGCGAAACACCACACGCTACAGTGGCACTCGCCGAAAACTAGCTCCTCCTCCTCCTCAGCACGCCGGATCGACTCTGAATTTTTCCGCGGCTTGTAATGACTCATGCATTTTAATTTCGATAGCTAAGAAATGCTATAGCTATAGCTTATGTTGGGCCCGCGGTGTTTAGCACTAAGCATTTTCTTTACCTATACGCTAGCTTGGAACAGCCTTAATGCGCCACGTAGAATTTTGTCATGATAACGAAAAGGTTAATAAACGCGCTTTGGCGCGAACAGAATAGCTTCGCCCGGCGCTGCTTTAGACCACGCAGCCGTCGCCGCAGCCTTCCGCACCGCGTGTTAAATTGCGAGCTTCTCGCGCTGTGCTTCGCAAACGGTGGTCTTTATGCAGTCTCATCCGTGCGCGATACAGAGTCGGCGGCGGAGAAGCACCGTAAGACAATTGCCAGTCGACGGCCAGACGAGCAGCGGTGCGTGGTTTGTAGCGTACTAACTACTACGATCAGAAGTGCACTGGAAAAGAGGCACAACATTCCCCAGCCTTGTTGTCCGCGGCGGCCAGACGGGAGAGTGTACTGAGGCACCTGTACTTCTATCATCTGCGGGCCCTTCGCCTTTTCTCCTTTGGGAAGCATTTGAGAAACTATGCTGTCGGAAAAAGAGAGCAAAAAGGTAATGTGTCCGCTGTTTCTGCCCATTTTTCATGACCTACACTGCGAGCATTCTATTAAGCGGTGGCGCTGCATGCCGCTTCGAAAAATCATGTTCTTGGCTGTGATACTGCGCATGAATGTTGTGCACTGCTTATTACTTTTTTCAAGAATAGCTGGATTTTGGGCTTTTGCCCAAGGTTACTCGGGTGCTGAAAAAATTGGTCCCGTGGTGTCTTTCTATCCTTTCATAGTGCTATATAAAGCGGCACACTGGGACTAGAGAACTCGGGAGATAGTAAAGGCATATAAGATGTGAGGATACACATGTATCCTCTATGCCCTACGTTAAGCGTGCCGTTCGGGCGGTTTGTGAGGGAGGGCACTCCGCCGCCCTCGCTTCCTTTCGCGCCCCGCGGCGACGCCGCCATGAAGACTTTCGTTTTTTCCTTCGTACAAAATCGCATCCCAGCATTCGGCCTGAGCGTTCTTGCGCGCGCGCCGTTTCCTGGATTACAAGCGCGCTGTGCGAACGACGCCTCTCCCTGTGTCCGCGCTCGCTCGCGGTCGCGCCCCCGTGAACACTCCACCATGGAGGTGCAGGTGCAGGGAGAGATTCTTCACCCCCGCGACTATGACCCAAGGGACTGGACTCACGTCCTTAGTGCGCCTGCCCGCTCCAAGGACCTCTGTACGTCAACAAGCCAGGAACCCGCAGCGCCTGCGAGCGGTGCCGCCATCTCACCTATACTGCACGCGCTGACAAGTCGTACCTGCAAGCAACGCGCGCAGCTACGCAGCGTTCGCGGCAGCAGCCGCCGCTCCCGGCTGCTGAATGCAAGATCATATTCAGGTCTCGAGGCGGGCTGCAGCTGGACCTGCTTCCGCCCCGTCTACTACAGGAAACCATCCTCCAAGTGGCGTCCCAGCTTCAAGAACCAACGCGTACCCAAATAAGGGTTCACCCAGTCAACAACACCTGCACTGTAAGCACGCCCCTACAAGCTGACGCACTCGCGCTGGTTCGCGTAACACAGATGCAGCATCAAGCCAAGGACTTCGCAGTCGCAGCTTATATAGCACCACCGGACGGAGCGGTACGCGGAGTCATCTCCAATGCGTACTGCACGGAATGAGACCCCGACAGCTCTCCTCCAGGAAATCATCACCGGCAACCCGGAAGCCCCATGCGTCGTGGACGCCCGCCGAATGGGGGCCACGCGTTCCATTCTAGTCACCTTTCGTGCTGGACCTGTACCACGCGCCATTCTTATGGAGGAGCCCTCCACGGGTGTACACCGTACCGAGAGCATATAGACGCCTGCACGAACTCCCGCGTCCCAGGCCACCGGGCGGATGTGTGTGTTCACCCAAGATCTCATAAATGTCCCCGCTGCGGGAAATCCCATCCCAAAGAAGATGTGCCCTCATGTACCCCCAGCTGCATTCTCTGTGGAGGCCCACATATGACCGGCACTGGGAACTGTAAAGCACGGGGCCCTAAACTAGCGTCCCCGAAGAACGCTCTCTCTCCTCTGTCTAAATCGCGGCTGTCTCGCCGTGATCAACAAAGCACAGCCAACGAACGCAGCTCGACGGCTTCCCGGTCAAATTCCAGAAACCGACAGAACAGCAGTAAAAACTCCTCATGTCTCACTTGGGCAGACCGCGTTTCCGGCAACACCACCCGTCATCCCCCGCCACCCCAGTCCTCCCAAGAAGATTCGAGAGACCAGGAACTCCGGGCCTTGCGCGACGAGGTAAGCCGTCTCTCCTCCCTTTTAAGAACCCCCACCACTTTTCTGCTTACTCAACCCGCACCACTCTCGTTAACCCGACCTCCCCATCCACAGACACTTCGAGCATCCCTCCTGCAAAGAAGCAGCGCACCTCAGACGCCACACTGCCTCCCGTACCCCTAGAAATAGACGCTAAATTCGCTACACTGGATGTCAAATTTGACCACAAACTCAAAGAGCTAGACGCCCGCCTTGAGGCCAGATTCAATCACCTTGCCGCCACCCTCACCGAAAAACTTGAGCAGCGCATGGACGCTATGCTTACCAAGGTGATGGAGCTCATGGAACATAACCTTACCCATCGCTTTACCCAAATACAGACCACCTCCACTCCTCCCCATACCTCCGCAAGCACAAACCCCCTTTGCTTAACAACACATACCAATTGACACCCGTCTCACTCCCCTCAACTGCCCTACTCTCCAATATAGAAGGGCGAAACACTAATTTTCTCCCTATTTTAACTTGGAACTGCCGCGGTTTCCGTGCCAAGCGCGCACCTCTGCAACTTCTCCTTCCCACCCGCATGCCCACTCCCCATATACTTCTTCTCCAGGAGACTGCACATCGGGCAACCCTCCCCAGCTACACATCTACACACTCAGACACCACTAGCAAATCTAGGGCGTCCACACTCATCCACCGCAGCCTCATCTATAAAACTCATCACATCACGTTTGAGACACCCTGCGTGATCACTGAACTTATACATAACACACATACACTTTCTTCAGTCTTTATAGCAAATATATACCACCCCCGTCCCAGCCGATGGCCTCGTTGGAATCACTTCTGCGAGAGCTACACCACCTAGCAGGCAAACATCCTCTACTAATCGGTGGGGACTTCAACAGTCAGCATAATAACCGGGGATACACAACCACGACACATCGAGGTCGCAGGCTGTGGCTGCTCCTGCAGAACCTCCAACTCGCTGTTCAGAACACGTTTCAGATGCCCACGCGGATCGGCAACAGTGTCAGCATGAACACCAGTCCGGACCTGACGCTGAGCCGCTACATCCGTGGTGTTACCTGGAACAGAACTCAACATACATTGGGCAGTGATCATTACATTATACAAATCACTGTCCCGTAGAAACCGCCCGTCACTCCTATACAACACATAAACTGGTTAATTGGGATGCACTTCGCGCTGCACGCACCGCCCACCCAGACACTCCCATCACAGACATCGACGCCTGGGTGCAATCACTCAAGCATGACGTTCACCACAACACGCAACACATTGAAACGACCACCGAAACCCCTACCCTGGACACACGCATAGCCTACCTCTGGGAGGCTTATCACAGCCTCTTGGAACTCTGGAAAGGCAATAAATATAACAATACACTTAAAAAGCGGCTGGCAACGCTGCAGACACGAATCCAACAACACTCGGAGGAGCTCTGCCGATCCAACTGGGGACAGATATGTGACGGCATCGCCGGAAACCTGTCCAGCAAACGCGCATGGCAACTCCTCCGACACCTCATCGACCCCACAAACACCAAATGATCAACACAACACCATGTGAAACGCCTCACACACCAACATATTGACGATCCTGAGTCCCTCATAAACACACTTCAGAACACATACACCTCTCCGGGTGCCCCCACACCTCTACCCACCTACACAGGACCAGCCAATCCAACACTCGACACAGGCATCACTGAGACGGAAGTAAGAGCGGCCCTCCTGACTCTCCGTACCAACTCCGCACCTGGGGCAGACCAAATCACAAACTCCATGCTCCGTAATCTGGACGACCAATCGATCACACAAATTACGCAATACTTCAGCCAGTGCTGGGGGGAGGGTATCCTCCCGCAGTCCTTGCGCCACGCGAAGATAATATTCACACCCAAACCCAAAAAAACACTTACACTTCAAAATCTTCGCCCGATTTCGCTAACCTCATGCCTCGGAAAGCTCCTCGAGCATGTTTTGTTAGCAACACTCACAACGCACATGGCGGACAACAATCTATACCCGCATAGCATGGTGAGATTCCGCCCCATCTGTCCGCACAGGACGCCATGCTGCAACTCATACATGACATTTTCGACCCGCTTCTGCCTGGTCACTCAAAGACAGTCTTAGCTTTGGATCTCTCCAAAGCTTTTGTTCGCATCGAACATCAGGCGAACATGACTGCCCTATCTCCACTGAATGTGGGTGCGCGCACCTACGCCTACATTCAAGCATTCCTTACTGACCGCACGGCTGAGATACATTTTGGCCCTCTCTCTTCCCACTCCAACACGCTTCAGAGTATCGAAACCCCTCAAGGGTCCGTCCTCCCCCCCTTCCTATTTAACATCACCCTCATCCCCCTCGCCCGAAAATTGGCAACTATTCCTCACCTTAGGCACACTCTATGCCGACGACATCACACCGCCGACCACACATGGCAGCGACGGCGACATAGAGAACACCTTACAGGAAGCAGCCACTCTCACCCAAACTTATGCACAGAACATCGGACTGTCTTGTTCCCCAGAGAAGTCCGAACTGCTCCTTTTACATAATATTACTGGTGAACAGAGAAATTTGAATTTGGCATGGAACGAAGCGTATCTACAAAGAAACAACTGGATATCATTAAAAGCATAAGGCACACGCGAAAACTAACAAAAAAGCCGTAAGGAAATGCGGCCGATGTCCGTAGCTTCAGAGACATCACAAATGGGGCTGTGAATAAATCGACTACAGTAGATCACGCCACCATTCTTTGTATTTATTTCGAAGATATTTGTGCTGTGCGATGTCAGTGGGCGTGAATGATCCCCTGGTGGTCGAAATTATTCCGGAGCCCTCGACTACGGCACCTCTTTCACCCCTCTCTTTCCTTCTTTCACTCCCACCTTCATCCCTTTCCTCACGACGCGATTGAGACATCCACCTGCAGAAGTTAGACAGTTACTGCGCCATGTCTGTTCCTCAGAAACCACTAAAAAATAAGATATTTGTGGGTTTTGATAAGGCTTCGCACCCCACGCGCGCATAGAGGCTCACACGCAGGCTACACAACATGAAGATGCGAGATCATAGATCGCGGCAGTTTGTCCAGGCCAATGGTGACAATAAAAGAAAAGAAAGGAAAAGAAAGAAGGGGAACAAATTATAAAACCAGTGAAAGGGTAACGTCGCTGCTCAATACTTTTTCTTTATTTCTTACTACACGAAAATGTCGACAATGGGCACAATACACAGCAGTGTAGTCTTGGTGCTGGCGTGCCTATCACTGTTGTATTGCCGCGACGGGTATGTGACGCGGTCCACCAGCGCAAATACCTAAACGTGAAATGACTCGATGATTCGTGCCGTTCTCCCTATCGGTCGGCCGCAAGTAGGTGGTCGCCCGTTTACACTCTCCAGCCGCGGAAGCTATTTCGTTTCCCATCTTTCCACATCCGGACCAGCATAACAGTAGAATCCCTCACGCTGCGCTCGCGGCGTCGAGCTGGGCCTGCTTTGCTGCTCTTCGCGCTTCCCCGCTCTCCTAATAGTGGGGAGAAAGGGAAAGCAGTCCTGCGCTTTCCTGGCTCCCCATCCTCCCGTCTCGTCGCACTCTCGTGGTCCCGTTCCCGGTGCCATCGTTACAACGACGCAGACCGTCTGCGCGCTCTCATGTTGATCCCTTCGCTTTCAACTTCACCGCTGCATGGCGCGGAACCGAAAGATCAGTGAACTCTTTTCGACCCTGTGCGAGTACTGAGAATAAGTTCCCAGAAAAGAGCCGCCGGACACCGCCAAACCAGTTGGCGGGCGCTCGCTTCTCCCACGTGACTCTATACCAGTGCCTTTTATTACTCCCGCGTGGAAGAAAAAAAACAGCGGCGGCGGCGGTGGAGTCCGAAGGAGTTGCCGAAGGTGCGGAGAAAGTCGTCAGTCGTCTGCTTGCGTTGCTTTGCTTGGCTATTATCGCAGAAAAAAACAATGCGATCTCGCAAGCGGTGGAAAAAGTTTGAAGTTAGTTGAATACCTTTGCGCAACTCCGCAGTTTTTACAGCGAAACGCCACTCGTTCAGCACAAAAGCATATTTATACGAATATAGAAAGCTACTATTAAAGCGCCGCGCGCACTCCAGTCACTTTATTCTGGCCAATATGAACGAAATCAAACATATGTAGGGGGTAATGAACTACATTATCAATACAGGAATGATTTTCTGGGGCTTGCTAGATTGGTCTTTATAGCAACGTTCGAGAATTGGGCTAGCAAAACAGTTTGGAGAATATTTTACCTGTATCGGCTAATACACATGCAAATTTTCAGATTTTTCTAGATAGCAGAACTTAATGAGTGTCTGAAAGAGATAAATCCTTCATGCTAGTAACATTCAATACCGGATCGTTTTGCTGACATTCCTGTCGGTTTTATGCATTCAATTCTGATATGCATCTTTGTGTACAACCATGTCTATCGCAAATGCTTGTATTTTACAGTTGTGTATTTACCGTATGTGGTTGGACTTAGCCAATGTTTTGTTGAGTAAAGGAATGAATTTTTCACCTACGTTTCTCACTCTCTCTCTCCTTGTAAATAGAACAGGTTCCCAGCTAAATGTAACCACGTTTTTAATAGTTGAAGGAGTGTCCTAGGCGCGTAAAATTGGTTCAGTACTGCTGAGGGTCGTGTAACCTACTCTGCAGTATCTATTCAAGGCAAAACTTGAGTTTCGGTCCGGTGTGCGTATATGGCATTGAAGTGACCTTCGCACTAAGCGATTTCATAGCAACACACTGAAGAAGTTGGCGCGGGAAAAGCGAGGACAAGCGAGACAAACAAAGAAGAGCGATTGTCTCGCTTGTCCTTGTTTTTCCGCGCCCACTTCTTCAGCATCAACATCAACCAACTAGCCCAACTTTCTGTTCTCATAGCAACAGCTTTAAGTCAGATGACAAGCATATTTGGACTATGCCCAATGCGATGGTGTCTCTAAATTAGACCCGGGTCGTTTCCGAAATGTTGCCCATCCCACCCCCGAAATTTGACCTTCATTGATTTGGACCGAAATCTGTTTTGTGGCTAATTTCAATGTGCTCGATACGATGGCAGTCTCTAAATTTTATCCGGGCCAGCCTCGAAATTTGACTTCGGCCGATTTGGACAAACCATAACTGAACGTTCAACCTTAGTGAGCGTGCAACCACCATAAGTGAGCGTGCCCGACACGATGACGACCTCCAAATCTGGTCCGGGCCATTGCTAAAATACTTTCGCTTGACCTTTGGTATAACCATAATTAAACCTTGCCTAACTTTCTTTTTCTCACTGCACAGTCGATTAATTAGTTTATAATGACTAGCTAGCTTTTTGAAATATTAACTTCTTGATTGCAGCAAGGTACCGCCCGAGTAATTTTTTTTCTTCAAGCTCTAAACGATAGCGCGAGAAATCCAAATACACAGCAGTGGTGCTACTTGAGCGCAACAGATGCATATTTAATTATCGTATATCCCTCGGCCAGTGGAAACACAAAACTCATCGGAGACTCGTTTACCTCGAACGCCTCGTATATTGCCAAATAAAATAAAACACCGTCGTTCGTTCTGTTTCTTGGTAGCGGGCGCTTTTCAGGGCGCAAGACGCGTGCATTTCCCGACGGAGAAAATAAAATAAACGGGGGGGGGGGGGGGGGGGCGTACTTCTTTTGCGCCCGCGCACCCACGCACCGGCGCATCGCCACCGCCGAAACCGTGATATGGAAGCTGTGACGCTCGCCAGCGCCATCTCTCGCTCGCAGAAGCAAGCCGTGGGTCACGTGAATCGATTTCGAACCAGGTTGAGCAGTAGTTAAACCTTAGACAATGTTTCTATTCAAAATTGGTGTAGTCACTTCAGGCAACCGCACAATGGAGTCAAACATTCCTGTCGACTATGCGGATCTCTTTACTACACAGAACGCTCAAAAGTGCACTAGTATTCCAAAGAAATGCAGAACTTTTTGCTCCACTTCGTGAGCGCTTGAGTGTAAGCTGCAAGAAATGTCCCTGTATCTCTCATGCTGCTTTAATCTTCAAATTAATATTTGCATATATACTTGACCTTCATTGGAAAAGAGCCAACATTGCAAGGGGAGCTTACAGCATCCCATTCCTACGTCGTAATTGAGAGACCAGCTGCGGATTACTTAAGCATAATAATAATAATAATAATAATAATAATAATAATAATAATAATAATAATAATTGGTTTCTGAGGAAAGGAAGTGGCGCAGTATCTGTCTCGTTCGACACTTGAACCGCGCCGTAAGGGAAGGGATAAAGGAGGGAGTGAAAGAAGAAAGCAAGAGCGAGGTGCCGCAATTGAAGGGCTCCGGAATATTTTCGACTACCTGGGGATCTTTAACGTGCACTGACATCGCACAGCACACGGGCGCCTTTTCGTTTTGCCTCTGACGCAGGAAAATAGTAAATATTTGTGAAAAAAAGAAAGTTATGTGGATAAGCTCAGCTAATCCATGATATACAAAGCGAAAGATGTCGGCGTTCACTGTGTTCATTGGCGTTGGCATTGACAATTTTCTAGATGGCGATGGATTTGAGTAATAATAATAATAATAATAATTGGTTTTTTGGTGGAAAGGAATCGGCGCAGTATCTGCCTCATATATCGTTGGACACCTGAACCGCGCCGTAAGGGAAGGGATAAAGGAGGGAGTGAAAGAAGAGAGGAACACATAGGTCTGTAGTGGAGGGCTCCGGAATAATTTCGACCACCTGGGGATCTTTAACGTGCACTGACATCGCACAGCACACGGGAGCCTTAGCGTTTTTCCTCCATAAAAACGCAGCCGCCGCAAGGAAGGGCGCATAACTGGCTCCCTGGGTATGCGGACGCCTCATTCGTGCTTCGATACATGTGGCGGTGATGAGAGAGATGTCGCCTGAATTCATTAGCGCTGACAGCGTTGTGGCTGGCATGCTGCACTGCAGCTGTAGCTATGCCACAGTGTTCATTTGGTGATCAATCACTCGCGATCAACCATTAACTGTTTGCCACCTCCCAGGGCGGCAGGGAGGGCGCGCTGCTTATAGAATGTGCGGCGCGCAATCAAGGCAGGCTTTTGCTGTTGGACATGAACGCCACGTGCACATGAACGTGAGATTGAGGTCTCCACTTACCAGCGGAGCAGATTGTGCGCCTTTGCTTTCATGAAATTTAACGGCGTTTGCGAAGTTGTCAACGCCAATGAACTCTGTGAACGCCGTCGGATCATTTGTTTGGTTTTTGAGGAAAGGAAATGGCGCAGTAACCGTCTCACATATCTCGGCGGACGCCCGAACCACGTCGTAGAGAAGCTTTTCGCTTCAAAACTGCTATTGCCGCCCTCAGCCGGCTGCAATCCACCGGCCGCGGTACCCCACTAGTGCGGGACATTCGCTCGCGCATCGAGCGCCTTGCGCAGAGAGAATGTGCCGTGCGTGCACAGTGGGTGCCCGGTCACTGCGGCATCGCCGGCAACGAAGCTGACGACCTCGCGACCACCGCACGTCAACTATTTCCCAGCGATCTGCCCCATGCGCTGGAGGACGTGCGTGCGGTCATCCACGACCATCTTCGAAAGCAGCACCCCGACCCACGCATCGCAGGAGGTGAAGGCATCGACAGCATTAACGGCTGTCGCGCACTTACGCGGTCGCAACGTGCAATGATCCTCCGCGTGCGCATTGGCTGCGCGTGGCCCGGGGAACGACGGGAGCATCACGGAATCGCCACGATTAATGCGTGTGACGGGTGCGGTGCAGTGAAAACACTAGACCACCTGCTCCTTCACTGTGCCGCGTATAGGAGGTTTTCCCTGAGGCTTATATCATTTGGGCACGCTGAGGGGGTCTAGTTACTGCAGGGATTCGTGAAAAGACGAAGCGCATGGAGTCCTCACTTCCTTGTATGCTGTCTGTTTTGGCCGTCATCTTTTTACGAAAAGCCAGTTGAGCATTCCTCCTACGCAGGGCATTTCTGCGGGCGCCAGGAGAGCCGCCGCATGCGCCCTCGGCCTTACCGCGCACTGTAGAGATCGGAAGCCGCGCTGTATCGGCTGCTACTAATAGTCACCTTTCCCTCGCCCCAAAACCAATATGCCAGTAAGTTCATCATGCAATGTTTAGGGCATACGTCGGCACACCCACTCATGAGTGCACTCATATCGCCTCACTTACACTCACGCCTGTGAGTGTGGGTGAGTGGTTGTGAATGTGAGTGTGAGTGGAGGTTAGTGTGGGGGCGAGTTAGTGACTGTGAGTGTGGGTGGTCATGAGTGTGAGTCCGAGTGAGTGGATGTGAGTGTGAGTGGCCATGAATGTTAGTGGATGTGAGTGGAAATGAGCATCAAGGAGCGGATGTGAGCGTGAATAGAGAAGTCGAGGAGAGTGGTTGTGAGCGGACTTGAGCGGACGTGATTGGACGTGAGCTGTGAGTAGACGTGGCAGCGAAGTTTGTCGCGTCTGCTTAGCTATTTTCATGTTGCTGACAGTTAAGGGAAGCAAATATTCACTGCCGAGGGCGCTCGAGACAGCATAAAGCATCATGCCGGTGTTTCTTTTTTTACAACCGAAGCAGAGGATTACGCTGGCGCGGGAACGGCAATCCTTCGTTGCTGCTCTCCTTGCTAGTTCACCGTTGGCGTGGGTGCAGGCCCTTCGCGATGCAATGAGCCGCTACAAGTTGTATCAAACCCCTCGATCGAATTTCGCATTGCCACTGCCAGAAAGTAGGTGTCCCTTGTCGCGCTTCCTATACGGTTCGAGCTCATAGGTATACGCAGCGTTCCAATGCTTGCTGCAGAAACAACGACTGTCCGCTTCTCGGCAAGCGTAAGGTGGGATTTCCAATACTGCAGTGGACGCTTAGGTTTTTCCTCTGCCATGGCGTGTTCATTGTAGAGTTCTGCTCTGGCCGTATTTTTTTATTGTTTTATTGGGTTGGACCCATGCACGCAAAGAACCTGGGCCCGAATTACGGAACTCACTCTAAAGTTATAGAGCGTGACGTCATAATGACGACACCACGATGTCATGGTCAGATGTCAACGCGTGACGAAACGCCGAATCAACCACTGACTAGCAAGGTGCCACCCCGGAAGCATTTATTTGCACGTCAAGCAACTTATTTACACGTCGATGGGCCGTATGTTAACGTTTCTTGAAAACACGCAGTCAATAATATTAATAATGCTTTATTTTTTGAAGAAACTGCATTTCACTTTCAGCAGCATGAAGCAAAACAAGAAGTACTTATAGTTTTGCAATTAAATTGTTTCATGGGTAACTTTTGTCGCCATGAGGGCACGCTGGCAGAAATAAACAGTGAACATGGCGGCTTTCGGGAAAACAGCTGATCCCGCGGCTAGTTTCTGCTTTTTTACTCGCCGTCTAAAATCAAGGTACTGTGTGGTTGTACCAAGTGCACGGAAAAATTTGATCGAAGCCAGTGAAGGCCACGGATCTCCAGAAAAAAACTTGCAAAGAATGCCGGGTCTGAAAATTGACGAAGACATCTTGCCGAGGTAAGTCTGTGTTATCGATCGGCGCTTGACAAAAGTGGTTTAAGGGTGACAAATGCCAAGTATGTGACTTTGTTGTGTTTTGTGTTGTGTTGTGTTGGGTTTAATGACACATAAGCAGCTAAGGCTATCATGCGCCAGGCTCAAGGTGTATGAACACTTTTCTGTAGGTGGGAGGAACATGGATATGTGATTTTGGTTCTGTTTATTTTGGTTCAGGAATTACAAGACCACCACGGTGCACTGTTGTTCAAATTAAACTTTGTTTGGCCGCATAAACGTCTGGCACACAAATGAATCAGTTGGTAACGAGCAACAAACAAGCAAAGCGGTTGGGCGCCCACTAACAACCTTGATAGTTTTCATTCGTTCTTAATTTGTGTTGCTACAACGTAGCGCACGCACATGTCCCTGTATACGTACCAGCCCCAACCCAAGATGCAGGCAATGATTCTTCCTTGCTATTCGCTGTTTTCAAAAACGAAACAGAAACACTCTTGCCTGCTTTACCCGCTGTTCGCTGCGGCGAGTCTCCGCGCGGGAATCCTACTCTCGAAATAGCGCTTAAAAGAAGGATGTCGAGCGAGCGGCAGCTCATGCTAATAGAGTTTATGGAGAGCCATCCGCTCTTGGCTTCAACTTCAGCCGACTTAACACATACACAGCAGTTGAAAAGCGCAAGCTGCAGGGCGAGCTCGCCTCAATGCTGAACAAGGAGGGGCCGGCCGTCAAGACCGCCGACGGTTGGCGGCACCTTTGGCATGTTCTGTGCTGCAGGAAGAGGGCAGAATTGGCCCGTTTAAAGCAAGATGGCAGGTGAGTCTATAAGCACCATTATGTCAAATGCCGCTTGAACATGCCTTGTCGCATCCTACCGCAGGCACACCGGAGTGGGTTTGCTGGGGGGGGGGGGGGGCAAGTAGGCAGTATTATCGCTCTTATAGACACGGCCAGCGCCACGGGCCGTCGTTCTTCGCGGATCAGTCTATTGAGGTGGGTATGCACCGTCGCTTGTAAACCACGATGACGTTATGGGCAATTGAGGCATTTTCTGCGGGGAAGAACGTTTTTCCACTCGTGCACGAACGTGCGGCGCTATAGCTTCTTGCAAGAGGAGGACCAGCAGCCCGTCGCCGATCGTCTCCAGCAGCACCTCGCCAGTCTCTTTCAGCAGAACGTCGCCAGTCGGCACAGGTGACATTACCCATTCTTGCAGCTGCTTCAAGGTAATAGCACTTGAAGCAGTAGACATATAACTACAGTAATATTACACTATCCACAAAACTGTGTGTGTGGCCTTGCCACTTTGTGCAGAATGTTTATTTCTCTTGCAGTCAGGTTGGGATATCTCCTAGTAGTCTGACGAATGTGCACACGAAATATAGATCTACGCGGGACGCGACCCTATCTTGGTTGTGCAAGCAACGCTCATGATAATAGATCAATCTGGCTTCTATCTAAGAACGGCGAGACGCGTCAAACTCACTCCCGCGCCGTCACGAGCGTGTGTCGCCGGCTCATGCCATGTTATCGTGGTTTCTTCGGCGCAGCCGACTGGAGCGGGCCACTGTCTGACAGAGACGCAACGCTTCCAAGTCCTGCTGTGCCAGTTCGCGCCTGCGCGCTACGCTCAAGCGGACGCATTCAAATCATAAGCGTCTGCACTCCGCCAGAAAGCGGAAAGCGAAGAAACATCGCAGTAAGAGTTGGGCGGCACAGTGATCTGCAAGTGGCTATGGATTCACGAGATTCTGGCTAAGACCCTTCCGTTTACCATTTACATCATTCAACCGCTGCATTGAGCGTGGCTACTTTTTATTTTTCGTCGATATGCAGATTCTATTACAGATTGTGTCCACTCTAGCAGCAACGAAGCTTAATCTCTGTGTGTAATTTTTTTGACAGATTATGCCAAGTAGCTCCGCAAATGCTGCGTCAGTACTGAATCTTTCAAAGAGCCGAGAAGCCTCAGGAAAGCACGGTCCGACAAGCTAACCTGTGTGAAACGTCGACCAACTCTTTCACCAGCATGTTCAGGTTAGCGCCTTGAAGTGCGACGCTCCGACGTCATGCTAACTGATTACAAACAGCCCATTGTGGTTCCTCTCTTGCAGTATGTTCGTGCCAAGAAGTAGGTATTCAGGTGAGGTACTCAGGAGCTGAATCAGTACCAACTCACCCACTCGCCAGCCTTGCTGATGTACTTAGGACCCTGACTACGCCGAGATCTCTTGCTAAGGCTAAAGAAACATTATTTCTAAAAGTCTAAACAAGAGGTTCCAAGGGGCCAGATCGACATAGGCATTCCAATATTACTGTTATGTACTATCGCGCTCAGTATGAGCTACACCGCGCGAGCGCATGGCCGAGCGCTCGGCACGGTTGTACAGTGGCGTCGATCGCGCCGCTTTTTCGAACTATCTGGAGAGGGTGTAGCTGTTCCAGCCATCTCGCATCACCTCCACTTGCTCACTTCCCCCTTCCCCCTTGTTTATTCTTGTTTTGACATCAGTTTCGAAAATGATAACTGTAGCCGTCCGTCGACGCCCAAACTTCGTGATCGGGGCCCTCTCGGTCCGCCCATTCGCTCTTATCTGGTTGGCTGCTTTTCGTTTCATCATTTTACTGAACAAAGAAATGTGGACGGAAGTGCCGCAGACTAATACGCTGGAAAGTGCCTGTTTGTAGAGCCGAGAATAAACGGCAATACGTTTGTCAGCTCGCAAGATGTCCCGGGTGCCCAACAGTGAGCGATTGCGGATATTTGAACTGTCCTTAAAGCAGTATACACGACGTCAAATAGCGGATATTACTGGAAGGTCAAATAAGACTGTGAACCGCATCATCCAGGCTTATAGGGATGAAGACCGCATCGGGGACGCTCCACATAAACGGCACCCTCGAGCAACGACTGCAGCTCAGGACAAGAGCATTCTCGAGGCCGCGCGGGCGAGCCCCTTCAGCACCGCCAAGGAGATAGGTGCTGCTGCTGATTACAACGAAAAAGAACCTGAGCTTTTTTTTCGTTGTAATCAGGAGCCTTAATTAGTTTGCGAGTGTGCGCAAATACGTTCGTAGGCTACACGAAGGTGGTTGCACATAATGCCGGTGAGTACAACGCTGCGTTTTAACGTAATGCCAAACGTGAAAACAGCAGTAATTGTTTCAAGGTGCTCTGCAAAAGTAAAAACTTGGATATATTTTCGCGGTGGGACGCTGCGAGGAAGTGCACGTTTTTCTGAATGCATGCATTAGGTCTGAATGGCAGCGTTTGTTCAACGCACCCTATTATTCTGACACAAGCCGAAGCCCCAAAGAGCAAGAAAGACTTTCCAGCGCTCATGATGCGGCTAGAGTTGAACTATAATATTTGCTGGCGGTTCGTACCGATGTCGAGACTATAGCGTGCTCCTCAAAAGTCCCCCGCAAATACGCCGTTTAGAAAATTCGTATTATTGAGCGTATTACTGAGCCAACCGGTGCGCGGCGCAGGTCAGATGGTACGCACAGCACACAAACGCGCCCAAGGTCCGTGCATAGGCTGTGTTCGCGCCGTGAGAAACTTGCCCCTGCTTTTCTATGAGAAAACAGTTTGCGCGCACTTAGTGCCGGCTCGGGCGTGTCCTGGCGCTGCGCTTACAGATTTTGCCAAGAAAAATGTGAATTAGGAAGCGAAACCTCTCCTACCAGAAGTGAGTTACAGCCGTATTCATGCTGACAAGTGCAACATGCGGGTATTTGCGTGAATTAATTCGTGAAATGGAAGTCGTTCCTGCATGCAATGCGCGGCCACCGCCAGCTTCGATGTGAACCAAACGCAATCCTCGGCTAGTACGCGGTTAACATAAGCTGCGCTTGTCGAAGTACTCTACGCTTGTAAAAGACAAGTGCCTCCGAGACTCCTACGAGAAATGTGCAGAGTGGCCACGCAGTTCTCAGTTCACAGGAAACTTTTTTTCCTTCTTTCAAATTTCAATGCACAGGTAGCACAGGTTCCCGCAGAGCAAAACCCAGCTTGCTGCGTAAATGCTCCCAGTGAGGGGGCAAACGGACTTTAGACCTACCAGGCACCAGACACTGTGCTCAGCTCACTTCAAGCCAAGCGCCTTCAGACGCTTAGGATCTCAAATGAACTGCGTGCGTCGTTGCAGTACACAACCACAAAGCGCACAAAACATGAGTAAAAACTACAATGGTGAAAGCGAAACTGAACAACCAAAAAATGCAATCCGTAGCACAGTAAACAAGCCACTAGATGTCAATCCGGTGTGCTGTCTTCCCGGCATGCCTCGGGCGTCCATGGTGGATGAAGTGAAAAGCCGCCAGCTTTCCTTCTAGTGTACAGCATGAAACTATACGGTCACGCTGGACGCCTCCCACTAGATAGATGAGCGAGACAGATGATCGCGCATCACGCATCACGCCTAGCCTACATCCCTGCCTAGAGTTACTAAACACTCCTGGGATCAGCATTTCGCACTACCCTACATGTCATTGAAATTCTCATTATCTTTAGAATCTCTAGTCATAAAGGAATAAATCCGCCTAGTGAGATCGCGAGGAACTAGCGCTCTGGTCGTCAGAGCGAGCGAAGGAGCGCGAGAAGGGACGGAAGAGAAGGAGGCGCGCAGAAATGGCAAGGCAACGCCTGCTCTATTTTTACATTTTTATTTTACATTTTTTTTGTAAAAATAGAGGAGGCGCTGCGCAAGGTCCATCAAATGGTCGCGCAAGAAGGGGCCAAACGCGTGCCAGAAGCTATTGCCAGCGACATACTGTGAAAGTGTGACTGAAAGGACCCATGGGATTGGAGGCGAAATTATAGTTAACTGGAGTGGCGCTGAAAACTATATTAAATTTAAAATAAACATCGCTAGCATAAGTAAATATAATTGTTTTTTTCTTTCTTATAAAAAAGAGTGCGTGAAATTTTTTGTAGTTCTAATATTGTAGCTTGTTTTTAGCTCCCTGCCACGGCCTTGTTGACTCGCCAGCCCGCTGAGCGCATGAGCAGCGCCTGTATGAAACAAGGTACACGCGGAAATATTTGCGAGCGTCAGCTATACTGGTCGCGTTTCGAGCCTCCGAGTCAGGCTGATGCCAAGGATGGATCCAAGATGGCGGCCTCCATCCTATTAGAGCGTTAAGCTCTATTTCTCGCGTTTCTGATCGCAGTGTAATGCGTTATAAAGCAAATCGTAACCCAGTGGTTACCATGGTAACCGAGGTGGTTACCCAAGGGAACAAAATAACAGGCGGCGGCGGGATGCGCGAGCACCACAGCTCGAAACTAAACTGTGTCAGCGTTCTCGCGCTCACATTTTCTTGCTCGCGTTTCTTACGGCGTTGATGGCACATTTCCGAGTGTGACACTTTTACAATCTCCCCACGTTTCGTTTGCATACGCTGCGCTAAGATCGTTTTACTATCTCCAGGGTATACGTTTGAAGACAATACGGCACCTGAATGAGGGGTAACCTTCCTACCGTTCAAGATTTTATTTCTTTTAATTTCGTGACGTGCCTCATGGTGTAGTCGTCAGTAAATAAAACACGGCTTTGGATGCAAGACAACTTTCATTTGAGCACTCATTTGTGTCTCTGGTGAAATCGCTCAGTCAATGTGATTCACTTTTTTCGGGCTGTGGCATTCACGTTTGGGCCAATTTCATTTAAGAAATTGCTTCCAGAAAATAACCGCATTCTGCCTTTACATGACGCACGCGACAAAAGACGAGGTCACGGGCAACGGAGGTAGAACGGTGCTCTAATGAGTCGGCTGAGAGCACAGTTGACAGCCGCTACTTTAAGTCAACTTAGCAGTGAAATCTTCTGTTGAGTCGCTTTGAGAGTAACGGTGGTGTTTAGCTGCAGACTTGCGCAAGCACCGTTGCATCTTCATCGCCCCTGACCTTGTCCTATGTCGTTTATAAATAGGGGAAAAAAGCGCAAAATGCCTGTCAGAAACGTCGTCACGATGTCAAAGCTTTTTGTCTTTATTTGTTAATTCACCTCCACTACCAGCTGGCGCTACGAAACTCGTGCCGTCCTCTGTCGTCATGCTGGAGCCCTATGGGACTTTCGATGCCAGTTGATCGACCTCGGACATAGTGCCCTGTAGCGGGCGAAAGAATTTAAAGATGAATATTAAAGGGGCCCTGCAACACAATTTAGCTGGTACGCCTGCGATGTTGGCCGACGCCGCTTCACGAATATCCCACACCAATAATTTTTTTAATGCATTAGGTAGAAGCGGAGTTATGTGGCAGTCAAAATTTGAACTTCAGTGTCTTGGCGCCCCTGCGCTGGACCCACCTACCCCGCCTGGCTTCCGGCGGGCGCGCAGGAATTCCCGGGGACAGACGACGGGGCTGACTGGCCGCGGTCACGGCATGTGTCGACGCCTGAAAGGACCCTTTCACCCTTTTATTGGTCCTCTCAGAAAAAAAAGCATAATGAAAGAGAGAGGGAGCCCGGACCAGCAACGCTTTGCCGGGATTAAAGCCAATAAAAAAAACGAAAAGGAGCTAAATGCTCAAAAAAGAAAACTTAATTTAAAGAGAAAAGCAGGAAAATAGAAACAGCCAACAAACAAAAAACATAAAACACCAAAGGCGCAGAACAGACAGAAGCACAGATAACGTCACAGAGAATGTCAGCACAGATGAAGTCACAGGCACAGTTGGTCCAGACACCACAGACAGTCAGAAGCACCGATAAAGTCACAGATAAAGTCAGAGGCATAGTTGGTCCAGACACCACAGACAGTCAGAAGCACAGATTAAGTCACAGAAAATATCAGCACAGATAAAGTCACAGTCACAGTTGATTCAAACACAGTGTCAGATCACAGAGATATACATCGTTGTCCAGCAAAGGAACACAGAGCACTTCTCGGTACAGAGCTTATGCAGGAAAATGATAGGGACGAAGGTACTCATCGGGAACTTGTGTAGGAATTGTACTGCTGATGAGAAGAACCATTTGCATCAAAACAGCACAAGCAGCAGGTTATTCAAAAGAGTGGGGTATGTAGACAGTGTAATATCAGATTCGCAGAGATACTTTAAACGGGAAACTAAAGGAGCAGTAAAGGAGCAATTCCGGACGTAATGACTAACATCTTCGCACAAAACACCGCATGAGCAAATTGAAGCAGGAGATAAGCCAATTTGTTTTTTATAGTGGAAAGGGAATCGGCCCATGCCCAGTGAGTAAAGTAAGAAGAGGACTCCAAAATACACGGATGGAAGGAATATTGAGCGTATCGAGGATCCAGTTAAATAATTCTGTGCCGCCATTAATTTCTTGCCAATAAGCTCGCCATAAAAGAAGTGAAGAATGGTGTAGACGGGAACGCACGCAACGGCGTGAAAGAGTAGAAGTGTGTAAATGGCCATATTGCCCTGCACTACCAGCAGCCTGGTCGGCTAACTTATTTCCAAAAATTCCGGAGTGACCCCAGATATGAGATTAAAGAAATCAGGCAAGAGAAGACAAACGATAGAGATCTTTCTTAATGAAAATAATTGTCGGGTTACATGAAGTAACTGAAGACAGGGCAGAAAGGAGAGATAGAGAATCAGTGTAGAAATGAACGGGCATAGAAGGAGGGTTATTAATAGCGAACGCAACAGCAGAATAGAATGCTACAAGCTCGGCGGCATAGGCACTTGAAGGTGGTTCTAAGGATATGCGATGAACGCATGAAATATTTTGTGTGGAGCTAAGAACACCAAAAGCGGCACCAGCACTGTGATGAGTGAATGACCCGTCTGTGTAAATATGCAGCGCACGTTGAACGAAAAAGCCAAGGCTTCGTGATAACTAAGTTGAGCAAAAGAAAATTTATATTTCAGTGAGGGATGGTCAGACAAGATATTAAGTACTGGCTGAATTTCAAACGGGTTATAAAATGTCTTGCCGTAGACAACGGGTTGCCGTAATGCAAAAGGCATAAACTATGCACATAATTGGTCCAGATAAACAGGCAATGGAAGAACATTGGCAAGGACATGAGGAGCACCTATATATGCGCACGCGTTACGTGGAGGAGGGTGCAAGTTTGAAAAGTCGCCAGAAAAGGCTCGCCAACTTTCGAGCGCGACTGTGGGCTCTCTGCTGCTCTTTATTTGGCTCAGATGTTTATTACGATGCAATTTATCGAATGAGCGATTTTGGACGTATACTGTGCTCAAAGGTGTTGCAGGGCCCCCTTAAAAGCGAATTTGAAATGACGAAACAGAAAACCGTTACGCTGACACAGAAATTCCGATCACGCTCAATGATCGCGTGTCAATTTTCTTTGTCACAACTCTAGCCTACGTGCAACCGGGGCCAAGTAGAACGCCAGGGCACTGTGGCAAATTCTTCATGCGATGAGGTACGGCGAGGTGTCCTGCCTCTTCGCACAGTGAGAGGAGAGGGTGACACCAGCCGTACCTCGTTTCGCGAGGGTGGCCTTCTCTTTTATGGGCCGCGACGCATACTTTTGCGGGGCGACAGTATCGTGAGAAGGAAGTAGCACCAGAGTGCGGTTGGGCACGCAGGAATGATCGCCATACCGAGCGCCTGTGGTGAGACCCTCCTGGGGGGCTACCTCATTTACAAGCTTGACCTGACCTGCGGCAACATCATTCGCATGTCTGTCTTCGCCAGCATGCTCACCTGGCTCGTGATGGGCTTCGTGCTTTTCCACTCTCCGAATTCGTCGTTTGCGGGGATGTCCTTCACGTGAGTAAACTGAGCATGTACGCCACTTGAGCGCTGAGTGCTGACCTCTGCGAAGGTGTCCTGTGTCAGCACGTTAAGTGCACCGCAGGTGGGTCGTCTTGAGTCTTGTTCAGTACGAATGCAAGCTGGGCTGTTGGAATTTCGAGCGCTGCTCCGCAAGTGACGTGTGCGCATTGTGCGACCATCAGCAGACTCGGTCATGCTCCCACCGCAATAAAGTCACTGCCGTATTGTACAGCCGAGTTAGGCCCCTGTGCAGGCACGTAGCCAGAATTTTTTTTTAGGACGGAGGGGGGGGGGGTATTCGTGTTTGTGCACGCATCCTGTGCGTCTCCACTTCAGTTTTGCCGCATTGCCATTAGCATCGTGCTTTCATAGTGCTCCGCATTCCAGTTCTCTAATCAGGATATTTACTCCATTTTGACCCAAGGTGCCTTCCCTTTGCAATCGTTAGCATGAAACAATGGAACCAGAGAGCAACAGTGTTCGCTCACTACGTTCTTACCGCTTGCGTCCAAGCCTAAGTTTATCCGCCATGAAAAGTTAGGCAATCCAGTGTTTTCAAATTTTCTCGGGAAGTTTGGAGCCTATTCTGACAAGCCACCGCGTCCAAAATACAAGTTGGCCGTAGTTCCAACTCCGGTACGGAATCTTGAGAATGAAGTCTACCCCGCGGTCAACTTGACTTTCCACTGTAAGCAGCCTTCTCCTCACTGCGCCGTTGTCCCCTCGAACCTGCGCTTATTGTAGGCGACCAGTGCCGTCTCCGTCCAGTAACGCCATCATATCCTTTACAACATGAACTGCTGGGCGGGTTGGTCAGACATGGTTCTTGTAGACCAGCGCAACGGTTCGAAGCCATACAAGGAAGGGACAAAACACGGCGCTGAACTATCAACAGAATGTTCTTATTCAGGACACCAGTGCTTAAGTACATGCTTGTATCGCAGAAATGCAGAAAAATACAGAGAAAACATCAAGTTCTACAGGCTAATCATTCAGAGCGTGCGAAAGCTTTGCCGGCGCGCGTAATCTAGGACATCAAGCATTCGTGCTCTTTCTTCGAGATAGCAACAGAAAGAGTGCTTATACATTCCGTACCTGGCCTCATAATCTCTGCAAACAGAACAAATAGAGCAAAAAGCAAAGACCAGCTCACAAGAGAGATAATTGAGGCATCAGAGATTATGAGGCTAGGCCGGTTTACAAGATGATAAGGCTAGGTTTACAAGGATCATATCTTTGCTGCTCCGTCTTTAACTCTCGGTACTGCTGGTATTCTTTCTGTCCTTCAGTCTCCACCGGTTTTTCCCGATTTCATCTTCTTCTTCCCGGTGTTCGCTCCTCTTCTCTTCGCGACCAGCGCAACTGTCTCGTAGAAGGACGGAAGACTGGGCGAGTTCGTGTTCCATGGTAACAAGGAAATCCTGTTGTCTAGCGCTGTTTGAATTTTTTTGTTACAACTGTTTCATGCCAGTTCAGTCGATCGGCGAAGTTCAAATGCGTAGCCGTTGCCGCCTCCTCTTCAAATCTGTTGCAGAGCAGAGATTTTCCTCAGTTCGATACTGTCGGCTGCAGAAGTGACGATATGAATTTGATTGTGAGAATGTTATTTCCTCTCCCGCAACAATTTCGCTCATATTAAAGCTAACAGGTTAGAGTGTGAGGGCGTGATTTGCGGATGAGGTCTTCCGCAGGTGATGCACTCCAAAGCGTTTTCTGACAAGTGTTGATTATGCCATATACAAAATTGGTTTACATTCAAAGCGTCCCTTTGGCCTCGCTTGAAAACTTGCTGACTTAACTACGACACTCGTGCTACTTCGATAAATTCTAAGGAAAACGTTCAGTCTCTCTATATATCCACGACACGACCAACCTTGCTGATCGGCGCACATTCCCTGTCGCGCACATATGTTCTGTCACCTTCCCTCCCGGTCCTTCCCGAAACAGGAGAGCCGAATCGGTGCCCAAAGGCAGATTAGCGAAGGCCGGTGGTCAGTGTGGTGGTAATATCTGGTCTCCTGTACTTCGATGCGAGATTAGCTATCGCGTGTCGGGTGTTCGCACCTCTACCACTCGGCCTGCTTTGGATCGCTGCACACCTGGAAGCACACTCCCATGGTTTAATGTCTGAGTAGCCTGTCTCTATGCGATAGCATTAGGAGCGTCATGAAGGCGGAAACTGTTCGGTGGCTTCGGCGTCGGTGTGAAGCCTCCGCCTGCTGAGTGGTGTTTAGGGAGATATGCCTCTCTTCACCTGTCAACCGTCCCCCTGACCTCTTGCCCCTCTGCCCTCTACATCTGTAGCGGAGACGATTTAGACGCTGCACTAAGAATGACTTAGCAAATATGAAAATGACTAAGAAAATGACTCTGACTGCAACAGGTCTACGTGCAAAATATACAGCCTCCCGAATGGGCGAAAATGAAGCCTGCGGGAGCTACTCCTTCAAGCTTTGACCGGCAGGAGCATTCTTTGTCTGAAGCTCTACCGGTGGCTGTGTTTGAAACATTCACCTTCCAGTTCAGTTGTGCATCGCTTAACCGCTGCACCACTGCGCTGTTAGCGGTATGAGGACTCGCCGCGATCTATGAGTGTGAAGCATTTTGCCCGGTTGAGTCGTCGAAATTGGAAGATAACTAGAAAAGGAATATATCGGGTAGTGAAAGACAATGAACTCAGAATTCGAAGGAGGATCAGAACTGCAATTTTTTGCCGAGTGAAAGAAGCCTGCTATCTCAATTCTTCCGTATTGATCAAATTCTTCAGCCCTAATTTTTTTTTCTTCTTGGCAAAAGAGCCCTTCTGCTCGGCGGTCATTGAATGAGTAGTGCTCACCACTCCGCTCAGTAAGATCTTCCCGCTGGGTAACACGAGGGGCTTTGCCCTCTGAAGACCACAATACGGCCGCCAAGCTTGTGGCCAGTCTATTCCGCCGCCTGTCTTAAGCTTAGGGTTTACTTAGGTACAGGATAAAGAGAAATAAGAAGCACCCTACTCAAGCAGCGCTTTAAGAGGCGCTGGGCAGTTGCGGAAAAAAAAAACTCATGGCCCGTTTACGGCAATCTGTAGACTTGTTGCTGTACCTCAAAGTGCTATCGCTCTCTCTTCAGCAGTGCCAAGGAGGCAAACCCTAAGACACTGCGATTTTTTGGTAGTGCGGTGTCCACCACTTCGGTTGGCAGTGCAGCGAAAACCCTATAATTCGATGCCCTCTGTGGTGGTCTGCGCCTCGCCTTTTCGGCCCTGCCTCCCCTTCGACCACAGCGAGTGTCCAAGCGAGCTTAAGGTTTATATTCCACGGAGCGTCCTGCGTCACGACAGAGGCATCGAAGAGCGAGCGTCCGAGATTCGAGGAATAAGTGTGCGTGCACCAGCGTGGTAGTGGCGTGGAATGAGTGATGGAAGAAGGTACGCTAAACTTCATTGCACTCATTTGTTTTCGTCTTGTTATTGTGAGTTGATTCCTTTCATCACAGAGAGAGTAAATTCTCCCGCATCGGCGCCTCAAATTTCTTATGTCTCTGCGACTCTTTTTCCCGGGTTTTTTTTGCTCTTTACTTTTATGCTCCACTCCACATTACTAAGGGTAGTGTGGGGACTGATGGGTGGAGAACATAGCCTATTCCCCCCCCCCCCCCCCCCCCCCTTTGGCTACGTGCCTGTCCCTGCGCCTGATTAAAGTCCGAGCAAAAGATGAGCTAGCGATGTCTGTTTAGAGTGAATTGTGAAGGAGTAATTCTAACACTAACGGCCGCCCAATTTTTTATACCGCCATGGTAGTGGAAAAGATTGAGAGAATGAGATAATTCTAAACTGCGGTAAACTCATTTGTTGTCGTCCTATTATTATGAGTTTATTCCTTTTATCACACAGAGGCTAAATTTTCACGCATCGGCGCCTCATATTTCTTATGTCTCTGCGACCCCATGCTGCCTCTGCGACCCTCTTTCCCGGGATTTTTCCCTCTTGGACCTTTCTGTTCCCACTCCACATTACTGATGGAGTGTCGCAGAGACCCACCCCCAGTCTTAAGACATTAATACGGTGCCTAACTACAATACTTCTGCAGCTCGCCGATTTCTGCGGGATTTAAAAAGAACAGACAGCTACCGTATAATAAGGATTTTATCTGTCGTGGTGGCTCAGTAGCCTTGGCGTTCAGCTACCGATTTCTGACGTCGATGGATCGAATCCTGACCGGATTTCAGGGAAGGGGGGCGGAACACATAATACGCCTATGTGTTGTGCGATGGCAGCGCACGTTAAAGAACCTCTGGTGGTCTAAAATAACCAGGATCCCTCCACTACGGTGTCTGCCATTGGCCATGTGTCCACAATTTACCACTTACATATATTAGAGCCATTTCGCAGCGCAGTCTTAGAGGATTAGAGCCGTTTTAAATGAAAACATGTTCCAGTGTGACTGCATCCATGGAAGTTCTCTCCTTCTTCAGCGTGGATTTAGTACTGCCTGGTATTCATTAACGGGGCACTGACGCTGTAAAACAAGTGAGCTCTTTCAGCGAGCTCATTTGCGCCGCTTATTTGGATTCTTGAGAGCGCTTACCTCGGCGACGTATGATGTCTTCTGTTCTTGAAGAAAGAGCGATCGACTCATGGCGAAGAAAGAAAACGAAATTTAAGATGAAAAACTTTTAACACTGCTTTTTAGAAAGAGTGGTAAACCTCATATTAGCATATTGTTCTAGCATTTTGTTCGGGCTGGCACTAAGACCTGCTGACACGATACGAGGGCCGTACTTACGACAGAATAGAAGTTTGCTTTCATAATTACACTCGCAAAAACAGCATAGTTTGCTAACGGTTATCAAATGCTGCGCATGCAAAAGAACGACAAGCAGTTGCGCTCGCAGAAGTCGTGGCAGGTACTTTAACAAAGCTGCACTTCCGAAACATAGGTCACATTTTCACCGCACGGAATTCGTACGGTATTGCGCTTTGTTGCAGCCGCCTCCCCTAACAAGACGCAGTGACTGCAGGGCGCTTCCGGCGAAAACCACTGAGACCTAGAGCGATGTTAGCAGCCAAGATATCGCATACGAGTTAATATGAGGCATGCTTCGCGCAATAAAGGGAAAGCAAAACTAGTGCTGCTTTAGACGGTCGCCGCATGGAAATAGGGCGCTTCTGTCGGAATGATACACACTTTCTTCGGAGAGCTTGACTGGGGGTTGGTATATTTAAAATTTACTTTCGCACAAACAGAGCTCCGCACGGCTGCATTATTAGCAGAAATGGTGAGGAGGGGAAAAAAACCTATAGTGAACTCGTCGTTAAAATAGGCGATATTCAAAGTACCTCTCGAGCTCTTGGCTGCACGACGACAAAAGCCATGCCGTAAGCACCCTCGTGAATTGACTGAAATGCGCACCTCTCGCGGCCTCGATGCCAATGTCCCATTACCAGGGTAGTTTCAGCTACGAGTGACAGGAGGAGAACTGATGTTTAGAAATGAAGGGTTTGAACCCGACCGCGGCGGCTGCATTTTCAACGAGGAAAAACGCTAAGGTGCCGGTGTGCTTATCGATGTCAGTGCACGTTAAAGATCCCCAGGTGGACGAAACTATTCCGGAGCCCTCCACTATGGCACCCGTTTCTTAATTTCTCTTTTCATTCCCTCCTTCATCCTTTCCATTACGGCGCGGTTCAGGTGTCCAATTATATATCAGACAGATACTGCGTCATTTCCTTTCCCTCAAAACCAATTATTATTATTATTATTATTATTATTATTATTATTATTATTATTATTATTATTATTATTATTATTATTATTATTATTATTATTATTATTATTATTATTATTATTATTATTATTATTATGCACATGCACGCAGCCTGACAAGTTCCAGCGATGGTCGAATTCGCTTATGCACTGGGAAACGAGGCTGCTTTGTTTTTGCCGGCGGCGGTCCGAATTGCGCTCAAGGATGAAGTTTGAAGACCGTTAAGCTCTACTCGCGTTTCGGCTCTCAGCGTTATGCGTTATAACACAAACAGTAACCCTGTGGTTGCCATGGTAACCGAAGTGGTTATATAATTTAATAAAATAATAACCGGCGCCAGCATGATGCCGAGCACCACAACTATAAGCTCAAATATGTCGATCGGGTATATATATCCCTGTCGGACAGGCATCAATGTCGGGCCACTTAGCCCCGACATTCGTGTTAAATTTGTGGGCCAACCGTTTGCCGCAGAATGTTCCGGATGGTGTCATATACGATTCAGCCTTTCGTGCAGGATAAACGTACCAGTTAACTTGGAGCCCACCTCGCGACTGGGATTCGAACCGGCGACCTATGTACCATCTATTCCACGCCTTTACGAATCTTCATGTGAATATTGCGGCTCAACCATTTGTCGCAGTGTTCGGGGGTGTGGTGTCATACGATTTCGCGTTACGTGCAGCATAAGCTTCCTATTTAGGTTCGAGTCTAGCTGGCGGCAGGGATTCGAATCGGCGACCTATGTTAGGTGCGCTAACGCTCAATATTCGATCGCTGCCTCAGCGTCGGCTCATTTTTTTCATCTGAATACCGTTGCCATAACAACGATACGACGCTCCGTTGGCCTTCCTCCAACCTCTATGGGGAAGAATTGGAGCTGCCACCTGTTTTGGCTGAACAATGGTATATATAAGAAGTTTCCCGTACCCTGGCTCTCTGAACTGAGCTGCGGCTGCTGTCCAATTTTTGTTGCGTGTAGCCTGTAACCTTGGCAGTGTCCACTATCACCACCGCCAACCTTAGCGGCGAATGTGGAATGTCCTGTCATAACGCAAGTGCTATCTGGAAAATGATCGAGCGCTGAGGGCACCAGCTGTGCGACAACCCTCTTGTGCTACCCATGGCATCAAATCTGCCAGACCCGAGGCCCTCGGTAAGCTATTGAGTGAAGGAAGAGAAATGAAGGGCTCTTTAGGACATGCATATGAGGGAAGCCAACAGTCGATGAAACCATGGAAAGCGTATGGGAAAGTTTATTTTTATTTGAGTGTTTATCAACGGAAAATTAGTAGTGTAATAATTTTGTACCTCAAGGACAGTTGACTAAAAAGGGTCTCCGCTGTGTCAGTGGTTATGGCGCTCGGATGCTAGCCCGAAAGATGCGTGTTCGATCCAGGTCGTGCCAGTCGAATTTCGATGGAGGTGAAATTCTAGAGGGGCCGTCTACTTTGCGATGTCGGTGCACGTTAAAGAACTCCAGGTGGTCGAAATTTCTGGAGCCCTTCACTACGGCGTCCCTCACAGCCTCAGTCACTTTGAGATGTTGACCCCCCCCCCCACCCCCAAACCATAAACCAGTTCATTGGAAACTAGAAGAAAAAACAATCGCTTGTTGCCGGTGGGATCCGAACCCACGTCATCAGCATTTCGCGTACGGTGCTGTACCAGCTGAGCTACTGCGCAGGTTGTCCTAGTAGTCTACCTTCAAGTCGCTTCTTCCCATCATAGATGTGGGTCATAGTCCAGGTAAAGAGTGAATGTGAAATCACATGATGCACCACGAGCCCGCCATTTAAAAGGCGTAGAGCAGGAAATAAATGTATACAGTATAGTGAATGTATCCAGTACAGTAGTAGGCCTAGCACCGCAATGTTCGTCGGATTGTCAGACTGAATACACGCCCACCTACTTTTTACCAGTCCTGCACGTTGCAGATTTGCCAGCAGTCTTCGAGCACCACCACTTTAGCAGATAACAGCAATTTTCTTTACAGATGCCACATACCGCAGTCTTGTCACCTCTCGCCTCAGTGTCTTTGCGCTGATAAAAGAAAACTACCAGTTATTGGTAATAAGAGAATTATCACATAACCACTGCATCTAGCAAAATAAAGCCGATTATCGGTAAATTGAACACGAAGTGGATCGAAAATTAACCCGAATTATGTGGAGGTGAACGGTAGTGGCGAAGATTGTACCAATGCATCGGTACGAATAAACCGGAAGATCGATTTAAGCGAGTTCAAATTAGCGAGCTATCACAGTGCATGGCGTTGGTGCGTGTTTTATTCCTGCGGGTAAAATGGGTGTGGCTGCCATTCACCGCATTGATTTGTGAGCCTCTGTACGGGGCGGCGGAAGCTTCCTTGGCGCGTAGTCAAGCCCTTGAGAGAGCTCGCCTTCCATCCGGGGCTTGGGCCGCAGGTGTATTCCGAATGTAGCTGCATCCCCACCGTGCGCGAGAAGAACGTCCTGTCGGTGCAGGGCGAGCTGACGCGCTGCCAGTCGACGTTCAAGGCGCTCGCACCCTTCTCGATGGGCCTCTTCTTGGCGCTCTTCGGGACCTTCCTCAACAGCGCCCCCGGCATGAGCGCCACCATTCGGTGCGTACGCCCCTTTGCGCCCCCGCGCGCACCAACCGTCGCGTGTCGCGCAGGACCGTCGGGGAGCCGACCAAGCCGGTGGCATTGGGTCTGCAGTGGGTCTCGGTGCGGCTCTTCGGTAAGTTCTTTCCATTTGTCCTTGGTGGAGACTGCAGAGTGGCGGGTGGCACGCAGGCGCCATCTTGGCGCCCATCTTGTTCCGTTCCATCATCCACCGCAGCTGCCTTACGTGGTAGGGCATGTGCGGCGGCCAGCGTGGCACGTGCATCATAGGAAGGAAGGAAGGAAGGAAGGAAGGAAGGAAGGAAGGAAGGAAGGAAGGAAGGAAGGAAGGAAGGAAGGAAGGAAGGAAGGAAGGAAGGAAGGAAGGAAGGAAGGAAGGAAGGAAGGAAGGAAGGAAGGAAGGCCTCAGACGTTGCTGGCACATAACCACTACGGGGGAGTGGCCAAGACACAGGCGGTTAATTACTGGATACAGGAAAGTTTTGAGGGGAAAAGGAGTGGTAATAGTATGTAGTCTGATAGATTGGAAGAGGGAAGGAAAGGGGTCCAGTTGACTTGGAGATCAAAGACGGGACAATTGCTTAATGTGCATAATAGTACACAATGCCTGTAATTTTGCAATGTCGTACTGACTGAGGGCGGGAAAAAGAAATTAGATGGGAGTCGCTGCGTTTCTTGAAGAAAATTTTGCACAGCAGAGCGCACACTCCTGTCGCTTCGTCCAAGCAAAGAAGCGCCAATGAAAAGAACAACTGCGGAAGACACAGGCAAGCCCTGTTGATGAAATAGAATTTGCAAAAGACGCTTCCTCAAATGAGAAAAACGGCGGCAGAACAGCAGGAAGTGATCTATTGTCTCAGGTTCGGCAAAAAAAGGGCACAGTGGGGAAGCTGCCAGGCCAGATCTGTGAAGGTAGAAATTTAGAAGGGGAACCCGGCAATGCAAGCGCGTGAAAAAGACCTCTAGTCTGCGTGAGCGCCAGTCTTTGCTACTCCAAGGATGCAGAAGATGCTGATATTCGGGAGATGATGTAAGAGCCGAGGCAGCAAATTCCTGAAATATTGTGTAGCTGCGAAACCTCACCGCAGCTGTATATGCACACGATGGCAGGACAGCAACAATTGGGCCGCTGAGAGAGGCTCTTGCTAAGGAATCTGCAACCTCATTTAAGTGAAAGCCCATTTGACCGGGTACCCAAAGCAACCTTACCGAATTTAGATGGAGTGGAATCAGGAACTTAAAGAGGCGTAATGGCCGCGAGTCAGTAGGTGAGGATAAGGAAGAGCAAATGGACAGAGAGTTTGTCATAACCACGACCTGGGAAACGGTAGATTCTAATTTTCGTAAGGCTAAGATTACTGCTAATAATTCAGCCAGAAAAATTGGAGTGAAGTCAGGAAGACGGAGAGAAAAAGACCAATCCAGTGAAGGCGAAAAAATTCCCACACCTGCCTTTTCGCGATCCTGCGAGGCATCGGTAGCAATAAGAACATGAGAGGGAAACGACCTTAGGTGGTCCTGCAATAGACCCTGAAGAAGCGGGAAGAGCTGCAGCTTTGCATTCGATGGGAAAATGTCATCGAATTCAATCTGGACAGATGAGGAGTTGTTATATATTGACGGACATCTGTAAAATGAATATTTATGCGATCAGGGAGGTACTGCACGTAACATATCAGCGGGGTATGAAATCGAGACCAGGCAGCACTAAAAAAGGCGGAAGGTTGACTAAGAAATATTAAACTGGAAGCGTGAAGAAGTGAGTCGCACAATGTTAAAAATGTTTGAACTGTTAAAAGGCGAAACCTAGCTTATATCGAAGGCATTCGCGCCTCAAGGTGCAGAACAGCATTGGCGAAATATTTTGGAAGCCCCAGACAAAGGCGCAACGCCTCACGCTTCGAAAGCACAAGAGGGTGAAGTTTATAGGCAGGAGCTCCTGAGAATAAAACACACCCGAACTCCAAAATTGGGCGGACGTACATTTTATAAATCATCAGAAGCGTATGCCTTCTCATGCCCTACCTAGCACTACAAAGCCTGTGCAGGATGCCAATGGCCCGAACTCCTTTTGCAGAAACTTGCTCAATGTGTGGCCGCCAGGAGAGAGTAGAGTCGTATAGATACTTCACCGTCTGAACTTGGGGTATTATGTTATTTCTATAGACCAGGCAGATATTTACTGGAACAGAAACTGGAAATACTAACAATGCGCATTTTTTCACATTAAGGGACAGATGAATTCTTCCTAGCCAGTTGTCAAGAACATTGAGGTAATTTTGCAGGGTTTGATAAAGAGTGTGAATGTCACCTGCTGATGCAAAAAATGCAATATCGTCGGCGTACACATAAGTTGTCATATTTTGAATGCATGGAATTGAGCTTAGAAAAATGTTAAAAACAGTTGAGAGAACTGATCCTTGCGGAACACCTCTTGTCTGAGGAAATCTTCTTGAGGAAACACCATTTTGGCAGCAGTAAAATTCTCTATTTTCCAAAAAAAAAACAGAAATCCAGGCAACAAAATAGCTTGGGAAGTTGAGTTCCTGTAATCTTAGTAATAGAGTCGAGTGCTCCACGCTGTCGTATGCTTTACTGACATCCAAGGTGACAAGCGCAGCAAACTTTTTTCTATTGCGAGCTAATTTAATACGACTGTCAAGGTCAGTATGAGCACACCAAATTGAACAACCCGGCCTGAAACCAATTTGGCATGGATTCAATACAGCATTTTCTGAAATGAATGACATGACACGGCTGAGAAGGACCCTTTCCACCAATTTCACTAGGTTCGATGTTAACGAAATAGGGCGTATATTGTCTAAAGTTAAGCCCTCCCATTGCTTTTTAAGCAATGGAACTATTTCAGCAAGACGCCACTCATGCGGTATCCAAGGACCTTTAATAGAATGGTTAATTAGAGCCAACAGGTCTGCAGGAGATTCATTGAACAAAATTTTGATCATAGATGAAGTGACCTTATCGGGACCAGGAGCCGCTGGGGATAAGCGCAGAACAATTTGCGACAGCTCAGGCATAGAGACCTCAGTGAAATCACTTGAGGTGCATGTGAATATAGTAGGAGAAGGTAAAGCAGATGTAAAGCGAAGCTCTAGGCCACACGCAATATCCTCTAAGGCCTTTGCGATGTCAGCAGGGGACTGAACAAGGGATTCAATGTTGGCAGCCGGAGGAATCACCTTGTTGCGCCTCATGAAATTAAACAAAGCTCGTTTATTTTCTGATTGGGAAATGAAATCATAATGATTTGTATTATACTCCTCGTTTGCACGGGCGACAGTGCGCTTAAATGTTGCGGCAACATACTTATAATCCAGCCATTTTTTGGGCATTGATTGATGAGAAGTTTCTTCCAAGCTGCTTTCCGTCGTCTATATGCACGCGTGCACTCAGCATTCCACCAATTGTTCGCGATTGCACCCTTTGTTCTCTTAAGCAAAAATTCAGACGTTTGCCTTGCGTGGTCGAGTACTGAGCATAGATGTGCAGCCTTGCTTTCGACACTTCTCTGAGCGCGAGTGTCTGAAGTGATTTGGAGGGCTGATTTCAGCGTGTCTTTAAAGCAATTGTAATTTATTAACGTGCGCTGATGTCGCTCAGGAAGAGTTAATTTACAAGAAAACTTGAAGCTAATTGGTAGATGATCACTGTATGTTGCACAGTCAACAGGCGCCCAAGACATAACAGAGACTCCTGGGGAGGAAAAAGTTAAATCCAAGGCAGAGCGGCATTGACTGCGAACAAACGTAGGCAATCCGGAATTGTTGCAGATCAAGTTGTTGCCAGAAGCCCAATCAAATAGTCTAGAACCAAAGCTGTCTGTTTTAAACCCCCAAGTCACATGGTGTGAATTGAAGTCGCTAAGTAATAGAACCTGAGATCGGCTACTAGACAGGAGTGAGTCAAGGGGCCGAGTGTCACGTACACCAGACGGGAAATATGCATTAGCTACCGTAAAGGGCTGTTGACCTGGGACACTGAGGTCAACCGCAAGGATTTCACATTCATTGTCCGCATATTGAAAAGAAATGCATGCCCTGTGGCAAAACTTTGTAGATATGAGCACTAACAACCCTCCCCCTCGTGATGACCGGTCAAGCCGGAACGGATGGTAATCCTTGATATGATAATTGAAATTTGAAGTTAGCCATGTTTCCTGTAAAGCAACTAAATCTGGTAGAAGCTGATGGCATAGGCAATTTAAATCTGTTGAAGCTGAGAATATAGACCGACAATTCCACTGGAGTACACTTAAGAACCCTATCTTGGCGGAAGTGCCGCAGCCGCGACTGCCTTTTCTAGAATCCTGGTCTTAGCGTTTTGACTTGCGTTACTTTTCTTTGTCTTTGACTGGGGGCAAGATGGACCTGCAATATTCAGAGGAGACCCACTTCGTATCTGGGCGCGGAGATCAGACTCCATATCCATACAATCCATAGAGGATGCGTCCATAACGCTATGCGAAGGAGAGGCCTGAGAGGTCTTTTGTTGCTCACATTATTTTTGGCCCTGTGGAGCGGAATCGATTACTACAGAAGGAGGGGTAGCTTCCGAAGCCAAAGAAGGCAAGAGCGGAGCGGTGGACGCCTGCAGAAGATTGGTCATCTGAGCAGCTATGACCTGCGAAATGCACGTGGACACGGTTTCCATAATGCGATCCATTGCATTTGCCACAGCTTTCTCAACTGCCGCTGTAATAGCCTGGGACCAACTAGAATCCATTATGGGTGGACATTTGGCGGCCACACTAGAGTAGGCTGAGGCTCTCTCCTTGACTGCGGCAAAAGCCTCTCTCCGCGTGCATCTACGCTTGTCTATAAGCTCGAGCACCTGAACTTCTTGTGCTCGTGCAGCACAGTCAGGCGAATCAGCAGGGTGAGCACCACTACACAAACAACATTTCTCTTGCTGTTCAGGACATTACTCTCTGCAATGACGTTCCCCACAGGCACAGCAGCGTAAGGCCGATTTGCAGGCTTTGCCGCTGTGGCCAAATCACCAGCAGTTTTGACACTGAAGGGGCCGAGAGTTAAAGGCATATACTCGAAAAACCAATGGCCACACCTTAATCTCTGAAGGGCAAAATATTCCTGCAAATGTGGCAATGACTGACTCCGTAGGAATTTTTTCTCCGTCAACCATCCTGCTGCATCGATGGACAGCAATCAATCCCGCAGGCGAGAGGTTCTCAAGCGTTTCCGCAGGGCTCAATCGAGAGTCGACCCCTCGGACCAAGCCCTTGGAACATGCTAGATGAGGCGGAATGAATGCGCTCACCGGGTGGTTGGCGAATGACGTACACTTCAGCAGGTCTTCAATACAGGCTTTATCCGGCGACCTGCACAAAATACCACCCCTGCCGAACTGCCGGACGTCAGTAATGTGCATGAAATGCTGCGATGTGGACCTAAGAGCCACCTGCACGGCCTCCGGGTTGTTCAGTCGGATAGCGCCGCCATCGGAAGGCACTAAAGCGACCGGAATGCTTGAAACACCACTGCGGAAAAAGAGATCAATTGGGAGCTGGTCTTTAGGAAGAGATGCCGACCAAGGGGAAAACCCCTGGCCAGGAGAAGAAGTAGACATTACGCTCTCGTCCCGCACCCAATCACCCCAGAACAGGAGCAAACAGGCACAGACAAAAAGGAGAAATTTAGCAAGGTAGAGCAACACCGCCAAGTACTTAGCCACTGCCCCGCAGCCTGGGTAGCTAAGCCACGTCAACAGAACAGCGACCAGCGAACAGGAACCAGCCAAGCGGTCTCCACACCACCACCACGAGGGAGTCGAGAACAGCAGCATGAGCTGCAACCTCTTCGGCTTCCTCATTTTTCTCAAGACGTTGTCGGTGGTCTCCTTCTTCGCCGCCTGGGTCACCATCCGCCACTGAGCGCCGCGCATTATTGTACGCCGCAAAAAAAAAAACGCAAACTTGTACGTTGAGTGCGCCCGTCCATGCCAGTCTGTTAACAAAACGAGATGCGGGGGTGCTGCGATCCAAGCTGAAGGGGCGACCTCGTTCCGTCTGAGGACGCTCGTTCACGATCACGTGCACCCGTGGTCCATCTCGTGCCGGTGTTTAGAAAAGGCCAGACGTGGAGAACACGCATGCATTACAGCGATAATTAACACCCTTTGCATGCTCCTGCTAATGAGGAACGATCACAATACCTTGCATGTGTCATCTGCGCATACTGGCGTGATCCATTCCCTTTTGGTGCGAGCGTGACGTGGCGAGGTTTTTTTGCGCTTAGATGGACAGGCATTGACGGGTGAGGTGATTTTAAAATGCCGATCGGTGTATGCGATCGTCTCTGGAGAAAACGTTGCCGAAGCGGTGTCAGTTCTAATCGGGCTCTGCGAAGCCACGGCTTTCATTCAGAGTCGCTGTGTGGCTTAAATCTGTCGGGCGTCGGCTAGCAGTATAGCCGATGCCAGCTAGACCAGAGCTATCTTTTAAAAACCGAATCGAATGCGAATAGTTGAGCTTTGCCACTGAATGTAATAGGAATCCCGTATTTTTTTCAAATATGCGCTTAGGTGTTCAATACGCATACAACGAATCGCCGTGCTAAAGAGTGAGGCGGTAGCGGCGGCCCTCTCGTACCGTGCTGTGATTAATGCTGCTATGCTGTAGCAGTCAGAAAACGCCATCTACACCTGCGGCTACACGTTCGTCACACGGGAAAGAAAACTTCCAAGAGAAAACTCAGTATATGAGAGGACTGAGAGCGGCATCAAGGCTGCACCCACTTTTGGAGGCCATGTGTGAACGCCGCCACGTTAAATACGCACCAGGTTGCGGAGTCGGAGTGAACACTTTTTTTGTCTAATTATCTTCGTTGTCCATTAATTGAAAACTCGAGATTCGATTCCTCTCGTATAATTGTCAACGTGCACTGTTTGATTCTTTGGGCGAAAAGTATATGTGGATATTCGATTCGCTGCTCGAAATTTTCGAATCTTCTCACATACCTAGTGTATGCACTCGCATGCGTCACGAAAGCACCCTTTTTGATGAATTACGGTCGACGTTCCTGTAGCCACACGGCCAGAAACGAAACAGGTTCATAAAATTACACAGGGCACTTTCCTTCTCTTTCTGATGGCCCATATACTCATTAGCATACAATCGTAAGGCAACGCGTACACTAAGTTCACCTTTCTTCGCCGAAAAACAACGCGGTTTTGTGGGCTATTGTCCGCTGGAGCACGTCCCAAAAGAGCAGCGCATCCCAACAATCAACAAAGACGTGTTCTATTTACTCTGATTTGTGGCACAACAAGCAGTCAGCACCCCATGTTAAAAACAATCCCTTCTCCTCTATCCATGTTTTAGCCGGCAACGTACCAGTGTGCAGCTTGACGAATGTGTCTTTCCACCCCTCCCCCCCCCCTCCGCTGGCACCACCATTTTCCTTGCACTTTTTAAAACATTTCCTCCTTGGACTCCACTATACAGAGATCGATATATTGGCTCGGCGAAGACACAGTCAAGCAAATCTTTTAGCAATTTTTTATGCATGACATTGAAAAGGTATTTCAAACTGAAACGAGCATTCAGAAATCGGAGAGCAAAGATGAGCTCTTTCAAAAATCGACTTGCACTTTATCGCATCCCGTCGATAGTGGAAATAACAAAGTTTGGCGAGGCCGAAGAAAGCCTCACTTGAATAAAGGTCCGCAGGAAAGGTTCGCGTTGATCCCGAAGAAACATAAATCTTGACACCACCTGCCTCAGGTACAAGTGTGGCAAGGAGAAAGACCCCCTTTTCTCAAAAGCGGAAATAGATTGTCACGTTTAGTCCACTGCCATGAGGACCGCCAAACAAAAACCGCGAAGAGACGATAAAGAAAGACTTACCATTGCCGCCGTATGGGATACGATTCCTGGGCGTTGAGCCGGATCTTAATAAATACGATGTACTCTTTTTTCTTGGCCTGCACATTATTTGCGGAAGCAGGATGGCTGTACGACACTGCGATGAAGTTGCGCGGTCTGTCCGGGATTACTTCAAAGAAAACGTATTTGAACTGCTTGAAGTGTACAAGGAGCTATGTATTGGAGATGAAGTTATAAGTTTGATGGGATAGCATGTCCGCATGTCCGCTGCTGATATTTGAGATTTCTGTGCAGAGCATATGTTGTTTGTGACCTATTGTAAACTGTCGAAACCGGAAAAAAAAGAAGAAAGAAAAGCGAGATTTGTGGGATATTGGTTGCGTGCTCGCCTCGCAGTGCGGAGGTCCTTGGTTCGATTCCACGCGCTTTCGGGAGAAGTTTTTTTCTCTTTGATTATGCCATTTGGGGTTTTGTGGACTACTTTTCCTGGGCGCCGATGCCGCCGGTTATCGTTGCTAATGGGCAATATAACCCTTTCGCATTAGTTAAAAAAAAACTGTCCACGTCTCATAGCAAATTGGAGAGACAAGGAAATTTTCGGCATAAGGGTTTCTCACCAAGATGATTTCTGCGAGTTGATTTGCTTAAACG
Source organism: Amblyomma americanum (assembly GCF_052857255.1). Lineage (NCBI taxonomy): Eukaryota > Metazoa > Arthropoda > Arachnida > Ixodida > Ixodidae > Amblyomma > Amblyomma americanum. Next base: position 32,244,497 of record NC_135497.1, on the reverse strand, counting down.
AGCACAAACAACATTTCACACATCGCCTCTCTCAGGGGTCTCAAATATGCGGTCTGCAGAGCATGGTTTTGAGTACCCGCTGGCACTTAAGAGTTGATCGTAATTGCTCCGGAAAAACTTCACCCTGATATGATCTGTAGCCAGAAATAGCTACTCGTTTACGTTCGGTCATACCTGCCTACCTCGGTAAGCTTTCCGTGAGGCAGGCGCACAAACATTAAACGCAACAGCGAAGAAAAACTGAAAAAGCAAAATTTAGCTCACTGGTGGCCAGCTTCTAACTTATTTCCTCTGCAGACCTCCGTCTTCCTCCTTTCTCTATTCTGCTCGTGGGAGACAAAAACACAGCGAGGTAAATTTGAGACCCCGGCCCGCAGAGAGTGGAGTTCGGAGGAGCAATTATTTGCCCTCGAAAAACGCGCCTCGAGGGGCGCCACACTCGTATTTCCCACGATCTCGACTCCGTTACGGCGTCCCCCATGACGTTGCTGCAGGAACTCTGATAGGCATGTTCTGGGGTTTTTTAATGTAATAGTGGTCACTTTTATTCGATTCACCTGGGCGTGAAGGTGGTCACAAAAATATTCTCTACTCCTTGGTTTTTGAAAAACAAATGAGACGCCTTGAATACGGCTGGATGCTCTACTAGTCTGTTATGCAGGGTGTATCACGTATCTTGAATCAAGGATTAAAGTGGCTCGCCGGAGCTGTTTGCAAACAACCACATATTGTTTCACTCCGTGTGGCGCCCCTCAGAGTATGAGAGCAAAAGCTCTACTACGCCAGTCCGAACCGGTTTCGCTGCGTGCTGCCGGTGATTGCATCGGCGCCCCTAGAGCAACCGGATCTACGTCTATACTTGTAAACAGGCAGTCGCTTTGCCGCGGCGCAGCTCCGCTCGATCGCAAGACTAAGATAGTATATAGGCGTGTGGTAGTTAGTGTGGTTAAACATGATGACGTCAAAGTATAGTAATGACCATAATTAGTAGTAAGCGTAATGTCCACATGTAATATATAATTGGAAAAAGGAAGTTTAGCCTACATTAGCAATTTTTTTTTCCAAATGTAGCGCGAAAAAACCCAGGGCACTGAAGAAGGCATTGACACGACTCGAGCGCTGTGCCTCCTTCTGTGTCCTAGTTTTTCGCGATCCGTTTCGAAAAATGCAAATGCTCCAACTCACCCAGTTTAGCATATTTGTGTATAACACTAACACGTGACGTGACCTTCAGCTTAACCTTAAAAAAAAGCCTTGCGAAATGTAACAATGACGATGGTTGAACGTACGACGTCATATACAGTATAACGCAATGAAAGTCGCTTGACTCAGCATGACGTCAAAGAGTATGGTGGAGCTGCCATAAAAAAAACGTAAACCAATGAGCTCCTGCCTGTACCACTAAAGTATCACAGGCTTAACCCAATCGTAATATAAATGAAAAGGCCCGAAGGCAATGTTGTACTTTTGCCACCCGAAGGTGGGAAAATAAAAAAATGGGGTAATGCTACTAAGCGACCCACAGCCGGGGGAGCGCGCCCGGGGAGACTCCCCTGATCTCCCCTAGGACGTAGCGGAGGGGGTGGGACATAGGTTGTGGGAATGGGACTGAGGGAAGGGTTATGGGTAATGTGATGGGAATGGGGACAGCGAGATATTGACCCTCATTTTATCATCGCTCGACTCCTGTCTGGCCAGGACAGGGAGGGCGTCGATGTTCTCCAATGGTGCGGCTCCACTCACGGGATGCCCGACCACCCAACGACGCAATAGCTCCGACTCGGAGACAGGGAATCCTAACCCGGGGCAGCTGCCTCGGGCTCCTCCACGACTTTCAGGGGTCCGGTTCGGACTTGCATTACGCTCCCAGCTACTAACCGTCGATTGTTTTTCGCGGCTTTTCAGACTCCGGAAGTATGTGTGGTGGATCCAGCCAATGGAATTAGACTCCCAGGTACCCACCTTTGCTTCCAATCAACCAACCTTGCACTTATTTCCTCCCCTGGCTTGCTCCACACCTACTGAGGAGGGAGTGTTCAGGGCCGGGCTGACCGGGCCACAAACCAAGAACCTGGCCCAGGGTGAGATAACCCGGGCCTACTCCACCGCTACTCCGCAACATCGACGGTTTTTGCATCGGTCCTACTAAGGTCCCCCTTACCTCGGCGTCCCGCGCTCTAGCCTCACGGCCCCGCGGTCAGCCATCCCTGGCTGCTTCCCCGAGGACATCGCTCCCAAGGAGCCCTTCTGCTGGAAACCCCCGCGCGGACCTGGGCTCTCCGTGGCCAGAAACCGACGCGCCAGCCGGTAGCCACGCACTCCCCCGCGTGCAGAGGCTTTTTGATTTTCGAGCGCTTTTTGAGCCCAATTCCGTGAGTCCAACCTGATTATGAAACCAGGCCTGCCTCCGCACAGGCATCGGACCTCACGTGCGCGACTGGCCCACTCAGTCGCTTGGGAGTCGCTGCCACTCCCATGGGGTTTTGCATCCCCAGAGGACGGGCCCCGGCCAGCCCATCCCCACCGCTGTGCGTTGCACCGGAACAAAGCCTAGTAGCCGAAACTACACCGGCCCGTATCCGGTGGCAGGGGGGGCCACGGGCAGGCCGCACAGTCGGATTTCCCCCCCCAGCATGACGTCAGTCGGCGCGTTGAAAAGGCGCGTGCCGAGGCTTCTCTCGCCACGGTCGGCGGCGACATAGACGGAAATAAGGACGCAGTGGCTTCGCCGAGCTCCGGTGTTGGTGGTTGTCCGACGCGCATTCAACATTGCAGACGCCAAGCCGCGACTAGTTCCCTGATAAACCACAGCTTTCGCTCTATAACAAGGTTCAACAGTATAGTTAAAGCACAGCTAACTTTTAATTCCGCTTATTTATTCAATTAGCTAAAATTATGCAAATCTTTTATTATTCACTTCAGGGTCACGTGCCTTCCTTTAAGTTGTAGAAGGATTTCACTAAGAGCCGATCCAGTTTTTTTTTGCAGCAACGTGCCTACTACGCGGTCCTTTTTGCCGGCAATTAAAGAAATCTCGCAAAATATGAGGAAAAAAAGCCACGTGACTGCTCTCGTGCGCTACCGTATTCCGGTGCTACCAACAGTTTTCTGGAAGAAGTAAACGGCCGTGCCCAAGTGAGCTGCCGCTGCATGATTGGACGGACGGCAAAACGAAAATAATAAAAACAACAGAGTCTACCTTGAAATACGCGGCTTCACTGATTTCCCTTCCTTTTTTTCTTCCGTCTCTACGATGTCGGTCGATGGCCTGCTTATCACTTATCGCAGATCACGGCGCGCGCTTTCCACATTCGGGGAGAATGGGTGGATGCACTTTCAAGACAACGCGGAGAGCGGCCACCCACTTCGAGATGGTGAGCGCGCGATCCTTGTTTACTCAGTACGCGCTCGGCAGCACTAAAATACTGTAGCGCAAATGCGCGACCACGGTTATTTTTTTTCTTTTCATATTTCGCGGGCTTTCTCGAAATGCTAGAAAGAGCGAACACGTAACTAAAATACTGGATCGGCTCTTCAGTAACCCTCTCCACGACTTAATGAAACAGGTGTGACCATAAGTTAAATATTACAAATTTTTCATCATTGATATTAGCTAATTAGCTAACTACCCAATTATTCAGAATTTTAAAAATAATCTGAGGAGCGCCACACGACGCGAAACAATGTCGTTGGTTTCGCCCTGCTCCGGTGCGCCACTTTTTGTAAATCCTTGGTGCAAGTTACGTGAAACTTCACTCTGCTGTCATAATCGAATTTCATTTCAGTGTCCCTGTAAACGTGGTTTCTTCTTCCGCCACACTCTGCCACGAGCGCTGATGGCGAGCCAGGCTTCTTTTGATGACGGCGAACATGTTGCGCATTTTTCGTCGGGAGCAAAGGTGCTTCGGTGAGACTCCACTGCCGCGCCAATGTCTGCTGTCCATTCTTTAGTCACGACAGATGTCAGCTGATTCGCTTGGCGAAAAGGCGTCTAAAGAACCGAGCCGCATGGTATGCACCGCTTCTGCCCCCGGAAGCCCCACAGTAGTATATGGTGCACAGTGCAGCTTTCGGTGGAGCACAGCTGACGAAGTGGGATGCCAGCGAGCTAAGTCAACGAGAGCGCTAATTCGCCGCTTCAGGCTGCGGGACATAGCTTAGCTGAGCAGTAACGTTTTCTGCTGACATCGCATACGCTTCCCGGCGTTGCTGCTGTCAGGCAGCCGTATGGGTTACTCCGCCAGTGCTGACCGGACGCGATATTCGGAGGTCGTGGGTTCGGATCCGACCTGCGGCATGGTTGTTTTTTCTGCTGCTTTATAAGTAATTTTTTTTAAACTAATTGATTGGCACTAGAAATAAAGAAAAAATGGAAACAAATCCTCTGTGCACCTTGGTTTCTGTGACTGTTGGTTTCCTTAATATGTTTGTCAAACGAGCCCTTCATTTCATTTTCCTTGTCTGCTAATAGCTTAACGGGGGTCTAGGTTCTGGCAGTCTTGATGCCATAGGTAGCATAAGAGGGTTCTCGCACAGTTTCCGCCCTCGCTGTTAGATGACATTCTACGTCACCCTTGCGGTATTACAGGACGTGCTACGCTCACCGCTATGGACGAGGGTGGCGCTGGTGAACACTCTAAAGGTTCGCTTGCACGGTGGTGGTAGTGGTTTTATTAAAAATAATAGTAAAAAGGAAGGAAAAGATTTTTGCTAGCCCCGGCATCTGCCATCGATACTGAAGCACCTGAGCTGGGGCAGCGGAAATAAAGGACAGCAGGCAGAATGGAGAAATGAAATGAAAGAGGTGAGGGGACCGGAATAGAGGACAGGGGGAGAAGTAATATGTACAAACTATTTACACAATAAGTAATGTGTCCAGGTTGTGCGCGTGATTAGTTCATTTTAGAGGAATTAAATCACACACGCGCACAGCACTGTGTAGGTTACAACTGGAGTGGGGCGTCCAGTTATTAATCGTTCAAGGTAGAACTCGCGGAGCGTTCGGTCACTGCGTGTAACTACCTGACGGAGAACAGACGGGACGTCAAGCCGGTGTGTTCGAGGAATGCACAGAGGCTCACCAAAGCTCGCTCACGAGTGCGCGCACTGCCCTGCGGCCACAATAGCGTCTTGATGGAGTCTGGTAGTATGCCCTGCACCCTATAGGCCGCGAGCATATCGCGACGAGCATCGGCGAACGCGGAGCAGCGAAGGAGCAGATGATCAAGTGTTTCCACTGCACCGCATCCGTCACACACATCACTCGTCGCGATTCCGTGACGCACCCGTCGTTCCCCGGGCCACACGTAGCCAATGCGCGCGCGGAGGATCATTGCACGTTGCGACCGTGTAAGTGCGCGACAGCCGGTGACACTGTCGATGCGCTCACCTCCCGCGATGCGTGGGTCGGGGTGCTGCTTTCGGAGATGGTCGTGAATGGCCGCACGCACGTCCTCCAGCTCAAGGGGCAGATCGCTGGCAGGTAGTTGGTGTGCAGCGGTCGCGAGGTCGTCAGCTTCTTCGTTGCCGGCGATGCCGCAGTGACCGGGCACCCACTGTGCACGCACGGCACAACCTCTCTGCGCGAGGCGCTCGATGCGCGAGCGAATTTCCCGCACTAGTGGGGTACCGCGGCCGTTAGATTGCAGGCGGCTGAGGGCGGCGCGGGAGTCGCACAGCAGAGCACTCCTGGCCGGCGGAGGGCCGAGGGTGAGCAGCAGGTCCAGCCCGAGCCGGATCCCCATCAACTCCGCCGTGGTGGAGGAGCCCAGGAAGGTTGCGTGTTGCTGGCTGTGCAGTCGCAGGGCGGGGATGGTTGCACGCAAAACATAAATATTCTCTAAAGCAGCAGATTGGGCAGCCGTCGCCTGAGCTCAGTTGGTAGAACACCCGACGCGATATTCGGAGGCCGTTGGATCGGATCCTACCGGTGGCATGGTTGTTTTTTCTGCTGCTTGATAAGTAATTTTCTTAAAGCGACAGATTAAGCGAGCTATTATTCTCCCATTGATTGGCACTGCAATTTAAACCAAAAATGAAACATTCCCCCTGCACCTTGGTTTCGGGGATTGTTGGCTTCCTTCATACATTCATATATATGTGTATACATACATATATATATATATATATATATATATATATATATATATATATATATATATATATATATATATAGTAACGGGCACTACTTTCTAAGTAGTTACCTTCCTCGACAACATGTGACTAGCGTACGTCCCGTTTTTGTTTTCTGCTTACGTATGCCTGCGTACTGTACTGTTTTGGGTTTTAGTTTCGCGCATTATAATAAAAGTTAACGCAGTGCTTGCCCTGTCAGAACATTTGCTACGCGAATATCGTGTACATACGTTTCTTTGCCACCTTATAAAAAAAGGCTAACCCTGAAGAACACTTATGTGGGTCTCGTTATTAAGCATGACATTTGAGCGCATCTTCTACGGCAAATTCACGTGCCGCAGGATTCCATTTCGTCAAGGTGGCCATGATTCACTCTGGACTCACCACACAGGAAGCTTGCCGACCACACAAGACAGCCGGGCCGCACTCGGACGCTTCCAGGTTCACTTGCTCCAACTGGTCTCCTGCGCAAAGGGACGTCCATCATAACTCGTGAAATTACTCCACTCGGCTGCTTATAGCTTGACACATCGACCGCACTTAGTGACCTCCATTCTTGTTCACCAGTAAGTCATTTTTAGTGCCGCTGCATTGAAGAGCTGCAAAGTCGCAAAATTATATGTTCTTCACCTATCGCCCACGTGCAACCCACCTCGCAAAACGTACTAGGGAGCAGCGCCTTCCTTGCATCAACAACCGCCGCATCCCATCAGCTCACTCACCCTTGACACCGTAGGCGAGCGTGGCGCAGCGGCCCGCTTGTGGGGGCGGCGTGCGGGGCAGGCAGGCCGGCCGCACGCCACGGCTCCGGGGCAGGGCCGCCTCGAGCCGCAGTAGCGCCAGGACGCCGTCGGCCGAGCGCAGCACCGCTGCGATGGCCGCCCTGAAGTCGAAGGGCGACGCGGACTCCTAGCGCACGGAGCCCAGTCGGGCCTGCCACTCGCCGCCGGGGTCACGCCTGCGAGCAATGTCCCGTATCTGTTGAGCCGAATAAAACGAGCCTTCTCTAGCATGAAGCAGAGACTGCGGATTAGCAGCGCCACTTCCACGTGACAAAGAAGTTGAGGGAAGGCGCCCCCGCTAGGCGCGTGCAGTTTTCTTGGCCCTCAGTGTTTTCTGGCTGAGAAAGACATCCCCGGATCCAACCGCAGGCAAATGTTTCTATGCAAAATCGACGTACGCACGTATGCACGTTGGTTGCGAAATGCGCACCGCCTAATGGAGCCAAACATTCCTGGTGACTATCCGGTACTCTTTACTACACAGAACGCTCATAAGTACACCTATATTCTAAAGAAATCGAACACTTTTTGCTCTACTTCGTGAACGCTTGAGCGTAAATTGCGAGAAATATCTCTGTACCTCACATGCTTCTTTAATCTTCAAATTAATATTTGCATATATAATTGACCTTCATCGGAAGAGAGCCAACAATGCAAGGAGAGCTTGCAGCATTCCATTTCTACATCGTAATTGAAAGAGCAGCCGCGGATTTAATAATAATAATAAAAATTGGTTTTTAGAGGAATGGAAGTGGCGCAGTATCTGTCTCGTTGGACACCTGAACTGCTCCGTAAGGGAAGGCATTAAGGAGGGAGTGAAAGAAGAAAGGAAGAGCAAGGAGCCGCAATTGGAGGGCTCTGGAATAATTTCGACCTCCTGGGGATCTTTAACGTGCACTGACATCGCACAGCACACGGGCGCCTTAGTGTTTGGCCTCTAAAGCAGGAAAATAGTAAATATTTGTGAAAAAAGTTATGTGCTACGCTAATCCAGGATATACAAAGCGAAAGATGGCGTTCACTTTGTTCATTGGCGTTGGCGTTGACAATTTTCGTGATGGCGATATATTTGAGCAAAGAAGGGCTCATAACTGGCTCCCTCAGTGTGCGGATGCCTCATTCTTGCTTCGAGACATGTGGCGGTGATGAGAGAGATGTCGCCTGAATTCATTAGCGCTGATAACGTTGTGGCTGGCATGCTGCACTGCAGCTTTAGCTAGGCCGCAGTGTTCGTTAGGTGATCAATCTCTCGCGATAAAGCATTAACTGCACGCCACCTCCCAGGGCGGCAGGGAAGGCGCGCTGCTTATAGAATATGCGGAGCGCAATCAAAGCAGGCTTTCTTTTGCAGTTGGAGACGAACGCCACGTAAACATGAACGCGAGGTTGAGGTCTCCACTTACCCGCGGAGCCGATTGTGTGCCTTTCCTTTCGTGAAAATGAACGGCATTTGCGACGTTGTCAACGCCAATGAACTCTATGAACGCCGTCAGCTCACTTGTTTGGTTTTTGAGGAAAGGAAATGGCGCAGTAACCGTCTCACATATCTCACTGGACGCCCGAATTGCGTCCTAAAGGAAGGGATAAAGGTGGGAGTGAAAGAAGAAAGAGAAAACTGATCATTGAAAGTAGGATTTTGAGGAAAGGCACGGCGCTGCGCAGCGGCGGAGCACCTGTGGCTCGGTGCTACTAGTGGCGCATGCGCAGTAGTAACTAGGGAGCGAGAGAGAGAGCAACGGGGCAGCGGCGAAACTTCAGGCGACGGTGTCGGCGGCGGCCACCTACGCCGTGCGTGACGTCACTCGTGCTCCGACATACGCCGGCTCGCGCGATGCGTGGTGTTGACTAGCGTAGTGAAGCTTTTCGCTTCAAAACTGCTATTGCCGTCCTCAGCCGGCTGCAATCCACCGGCCGCGGTACCCCACTAGTGCGGAACATTCGTTCGCGCTTCGAGCGCCTTGCTCAGAGAGGATGCGCCGTGCGTGCACAGTGGGTGCCCGGTCACTGCGGCATCGCCGGCAACGAAGTAGCTGACGACCTCGCGACCACCGCACGCCAACTATTTGCCAGCGATCTGCCCCTTGCGCTGGAGGACGTGCGTGCGGTCATCCACGACCATTTCCGAAAGCAGCACCCCGACCCACGCATCGCAGGAGGTGAGCGCATCGACAGCATCAACGGCTGTCGCGCACTTACGCGGTAGCAACGTGCAATGATCCTCCACGTGCGCATTGGCTGCGTGTGGCCCGGGGAACGACGGGAGCGTCACGGAATCGCGACGATTAATGAGTGTGTCGGATGCGGTGCAGTGGACACACTAGACTACCTGCTCCTTCACTGTGCCGCGTACGCCGATGCTCGTCGCGATATGCTTGCGGCCTATAGGGTGCTGTGCATACTACCAGACTGCCTCAAAACGCTATTGTGGCCGCAGGGCAGTGCGCGCACCCGTGAGCGAACCTTGGTGAGCATCTGTGCGTTCCTCGAACAGAAGGGCTTTACGTCCCGTCTGCTCTCCGCCAGGTAGTTACACGCAGTGAACGAACGCTCCGCGAGTTCTACCTTGGACGATTAACAACTGGACGCCCCACTTCAGTTGTAGTCAACTTATTGCTGTGCGCGTGTGTTTGTATTGCTCCATCATGAACTAATCACACGCACAACCTGGACGGATTTCTTATTGTGTAAATAGTTTGTGTATATTACCTCTCCCACTATCCTCTCTTCCTGTCACCTCACATCTTTCATTTCTCCATCCTGCCTGCTATCCTTCATTTCCGCTGCCCCAGCTCAAGTACTTCAGTATCGATGGCAGATGCCGGCCCTAGCAAAAAAATTTTCCTTTTCAGGAGGACACAGGGGCGCAACAAAAGCACACGGACATAGAAGTAGACAGGGACGAGCGCTTACTATCAACAGGCTTTATTTGACGTAGACCGTTAATATACTTTCGCCTATTCAAGCGCCACTGTGCGAATCACAAGCACGTGGGTAACAGAAAACACCAAAAGAAATCAAAAGGTAGGCGATTACAGAAATCTATCTAAGAAAACCGTTTCAGATCGGCGAAGCATTACAGACGAATCACTGATGCAGTTATCTCCTTTTTTTCTGATGTAATAGGCTTCCACCAGTTCCCGTTCAATCTGATCGCGGCTTCTCAACAATACTCTACAGTCCGATAATCGGGGAAAACAGGCGACCTTAGTCTTCTTAGTGCATTCTTGGCAATGGTCCGGGAGATGGAAGCCTGTCTTCTTTAAAGAATTATTGTGCTCCAGAAGGCGCTGGTTGAGGCAGCGTCCAGTTTGCCCAACGTAAACCTTCCCGCAAGTGAGCGGGAACTCATACACTACTCCTTTTTTGCAGGTTACGTGGGGCTTATGGTGTTTTACGCCACACTCTTGCCGTTTTTCTTTTCTTCTTATGCGTGCGCACAGACCGGACAACTTTCGCGGAGCAGAAAAAACAACTTCTACTCCGTACTTCTTGGCCACCTTCTTGATGTTGTGGGAAGTTCTGTGTACGTATGGTACCACCTCAGGCCTTGAACACTTCGTTGGGTCTTTCGCGTTGCTCTGCTTGCTGCCCTTCAATTTTTTGACCAAGGACTGCGTCACAGCAAGAATGAGGGAATCAGGGAAGCCTGCCTTTTCCAGCCTTGAGACCTGTGACAAGAAGCCAGCGTACACAGCGTGGTGACAGGACTTCGTTAGTGCCGATGAAAGACATTGTAAAGCGATAGCCCTTTTGACCGTCTTAGAATGATTAGAATGAAATGGTAGCAAATCTTTCTTTGCGCGCGGATACTACCGCCAGCAAACATGTGAAGGGTTAAATGTTAAGGTGATATCTAAAAACTGCAGTTGGTTATCACTGCTTGGCTTTTCATGGGTAAAGGTGAGTCCCATGCCTTTCCTACCAAACGTATCTAAAACATCAGCTACGGCCTCGTCAAAACTAAAATCACTTTGACGAGGCCGTAGATCCATATGGGACCCTGGCCATGTATCACTGAACAAAACCTTGGAGAGCGTACAAAATCGCTCTGCTCGTTTTATTCTCAATAATTACCACCGCACAGCAAGCGTCACAAACATGAAACTAAGTCTAAATTTGCCCCCTCTCACTGTCCGTCGTAACATTGCTCGTATTTGCCTCTTCCATAAAATTTATCATCTTAACCATTAACTCAGGACGCGCCTTATCACAGATGCTGCTCATGTTTCTGCCCGTGTAGATCACTGCTACAAAGTCGCCATACCTCGCCACAACACCACGACATATGCACATTCATTTCTACCAAAAACATCCCGTGACTGGAACCAACTACCTGCTGACCTGGTCGCTATCACTGACAACCACGGATTTCGTACTTGCCTTACTAACATATTTTGAAGCCCTTTTTTATTTTCTTTTTAAAACTTGCACTTGCGATTATCATGTTCTGTATGACTGTTCCTTCATTTTTTATTTATTTTCTTTATGTTGATACTGTACTCTGCTGCTTTCTGTTCAACCAAACTATTGCGCATTTGTAACCTGCCCGTGTGCTTTGAAACCCTCCCGTTTTTGTTCTTTTTTCGTCGTTGTTGTTGTTGCCTTATTTTTTTTCTCTGTTCCCTTTTATTAACCAAATTGCATAGTGTTCCTTGTATTTCTGCCCCTCCCCTCTACAATGCTTCTGTAAGCCCTGAGGGTAAAATAAATAAATAAAATAAATAAATATAATAGCACGTGTGAAAGCTTCTGCGCACAAATGGAAGTTGACGGAGACTTCGTGTTATGGACAGCGCGAGATCGAGTTGCAGTTTAACACGAGGCGTGATAGGCTGCTGCAATAGTGCAGTGCTATCAGGCACTGACCAGCGAAGCTGATTTGTTCGCAACGTCTTGCGTTCGAATGCCACTGGCGGCAATATTAATTCCATGTCTGCAGGTTGGCCAAGATTGTCCTCAAGGTAATGCAAGCCACAAGATTGTTGGTTGGGTTTGACCGTGCTCAGTCGTGCTTTCGCACGGAAATCAAGTAGCGTGTTTAGACCATACAAATCACCCATTACTGCATCCTAATTCTTTACAGACCTCCAGATGTAGTGCCTGTCCCGGACGCTAGTGCGTTGAGGAGAAAATCTCCTGCTAAGAGGGCGGCATTTAAAATCGGGCACCTTTTTTTCACCAGCCACAAAAGAGACAACGCATGCTAACGGCGGTGCTTCTTTTTGAAACTGGAATTTGCGGTCGGAGGTAAATTTTCCCTACTAGGAGCAGTGAATCTGCGCTTGGAAGCTCTGGCATTTTCCTTTTTCCTGGAGGCAAACTCGCTGGAAGTATTTTTACCGCAGGAGAGTGCGCCTTATTTCGTGCCCACCATGAGGCTGCCGGACTGATACGCAGTCTCCCAGAAGCGCTCGCAAAATTGCTGGCTTTCAGGCCCCATAGCTTTCAGCAAGGCAATGTAATTTGGGCGTGGATATCTATTCCAGAGATTTTCTTGACATCGCGTGACTGCACTTCATCTTGTACCACCCCAAACTACGCATCAACCTTTTAATATCCACCACGTAACCATATTAAACCACCGGTGATATAAGTTGAGCGTTTCACACGTTTGCCACAAAGCTGCTTTATCCTCGTAATGCACTTGACATAAATGAGTGTTGATTCGAGGCGAACCCGGGACAAGGAGACAAAGAAAGTTACAGGCTTGAGCGTCAAGAACATGTGGAGTAGGATATAACAAAAAATAGAAAAGCAGCAGTTGGCAACAGTCCACGGCGTCTTGTGTTACTCCGCTGACCAATCACAAAGGTGAGCAAAACCAGCTTTTTGAGTTTGAATCTATCAACCAAGCCAGTGGCATCAAAATTCTTGAGCGCATAATTTCGTCTCGTGATTAGCTTCTTGTTTAAGTAACGGCGAAATTATGTTTTGCGGAGCTAACTGCAGACTATATAGTGTCGGGGGAAGTTTGCATGTTTCTTTTCTCTCCATGGGCTCTGAAAATGAAGGAAGCGGACGCTTTCGTCCCTTTTCACAATCTATTGGGTGCCTGGGTGCCAGCTCGCCTTCGCTCCAGAGGCCCCTTTTCTCTCAAAACGGGTGTAGGTGAATACCTCATTCCTTTGTTGTCACCATCTTGCCCTCCGTCAGCCGCCAGACTAAGCTATGCCTGCCCCCTCTAGCCACTATAACCGAGCCAAAACAGTTACTTCTGGGAAAGCCCAATGGGCTTCTGGCATCGGACAAAGCGCCCTGTTCTATGTTGTGTCCTTATCGCATAGCCGCGGTGTCGTCGTCAGAACGGCCGCCCCTGGTGGGCTTTACCGGGAGATCGGAGTTCGCGGCCTAGGCCTCATCGGAGTTTCAATGGCCTAGTAAGAACCACCACAAAGCATAAGGCATATTTCTGCATTTGTTGGAGTCTGGACTTACCTGGATGATGTCACTCCCTCACCAGCACGCGAGAAACCCATAGACAGGCTCCAATGCTTCTACGATTGGCCACCTTCCCGCAGTGCTCTAAAGCACCCGTATCTCTGTCGACGCGCTTGGAGCCTCTTCGTATGTTTCACGCAATTCCCGGCAGTTCGCTTCCGAGATCAGGCACAGCAAGATTGTGGTTCATTTTAGTGTGCTGCGTTCAGCGCATCGCTTGTAGAGCAGCTGACTAGATAACTCGTATTGTACATAACTGTGCCGAAGGAAATATTTCTTGTGACTGAGTTTTTGTTCACCTTCGCGGCAGCCAACAGACAGCCTCAACGCCTTTTATGAAAATGCTTATCTCCGTTAAATTAAAAGTGAACTCCGCAAAGGCAGAACAAGACGGCAGCCTTCGAACTTCCTATGAGAAAAAAATTGACACCTGGCCATCAATTCAATCTGAATGTCCATTCCTTGAACTTTCTCCCAGTGTCCTGTAAAAGAAAATTGGCCACTGCCTATGCATACAATCTTAGTGTCCTTTCTTTGAACTTCTGGTTCCTTCCCCCAAATATCCTCCCAGAAATGTGGGCTAAAAAATTAGAAGAAACAAAGCGGTAAAACTATCAGGTAATTAAATAAAAATAAAATCAAATAAAAAAGTAAGCAAAAAGAAGCAACACACTACCTGAAGGATTCGAGCTAGTGGAAGCTTCTGACTCCTAGCTCGTCACGTTACCAACTTCGGAGTCTTTATTTTTCTGTATTGCTAGACTTTCACCTAGCATGACAAAATACTAAAAGAGGCTTTACATGAAAAGAACTTACGGCGATAACATAATTGTTCAGCAATACTGGCTTCTGGATATTTAAAATCGCTTTAGCGCCAGAAAAGCTCAACCCTTGGAGCCAGTCAGGAACATGATCAGCTTTTTTTGCCTTAACAACCCCCAACAATGCATGCAAGCAAGCAGTGCATCCGGGCAACGCACTCTAGACTAGGAAAGGCCTCCCTGCTCCTCCGTGACGTCATCACACTACGACGGGCGCCGGAGTTCGTGTTCTTCATGAAGGGACGGTGCTGCGCGCTCGTTAGTTCTTGTGTAACTGCAGCGCTACGTGAAATCTTCCTTTGAAGATTTTGGCCCCATGATTTAATGCTGGCATATATGTATGATGTCATTTCCGGGACACAGTCTGCGGTAAATAGGTTTAAAAACTTAAAGTTAGCGGTTTCCGAATTATGAATATATGTTGGCTATTCAGTATGTTTTGCTATCGCCTAACATTGCCTGAAAGTCCGCATATTTTTTTTTCTGCGGGCATTGATATTCCGCTGTGCGTCCACATATAACTTTATTTTTGTTAATAGCTGGTTGCATGACGCGGACTTGGGAATGATTTTCGGGCAAAAATTGAACCGTCTGGTATATCACCTAGCGGCGACTGTTTTCCAGGAATCTGACTACTATTTGTAAACTTTTTCTTCCAAACAACCGCTCACCCTCCCTCCACAAACACACTAAAGAAAACATTGCCATAAGGTATGGGTCTCTGAACAGCTTACAGCTCCATGCTAGGCATCTGAACTGAGGGACTGATCAGATTCCTTTCGACTTGATAACATTGGATCAAGCTCTGTTACATAAAAATGACATGTTTAATAAGCAGTACTTGCAGCTGGGCTTGTTGGTGCGTATTCGTGAAAGTTGACAATATTTTTCAACTGCGATTAAGAGCATGGATATGGGCAGAGGCTATATAAACGCTCTTCCTTGAATAAATCCTGTTAAAAGTGCAGCGCTCGTCCTGTTCCCTTACTCGTCCGTGTTGCCATTCTGCGCTCTCATGTCTTTCACGAATATGTTTATTACAGAGTACAAGCATTTAGAAAACTTTCAGAGGCGTGCAACGCAAGGAGTCAGAACAGTCAAGATTTCAAAGTGTTAAGCTTCCGTTTTTGAGCAACTTTTCGTCACAAGGCTGTGGTTCCTATTTTTCCAATTGTTTTTCAGCAGAATGTTTGCTGCAGCGCTAAGAATGTGATGCATTCCCAAGTGAGGAATATGACCGCTTTCACATTCGTCGAAAATGTTTCCGTCTTCTATCAGGTTGGTAGACAGTGTGAAAAGGGCATTCCTTTGGTTCGCTAGGGAATGGATATGCACTGCATAATTTTCACTTCGCACCTTGTCCAGGACAAGTTCAGCACTCATCACAGCATTAACTACGGGAGGTTGGGGTAACCTGGGCTCTCCAGGATTCATGTTTGCTATAATTTCAGCATTCTCAAGTATTATGTCTTCATCCTCTTCTAAATTTGCTCAGAAAGCAGTGCATGCAAGCTTTTTAAGTCCTTGTCATTTACCTCAATGTTGAACCTCTGTAGAATCGCCTCATCAGTGCTGTCAGCAGGTGCCCCTGAATCTGTCTGGAAGCGCCAGTGCTCTTTGTACGCGAAGCATGCGTTCGGATTCGAACACTTGTCTGATGGACACATGGTACTGCGACCTGGAAAGCTGCCTATACTTGCCAAATATTTCCTCCAAGCAGTCTGTCTGGAACTTCCCCAGAAGTACATAGTCAAATCCAAGGTCTTCAAGGCAATATTTTATTATCTTCAAAAAGGCTTCCGTAGTGAGACGCAAGGCACTGTGGGTCTCTCGAGTGAGAATTTCACTGTCAAACTTCAAACTCTCCCAGAGGTCAAGCCACTGCATGATGGTTTGAAGGAATTCAACTTGTGGACACCGTTTTACTGCAACGGGAGTATACAGGTCATCACGAAGCCGGTGTCCTTTGCTGGGCGACTTGACATTAACGATCCTCCACCAGGTTTCAAGAACCTTTAAAAATTCCGCTGTTCCAGCTGCATGCTGCAGTGCATAGCGTTGGCCGCATGTTTCTAGAGCAGCTATGGTTGATACGTTGAACACTCTCAGTGCAAGCTTCACATTTGCCTTTCCATATTAGATGGAATGATGGCCTTTACTGACAGTGTTCGAGCAGCCTTGACAAGGTGGTCTTCTTTTAGGGAAAGATCACGGAGGGTCTTGAAAGAAGCAGTGATAATTTTTGGGTTGGAGCTCAAATTCATAAGTGAAGGAAAAAACATGCATGTTCCATGGTTCTTTTTGTTGACCCACTTGTTCCGAATACATTTAAACAAGTGAACAGGGTCAATAACGAAAAAAGAGGACGAGTAGAATCTGATGGGTGAGGATAGGAGCTGCTGACTTTTGATGACAAAACAAAGAGAGATTGTTTTGCGATTGATAGATCTGTTATCTGCGATGACTGCAATGATGCGAAGCTCAACCTTTTCAAGCTCATTTATGATGCTGCGGAGGAGAGTCTTCAGCTGTTGAGCATTGATTTGTTCAACTGGCAAAATGTGAACAACACTTTTTGTGATGGCAGGAGGCTTTGAATCATAAAGACATGAGACGTCTTTGCTGCATTTAGAGTGTTGCTGGCAGTGCCGACAATCGTGCCACACTTATAATCAAAATACGCCTGTAGATGGATCTCATCCATCATGAGAACCAGTGATTTCTCATGATCCTTCATTGCACTCGCGATATTCGCATAAAGCAGCAAAGAAGCATCCTGCTGCTCAGCTGCTGGATTTATAACATATGCATTGCATACACATCTGATCGTGGACTCATGCGGCAATGTGAGACCTCCGTAGTTACGCAAGTACCTATAAACATGAGGAGAGATGGTAAATAGAAGGCTGGAAAATACCAACAGATCTGAAGAGTAGCAGGGTGACTTGCTTAAACGGAGAAAGACTTGTTCTTTTATAATGTTAAAGCATCTTGCCGATCTTCGTTTTGCATTTCTTGATTTATCGCATCTTCAAGAAGAGATAGCTCGAGATTCAATCTGCCACCTGTCTTGTCTTGATGCTTGCGGAAGCCAGGAGCCTTATCAGAGCTCTCAACGGCATGCAAATCACCTGCCAAGCACCGAATATCATTCACAGATTTTGGAATGATCTCCACGCTATCAAGTTTGGTGACCTCGACATCATGAAAATACAGCTTTAGAGAGAGGTCCTTGGTGACTGTAACTGACTTTTTGATTGCGGGGGCACTATGGACAGTCAGATTGAGGAAGAGTATAAAGTCATGCTGGGAAACTACCGTCCAGATACATGGTGTGCTTTTCAACAGCGCCTGAAAGTTGACAATTTTGTTTCTGTCCTCTTCCGTCTGGTGTGCTTCAATAGGCAAGTTGATGGCATCTTGTAACGCAGCTGCCTCTCGGTGCGTCCTTTTATCATCTGGGGCCTCTCGATACGTGCTTGCATTTGGGACAGAAAGATATGCCGGGCAGTCTGGAAGTATGCTTGGAACAGCATTAGGTCGTTACCGTACGACCTTCACCGCAACTTCTACTACTTTTCTGGTCTTGTGCAGCTTGTGCTATTTATCATGTCCGTGCAGCTTGTGCTATTTATCATGTCCGATGATTTAAAGTGGCTCTCGGAGACCTGGGATAAGAAAAAAACAAAGACAGTAAAAGCTCTAGAACCTGAAGCTTAAAAATCAGACAGGTGCATGAGAGTACGAGAGAAATGTCTATAAATGTCGTGTGAACTGAATGCCAGCAATAATATTCTGCTACGGCTTTACAGAATTATCGGGTCCAAAAGAGGCAGCTCTACGGAATTTTCTCGCAACATGCTGTCCGCAGCGTTTTCAATGCAAATGAGGGAGGAGTAACAACGACAGTTAAAGGAATGTTTCCTTTCCACCTACCGCTTTCCTGGAGTGGAGTCCGCACGGTGGATAGCTCTAATCCAGTGAGCTCTCCATGCTTGGTTCGAAGGGAAGGTGTGGACACGCACACGCTCACCACCATCATAGTTCCTGCGGCACCGCAGTACGCAGCAATGCCCAGGCATTATCACAGCCTGCACACTGGACGCACACCTCCCGGCACCGATGTACTTCCTCGTCGTTACCGACGTCGTTACCGTAACGGTGCTAACCCTGAAACAGCGTTGAGTTTCGTGACACGCTGCACGAACAAAAAAGAAACGCAGAAATGCGAACACGTGCAACTTCGTTCACGAAGTGAAGGAGCCACTGATGTTTACCGCAGTGCGAACGCATTTTCCAGTCGAGCACTCTGTACGAAAATAAAAAAGTATAAGAAACCACGTTCAAAAAACAATATTACCTTCCAAAATAAGCGGTTCAACAAAAAGTAAAAATTTTTATGAAATAACATTTTTATTTTTGCAGGAAATCATAATAAAACCATCAAAATGTTTTCTTAAATTCGATACTTCGGCTGGTGCTGCTCCGCGCACGCGTTGTTGCACCACGATCAAGGAGACCGGTTGGAGAAAGTGGGGGCACGACGGGCGCTCCTCGAGAGCGCCGAGATCTGGTCCGTCGTAGTATGATGACGTAGCCACAAAAGAGAGGAAGATATGGAGAGGCCTTAGCTTGTCTAGAGGGTGTTGATTCGAGTCGCAGCTTGAGCAGCCACTTCATGGGCATGAAAACTACTTCTCAAGTTGTTCGCTGTTGGGCTGTTTTCATGAAGTTCAGGATTTCTACCTGAAGTTAGGCGTTTGTCGCGAAGCATACATTGTAGCTTCTTTCAGGCTTCCAAGGAATTCCCTCGACATTCCAATTTTTTCAAAGTAGTGCAATAGCCGCCCTCTCGTCTGAAATAAATTCGACGGCGCCAGCTGTCGTGCCTGCTATCCCAGCGCTCGCGAAGCTTGCTACGCACTAAGTTCCACCTCCGGAATTTCTTGCATAACACTACGAGCAGCTTCAGGATCAGTCAACAGCGCGATAATTCAATACTTCACGCAGTCAACTCCTTACTGGACACTTTAAAAATGTATGGAACGCTTAGCACGATCGACGCCTATAGGCTGGTGGTACGAGACGCAAGAAAAAAGAAAAGGAACACGGAAGTGTGTGTGGGCGCAGCGCTGCTCTAGAATGAGCCTTTGACTCAAGGCCCACCCCCTACGGCTCCTGCGCGCCCTCGCCTGCTGCCTCGGAGGTAAAACAAGAGATCATCGGATTGTCGGGAAAGTGGTGCACACCCGTCTGCGCTGTGCAGCAGTTGGCCAGAGCCGTCATACACGAGGAGCTCCAGGACCATCTCCTCGTGCAAAGCGACGGCTCAGTGGCCCGTGACAGCTGCTCCCTTGCACCGGCGGCTACCATCCCCGCCCAGCGACTGCACAGCCAGAAACACGCAACGTTCCCGGGCTCCTCCACCACGGCGGTGTTGATCGGAGTCCAGCTCGGGCTGAACCGCCTGCTGACCCTCTGCCCTCCGCCGCCCAGGAGTGCTCTGCTGTGCGACTCCTGCGCCGCCCTCAGCCGCCAGCAATCCGCAGGCCGCGGTACCCCACTAGTGCGGGACATTCGCTCGCGCATAGAGCGCCTCACGCAGAGAGGATGCGCCGTGCGTGCACAGTGGGTGCCCGGTCACTGCGTTATTGCCAGAAACAAAGAAGCTGACGACCTCGCGACCGCCACGCATCAACTACCTCCCAGTGATCTGCCCCTCGCGCTGGAGGTCGTGCGTGCGGTCATCCATGACCATCTCCGAAAGCAGCACCCCGACCCACACATCGCAGGAGGTGAGCGCATCGACAGCATCAACGGTTGTCGCGCACTTACGCGGTCGCAACGTGCAATGATCCTCCGCGCGCGCATTGGTTGCGTTTGACCCGGGGAACGACGGGAGCGTCACGGAATCGCGCCACATTCTCACAGCCGGCGCCGACCGCGGCGGCTGCGTTTTTATGGAGATAAAAGGCTAAGGCGCCCGTGTGCTGTGCGATGTCAGTGCACGTTAAAGATCCCCCGGAGGTCGAAATTATTGCGCAGCCCTCCACTACGGCACCTCTTTATTCATTTCTTCTTTCACTCCCTCCTGTATCCCTTCCCTTACAGCGCGGTTCAGGTGTGCAACGATATATGAGACAGATACTGCGCCATTTCCTTCCCCCAAAAACCACTTATCGTTATAATTATTGGTATTATTACCCCTCTACGGCGGGGCGCCGATGGGGCCGAAAACCGCCGCAGCAAAGGAGCGGCGCGGTGTTCTAATCGAAAGAGGCGCCGGACACCGCCAAACCAGATGTGACGTGCGCTCGCTTCTACCACGTGACTCTGCGCCTGTGCCTTTTTTTTCTCCCGCGTGGAAAAAGTAACAGCGGTGGCGGCGGGGTCCGAAGGAGATACCGAAGGTGCGGTGAAAGTCGTCTGTCGTCTGCTTGCGTTGGTCTGCTTGACTATTATCACATAGAAAACAATGCGACCTCGCAAGCGGTGGAAAAAGTTTGAAGTTAGTTAAATAACTCTGCACAACTCCACAGTTTTTACAGCGAAACACCACTCGTACAGCACCAAAACATATTTACACGAATATAGCAAGCTACCATTTAGGCTCTGCGCGACTGCAGTAACAACATTCTGGCCAATATGAACGAAATCGAACATATGTAGGGGGTAATGAACTCTGTTATCAATACAAGAATGGTTTGTCGGGGCTTGCTAGATTGGTCTTTATACCAACGTTCGAGAATTAGGCTAGCAAAACAGTTTGGAGAATATTTTACCAGTCTCGGCTAATACACATACAAATTTTCAGGTTTTTCTTGATAGCAGAACTCAATGAGTGTCTGAAAGAGATAAATCCGTCATGCTAGTAACATTCCATACCGGATCGTTTTGCTGACATTCATGTCTGTTTTAATGCATTTTATTCTGATATGCATCTTTGTGTACAACCATGTCTATCGCAAATGCTTGTATTTTACACTCATGTATTTACTGTATGTGCTCGAACTTGGCCAATGTTTTGTTGACTAAAGGGATGAATTTTTGCCCTACGTTTCTCTCTCCCTCTTTCCATGTAAATAGAACAGGTGTCCAGCTAAATGTAACGACGTTTTTTAACAATGAAGTAGTGTCGTAGGCGCGTAAAATGGGTTCCGTACTGCTGAGGGTCGTGTGACCTACTCTGCAGTACCTATTCAAGGCAAAACTTGAGTATGAGTCCGGTGTGCGTATATGACATTGAAGTGACCTTCGCACTTAGCGATCTCATAGCGACAGACTGAAGAAATTGGCGCGGGAAAAACGAGGACAAGCGAAACAAACAAAGAAGAGCGATTGTCTCGCTTGTCCTTGTTTTTCCGCATCCACTTCTTCAGCATCAACATCAACCAACTAGCCCAACTTTCTGCTCTCATAGCAACAACTTTAGGTCAGATGACAAACATATTTTTTTGACTATGGCGAGTTCGATGGTGTCTCCAAACTGGACCCGGGTCGTTTACGAAATGTTGCTCATCCCACTCCCGAAATTTGACCTTCATTGATTTGTACCAAAATTTATTTTCAGGCTAATTTCAATGTGCTCGATACGATGGCAATCTCTAAATGTGACCCAGGCAGGCCCCGAAATTTGACCTGGCTGATTTGTACCAACCATAACTGAACGTTCAACCTTAGTGAGCGTGCAACCATAAGTGAGCGTGCCCGTCACGATGACGACCTCCAAATCTGATCCGGGCCATTGCCAAAATACTTTCGCTTGACCTTTGGTATAACCATGATTAAACCTTGCCTAACCTTCTTTTTCTCACTGCACAGTCGATTAATTAGTTTAGACAGACTAGATAGCTTTTTAAATATTAACTTCTTTTTCGCAGCAAGGTACCGTCCAAGTCATTTTTTCTTCAAGCTCTAAAAGATAGCGCGAGAAATCCAAATACACAACAGTGGTGCGAATTAGGGTGCGAAACGCAATATATTCGCAAGTTTCACTCGCGGACAATTCTTTCAAATCACAATCAGGAAGTGTACCTTCAAGAAATTGTAAGGATCTCACGACATATGCATAGATATCTGGCGACTTCTCAGCCGCAGGACCTTTCCAATTTGATCACTCAAAGAAGCGACGTGATGTTCCCATCAAATATGCGGTGAGTGCTCTTCCTCGGTGCGGTGTGTCTGAGATAAGGTCCCACATGGCCCTTAAGGCCAATACGCGACACATAACTTCAAGATCTGGGATGCTGAAGCCACCCATGTCGGTGGGCAGGCGGACAAAAACTCTTGCAACGCTCTCTGCGTGTCCACCCCAGAAGAAAGATCCACACGCTGTGGCCAGCCTCTGGAGGACGCGGCGAGGAGGGCGCGCTATTTTTGCGTCGTAGAATAAGGAAGCAATTATGCTTGTTCTTATAAGGCAATCTCGTTCGGAGAAAGGTAGGTAGAAGGATTTTGCGACTTCGATGCGCTGATCACCTTTGCGTTTTATTTCATTCCAGGTGACTCGGGCTACGTCACCGGAGGCGAGGAACGTGACACCAAGGACTTTTACGCCACCTACCCATTGGACACCATCGGGAAATTGATAATTAAAAGATCCAAAGCGTAAAGCCTGGTTTTTAGCTGTGTTGACGCGTGCACCTGACAGGCAGCTGTAAGTGGTAAAGAGCCTCAGAAATGCTCTATAGCTGTCAATGTTTCTAATGAACAGAGAAAAATCATCAGCATAAGCTGCTACTTTAACGTCGCCCAAGACTGGGAGAGGCTTGAAAATTTGAATTTGTTGCAATAGCGGTTCTATGCAAGGGATGAAAAGAACTGGTGGCAGTGGGCAGCCCTGGCGTATTCAGCGCCTCACTGGAATGGGGTCGGTTATCTGATCTTTCACTGCGAGGCTTGCTGCTAAGTCTGTGTACAACAAACTGAAGACGTCTATCAGACGCCCTGGGAAGCCAAAGCAGTCTTAAACCGTGAAAAGGTAGTCACGCATAACGCGGTCAAAGGCTTTTTCTTGATCTAGGGAAACAAAAGCTCCCGAAATCTTCGCGCGCGTAGCAAAAGTGATCAAATCGCGGGTTAAAGCTAGTGACGAAAAAACTGTGCGTCCGGGCTCACAACATGTATGAGTGTTCCTTATTACGTCAAGAAGAGCTGACGATATGCGATGTGCTAATATTGCAGCTAGTATCTTATAATCGAAGTTCAGGAGGGAGGTAGGCCTCCATGCTTTTGGATCGGACGGCACACCGCCACTCTTTAGAAGGACCATTATACGCCTCTCGCGAAAAGATTCCGGCCGAAACCCGTCGACAAGAAGACCATCGGGAATGGACAAAAGATGCACATGTATCTCCTTGAAGAAAGGTTTGTCAAAAAACATATGGTAGCCCGTCTGGAGCGGCTGCAGCGAAGGCGTTCATTCCCTGGAAAACCAGGCGAAGCTCTTCCAGCGTGACTGGATTACATAGGCTGTCGCGGTGCTCTCCATGTATGCAGGCTATCCCTGAGCAAACTTCACGAACAGCTGCTTTTAGATCGCTTATGCCTGTGCTCACTTGTAAAGAGGCGAGTAAAATGTTCACTAAAGACCGCCTTGATGTCCTCAACGCAATCTGACTCTTCACCATGCGGAAGTTCGACAAACGGGATGGTTGCTCGACCCTCTACGGAACCGTAGCGAACGCTGCGGAGTACAGCGGGGTCCGCGACTGGTCTACCTCTAATATAAGTTCGTGCTGCACTTCGGGAGCTGAGGCGGAGCAGAAGTTCATAGCGCGCTTGTAGCTTATTGAGGTAATCCAGCATTGTAAAAGTGAGGGGCGCACCACGCTGCACAATGCGTGCCCTTCGATCGAAGTTTATTGTTAATTTCTGCAGTTAAACGTAACTTTCTATCTCTTCCAGCTTTGGTCAGCTTGTCACGCCAACTAGCTATTAAATCGTCCCAGCTGCGTGGTTGTGCAGGATGACTGCACGTTTCTGCGAGAGCTTCGCGTAGGATGGCCACACTTTCGGGGTCACGCACTAGTGCCATGTTCATTTTCCAAATATTCTTGGATGGGGCGGGCTGACGAAAGTGCAGCCTCACAGATACCGGAAAATAGTCCGTTATGCGCTGAACATCTGGCGAAAAAGCCAGGACTTCGCCACTAGTGACATGAGTAGCGAGAATTGGCGGAAAGTAGAAACGATCGAGCCTGTTCATGTTCGAGCCGCGTTGCCATGTGGCAGCAAACTCTTTACCATGTAGTTCAACCCATGGGTCTATAAGGTTAAACGGCCTATAAGGTATACAGCCGGCCTTGTCTGCGACCGTTTACATCCCTGTAAGAACCCTCCACGCAGTTAAAATCCCCTGTTATAAAAGTTGGATAACTATATAGCATGAAAGAATCGAGAGAATCAAAGAACTCAGATGTCAAAGAACGTTGGGTTGGAGCGCACACTACAAGCGCTCTCACTCGCCTTCAATGAAGGTTAAAACCCACGGCTAGGGTGCGAACATCAAAGCCGTACGTGCAGTTAGCACCGCGTTTCAATACAAGTGCGCTCGAAATCTCAACCGCGCAATGGAGCCAAACATTTCTGGCGACTATGAGGCTCTTTTTACTACGCAGAACGCTCATAAGTGCACTAATATTCAAAAGAAATGCTGCACTTTTTGCTCCACTTCATGAATGCTTGAGCGTAAGCTGCGAGAAATGTCTCTGTATCTCACATGCTTCTTTTATCTTCAGATAATTATTTGCATATATAATTGGCCTTCATTGGAAAAGAGCCAACATTGCAAGGAGAGCTTACAGCATCCCGTTCCTACATCGTAATTGAGAGAGCAGCCGCGGATCTCTAAAGCATAATAATAATAATAATTGCTTT
Source organism: Amblyomma americanum (assembly GCF_052857255.1). Lineage (NCBI taxonomy): Eukaryota > Metazoa > Arthropoda > Arachnida > Ixodida > Ixodidae > Amblyomma > Amblyomma americanum. The sequence goes on along the minus strand of NC_135497.1, from coordinate 32,219,443 downwards.
TGGGGGAAAGGAAATGGCGCAGTATCTGTCTCTTTCGACACCTGAACCGCGCCGTAAGGGAAGATATAAAGGAGGGAGTGAAAGAAGAAAGAGAGAGGTGCCGTAGTGGAGGGCTCCGGAATAATTTCGACCACCTGGGGATTTTTAACGTGCACAGACATCGCACAGCGCACGGGCGCCTAGGCGTTTTGCCTCTAAAGCAGGAAAATACTAAATATTTGTGAACAAAAAAGTTGTGTGGATTAGCTCAGCTAATCCAGGATATACAAAACGAACGATGTCGGCGTTCACTGTGTTCAATGGCGTTGGCGTTGACAATTTCTAGACGGCGATAGATTTGAGCAAAGGAAGCGCACATAACTGGCTCTCTGGATATGCGGACGCTTCATTTTTCATTGATACATGTGGCGGTGGTGATAGACATGTGGCCTAAATTCAATAGCGCTGACAGCGTTGTGGCTGACATGCGGCACTGCAGCATTAGCTAGGCCTCAGCATTCATTTAGGGATAAATCTCTTGCGATCAACCGTTAACTGCATGCCACCTCCCAGGGCAGCAGGAGGACACGCTGCCTATCCAGTGTGCGGAACGCAATCAAAGCTGGCTTTTGCAGTTGTACACCAACGCCACGTACATGAAAGCGAGATTGAAGTCTCCACTGACCCACAGAGCTGGTTGTGCGCCTTTCCTTTCGTGAATACGAACGGTCTTTGCAAAGCAGTCAACGCCAATGAACTCTATGAACGCCGTCGGTTCACTTGTTTTGTTTGGTTTTTAGGAAAGGAAATGGCGCAGCAACCTTCTCCCATATCTCGGTGGACACTCGAACCGCGCTGTAAAGGAAGGAATAAAGGAGGGAGGGAAAGAAGAAAATGAAAACTGAAAAATTGAATTGAAAGAAGAAAGAGGTGCCCTAGTGGAGGGCTCCGGAATAATTTCGACCACCTGAAGATCTTTAACGTGCACTGACATTGATTGCACAGCACACGGGCGCTAAGTAATAACTTCGACCACCTGGGGATCTTTAACGTGCACTGACATCGCACAGCATACGGGCGCCTTAGCGTTTCGCCCCTAAAGCAGGAAAAGGGTAAATATTTGTGAAAAAAGAAAGGTATGTGGATTAGCTAAGCTAATCCAGGATATACAAAGCGAAAGATGTCGGCGTTCACGGTGTTCATTGGCGTTGGCGACGACAATGTTCTAGACGCCGATAGATTTGAGCAATGGAAGCGCGCATAACTGGCTCCCTGGATATGCGGACGCTTCATTCATGCTTTAATACATGTGGTGGTGGTGATAGACATGTTGCCTAAATTCATTAGCGCTGGCAGCGTTGTGGCTTACATGTGGCACTGCAGCTGTAGCTAGGCCGCAGCGTTCATTTACTGATCAATCTCTCGGGATCAGCCGTTAACTGCATGCCACCATCCAGGGAGGAAGGGAGGGCGCGCTGCCTATCCAGTGTGCGGAACGCAATCAATGCTGGCTTTTGCAGTTGGAAACCAACGCCACGTACATGAAAGCGAGATTGAAGTCTCCACTGACCCACGGAGCTCGTTGTGCGCCTTTCCTTTCGTGAAAAAGAACGGTCATTGCAAAGTATTCAACGCCAATGAAATCTATGAACGCCGTCGGTTCGCTTGTTTTGTTTGTTTTTTTAGGGAATTAAATGGCGCAGTAACCGTTTCACATATCTCGGTGGACACCCGAACCGCGCTGTAAAGGAGGGAATAAGTAAGGAAGGGAAGAAGAAAAAGAAAACTGAAAAGTTGAAGTGAAAGAAGAAAGGAAGAAAGAGGTGCCGTAGTGGAGGGCTCCGGAATAATTTCCACCACCTGGGGATCTTTACCGTGCACTGACATCGCACAGCACACGGGATCTAATAATAATAATAATTGTTTTTTGGGGGGAGGAAATGGCGCAGTATCTGTAGCGTATATTGTTGGACACCTGAACCGCGCCGTAAGGGAAGGGATAAAGGAGGGAGTCAAAGAAGAAAGGAAGAGCTCTAAGGAATACTTGCGACCACCTGGGGATATTTAACGGGCACTGACATCGCACAGCACACGGGCGCATCTTGAACGTGCACTGACATCGCAAAAGACACGGGCGTTTAGCGCCCTTGTGCTCTGCGATGTCAGTGCACGTTAAAGATCCCCAGGTGGTCGAAATTATTCAAGAGCCCTCCACTACGCCACCTCTTTCTTTCTTTCTTTCTTGTTTCACTCCCTCCTTTATCCCTTCCCTTACAGCGCGGTTCAGGTGCCCAACGATATATGCGACAGATACTGCGCCATTTCCTTTTCCCCAAAACCAATTATTATTATTATTATTATTATTATTATTATTAATATTATTATTATTATTATTCAGGAAAAGTGCCGCGCTGCGCAGCGGCGGCACACACCTGGGGCTCGGGGCTACTATTGGCGCATGCGCCGTACTGACTCGGGAGCGTGAGAGAGAAATATCCGTGTCGAGGCGCGCGTTGTAACGTCATGTGCCTCCTCGGAGCATCGCCACGGCGAAATCGCAAGTTCGCGGCCAGTAAAGCTTTCGCTTTAAAAATAGTGTGCTGTGCAGCGTCAGTGCACTTCAAAGATACCTGCTGCGGGTGGCTCAGTAGTTAAGGCGCTCGTCTGCTGAGCCGGAGTACCCGGGTTCGAACCCCACCGCGGCGTCCGCGTTTCGATGGAGGCGAAACGTGTGCTGTGTGATGACAGTGCACGTTATATATCCTTCCTCCCTTCCCTTTTGGCGCGGTTCCAGTGTCCACCGATGTATGAGACAATTACTGCTCCATTTCCTTTCCTCAAAAAGTAATTTTTATTTAAATTTCGCGTAAAAGATCCCCAGGTGGTCGAAAAGTTTGCCGGAGACCTCCACTACGGCACTTCTTCGTTTCGTTCACTCCCTCCTTTATGCCTTCCCTTAAGGCGCGGTTTAGGTGTCCACTGAGATACGTGGTGATCGAAATAATTCTGGAGCCCTCCAATACGGCACTGCTATTCTTTCACTCCCACCTTCCTCCCTTCCCTTGCTGCGCGGCTTCGGTGTGTACCGATGAATGGGACAATTACTGCGCCATTTCCTTTCCTCAAAAAGTGGTTTTTATTTTCATTTCGCGTGAAAGATCCCCAAGTGATCGAAATTTTTGCCAGAAACATCAGACTGACAGAGCCGCCGTCTGGGCTGTCTATAACCGTCTGGACGTGGCAGTGCGCCGCTAACACAACAAGCTATACCGCCGGCAGTGGGCCTCACTATAAGCCAAAGGATCGAGGAAGGAGTCAGCTCGCGGAGGCTGTTTGACACTCTGCGGCACATCACCAAAGCACAGTCAAACCGTCAACCGCTGGCCGCCCTCGCCATCTCCAGCGGGATCAGCATTGAAGAGCTGGCAGAGCGGTTTCCCGACCAGTCCGCGCCGCCCAGCTCCGCAAGCGCAGCTAACATAGCTGCTCCTGAGAGCCCCAGACGCGACGCCAGTCCTTCTCCCGTAGCCTCGGAAGGTCCATGTGATGCGCCGTTCACCGCGGCGGAAGTGAACAATGCGCTGCAGCGCTGACGCCGCCGCTCGGCGCCCGGACAGGACGGGGGGACATACCAGATGCTACGAAACCTGGATGCGGAGCAACAACAGATCTTTCTGCAGCAGATCGACTTTGTGTGGTAATGCGGGGATCTACAGGACGATTGGCGAACCGCAGACGTTTGTCCTATACGAAAGGCAGGCCGCCCACCTACAGAGCTGAGCGGACACCGGCCAGTGGCATTAACATCGGCGGCAGGTAAGCTCATGGAGCATATTTCGTGGCAGCGTCTGAACGAGCGGGCTAGGAAGCCTGATTTGTTTGACGAGCGGCAGACTGGTTTCCGTGGGATGAGGGGGACGGCTGATTCTATATCGGACGTTGTTACAGCGCTGGAGCACGCCAGGGCGGCAGGCCAGGTTGCGCTGCTGCTGCTACTCAATGTCTCGGGCGCTTTTGACAATGGTCACCGCGCACCAATTCTCTCGGTGCTTGAGGGGGCCGGTGTGAGCGGGCGCCTTTTGCGATATTTTCACGGCTTCCTGAGCGGGCGCACCATGCGCGTGCGAGTAGGGGGTAGGTTCTCCGAGCTTCGTCCGGTGGACTTTGGCGTGCCGCAGGGCTCTGTCTTATCACCATTTCTGTTTAATTTGGCCATGTCGGTGGTGCCGGACTCCCTCCCCACGAGCGGCCGACACCATGTGTACATGTCTATATATGCAGACGGCATATCTCTGTGGTGCCGGGGACCACCGGGCGAGGCGCTCCGCGTGCGGGGTGCCTTCAGGGAACTCTGACCGAAATCGACGCCAGCTTGCGCAGCCTTTGTCTGTCTCTGGGCGCGGACAAATCGGTGGCCATGGCCTGCGTTTCGCTCTCGCGCGCGCACCTTGCGCCACTGTCACTGGACGGGACTCCGATTCCTTGGCGTAAATCGGTGCGGTACCTTGGCCTGGACAACGACTGGCGCCTTTCCCTCCGCCCTGCGGCGACCAAGGCCTGTTTGCAGATGAAGAGGACCACCGCCGCCGCGCACAAGCTCACCGCTCGAGGCCAGAGAATCTCCCAGCAAGCTGCGCTGCGGCTATACAATGCCGCAGCTTATGGGGAGCGATGCTCTATGCGCTGCCGCTCGTCACAGTGCGTCACGGTGCAAGCCGTCTGGAAGAAGCTCGAGCTCCAGCACCGCAAGTCCCTGCGCGTGTGCCTAGGACTGCCGAAAAACTCGCAGTGCGCCGCAACATTGGCCGAGGCAGGAGCGTCGCCACTTGAGCTCCAAGCAGCGCGCAGGGCACTCAATCACATCGACCGGCTTCACCGCGCACCGGACGGCGGATCGCTGCTGCAACGCATGCGCTCGCACCCGCGCTCACGAATGGGGCGGCGCTGCTCGAGCATGAGCAATTGACTCAAGGCCCACCCCCCTACGGTTCCTGCGCGCCGTGGCCTGCGGCCTCTTAGCTACAGCGAGAGATCGTCGGCATCTCTGGAAACGGAACAGAACTTCTCTGTGTGTCCAGCAGCTGGCCACAGCCGTCATACACGAGAAGCTCCACGACCAGCTTCTCGTGTACACCGACGGCTCAGTGACATGCGACAGCTGCTCCTTTGAAGCGGCGGCTACCATCCCCGCCCTGCGCCTGCACAGCTGACAACACGCAACCTTCCTGGGCTCCTCTACTACGGCGGAGTTGATGGGGATTCGGCTCGGGCTGGACCTGCTGCTGACCCTCCGCCCTTCGCCGCCCAGGAGTGCTCTGCTGTGCGACTGCCGCGCTGCCCTCTGCCGCCTGCAATCCAACGGCCGCGGTACCCCACTAGTGCGGGACATTGGCTCGAGCATAGAGCGCCTCGCGTAGAGAGGATGCGCATTGCGTGCACAGTGGGTGCCCGGTCAATGCGGCATCGCCGGCAACGAAGAAGCTGTCCACCTCGCGACCGCCAAACATCAACTACCTCCCAGTGATCTGCCCCTCGTTCTGGAGGGCGTGCATGCGCTCGTCGAAAGCACCCCCCCCCCCGACCCACGCATCGCAGGAGGTGATGGCATCGACAGCATCAACGGCTATCGCGCACTTACGCGTTCGCAACATGCAAAGATCCTCAGCGTGCGCTTGGCTGCGTGTGGCCCTGGTAACGACGGGAGCATCACGGAATCGCCACGATTAATGCGTGTGACGGGAGCAGTGCAGTGGAAACACTAGACCACCTGCTCCTTCACTTTGCCGCGTATAGGAGGTTTTCCCTGAGGCTTATATCATTTGGGCACGCTGAGGGGGTCTAGTTACTGCAGGGATTCGTGAAAAGACGAAGCGCATGGAGTCCTCACTTCCTTGTATGCTGTCTGTTTTGGCCGTCATCTTTTTACGAAAAGCCAGTTGAGCATTCCTCCTACGCAGGGCATTTCTGCGGGCGCCAGGAGAGCCGCCGCATGCGCCCTCGGCCTTACCGCGCACTGTAGAGATCGGAAGCCGCGCTGTATCGGCTGCTACTAATAGTCACCTTTCCCTTGCCCCAAAACCAATATGCCAGTAAGTTCATCATGCAATGTTTAGGGCACACGTCGGCACACTCACTCATGAGTGCACTCATATCGCCTCACTTACACTCACGTCTGTGAGTGTGGGTGAGTGGTTGTGAATGTGAGTGTGAGTGGACGTTAGTGTGAGGGCGAGTTAGTGACTGTGAGTGTGGGTGGTCATGAGTGTGAGTGTGAGTGAGTGGATGTGAGTGTGAGTGGATGTGAGTGGAAATGAACGTTAAGAAGCGGATGTGAGCGTGAATAGAGACTTGTCGTGAACGGACGTGAGTGATAAGTCGAGGTGAGTGGTCGTGAGCGGACGTGAGTGGACGTGAGTGGCGCGTAGACGTGGCAGCGAAGTTTGTCGCATCTGCTTAGCTATTTTCATGTTGCTGACAGATGAGGGAAGCAAATATTCACTGCCGAGGGCGCTCGAGACAGCATACAGCATCATTCCTGTGTATTTTTTTTTACAACCGAAGCAGAGGACTACGTTGGCGCGGGAACGGCAATCCTTCGTTGCTGCTCTCCTCACTAGTTCACCGTTGGCGTGGGCGCAGGCCCTTCGCGGTGCAATGAGCCGCTACGAGTTGTATAAGACCCTTCGATCGAATTTCGCAGTGCCACTGCCAGAAAGTTAGGTGTATCTTGTCGCGCTTCCTACACGGTTCGAACTCATAGATATACGCCGCGTTCCAATGCTTACTGCAGAAACGACGACTGTCCGCTTGTCGGCAAGCATAAGGGGGGATCTCGAATACTGCAGTGGACGCTTAGGTTTTGCCTCTGCCATGGTGTGTGCATTGTAGAGTTCTGCTCTGGCCGTATTTTTTATTGTTTTATTGGGTTGGACCCATGCACGCAAAGAACCTGGGCCCCAATTACGGAACTCGCTCTAAAGTATAGAGCTTGACATCATAATGACAACAACACGATGTCATGGTCAGACGTCAACGCGTGACGAAACGCGAAATACACCAATGACTAGTAAGGTGCCACCCCGGAAGCATTTATTTGCACGGCAAGCAACTTATTTACACGTCGATGGACCGTATGTGATCTTTTCAAGAAAACACGCAGTCAATAAAATTATTAATGCTTTTTTTTTGAAGAAACTGTATTTCACTTTCAGCAGCATAGAGCAAAAGAAGAAGTACTTATAGTTTTCCAATTAAATTCTTTCATGGGTAACTTTTGTCGCCATGAGGGCGCGCTGGCAGAGGTAAATAGTGAACATGGCGGCTTTCGGGAAAACAGCTGATCCCGCGGCTAGTTTCTGCTTTATTACTCGTCGGCTAAAATCAAGGTACTGTGTGGTTGTATCAAGAGCACCGAAAATTTTGATCGAAGCCAGTGAAGGCCACGGATCTCCAGAAAGAAACTTGCAAAGAATGCTGGGCCTGAAAATCGACAAAGACATCTTGCCGATGTAAGTCTGTGTTATCGATCGGCGCTTGACAAAAGTGGTTTAAAGGTGACAAATGCCAAGTATGTGACTTTGTTGTGTTTTGTGTTGTGTTGTGTTGGGTTTAATGACACATAAGCAGCTAAGGCTATCATGCGCCAGGCTCAAGGTATATGAACACTTTTCTGTAGGTGGGAGGAACATGGATATGTGATTTTGGTTCTGTTTATTTTGGTTCAGGAATTACAAGACCACCACGGTGCACTGTTGTTCAAATTAAACTTTGTCCGCATAAACGTCTGGCACACAAATGATTCAGTTGGTAACGAGCAATAAACAAGCAAAGCGGTTGGGCGCCCACTAACAACCTTGCTAGTTTTAGTTCGTTCTTAATTTGTGTTGCTACAACGCAGCGCACGCACATGTCCCTGTAAACGTACCAGTCCCAACCCAAGATGCAGGCAATGATTCTTCCTTGCTATTCGCTGTTTTCAAAAACGAAACAGAAACTCTTGCCTGCTTCACCCGCTGTTCGCTGCGGCGAGTCTCCGCGCGGGAATCCTAGTCTCGAAATAGCGCTTAAAAGAAGGATGTCGAGCGAGCAACAGCTCATGCTAATAGAGTTTATGGAGAGCCATCGGCTCTTGGCTTGAACTTCAGCCGACTTAACACATACACAGCAGTTGAAAAGCGCAAGCTGCAGGGCGAGCTCGCCTCAATGCTGAACAAGGAGGGGCCGGCCGTCAAGACCGCCGACGGTTGGCGGCACCTTTGGCATGTTCTGTGCTGCAGGAAGAGGGCAGAATTGGCCCGTTTAAAGCAAGAGGGCAGGTGAGTCTATAAGCACCATTATGTCAAATGCCGCTTGAACATGCCTTGTCGCATCTTACCGCAGGCACACCGGAGTGGGCTTGCGGGGGGGGGGGGGGTGTAGCAAGGAGGCCGTATTATCGTAGCCACGGCCAGCGCCACGGGCCGTCGTTCTTCGAGGATCAGTCAATTAAGGTGGGTGTGCTCCGTCGCTTGTAAACCGCGATGACGTTATGGGAAATTGAGACATTTTCTGCAGGGAAGAACGTTTATCCACTCGTGTACGAACGTACGGCGCTATGGCTTCTTGCAACAGGAGGACCAGCAGCCCGTCGCCGATCGTCTCCAGCAGCACCTCGCCAGTCTCTTTCAGCAGCACGTCGCCAGTCGGCATAGGCAACATTACCAATTCTTGCAGCTGCTTTAAAGTAATAGCATTTGAAGCAGTAGCCATATAACTGCAGTAATTTTACACTATCCACAAAACTGTGTCTGTGATCTCGCCACGTTTTGCAGAATGTTTATTTCTCTTGCAGTCAGGTTGGGATGTCTCCTAGTAGTCTGACGATTGTGCACATGAAATAAGCTCCAGCAATGCTGCCCATGTCGCATCACTGTGTCTTCTGTTATTGCTCTGAGCGTATTCACGTCAAGTCCACTAAGATATTGTACGAAACGCTTTCCTTACTCCACCGCATGCCAACTGCGTGATATGAGCACATTTTCTTTGCTGATGATAGCTACAACACAGCCCCCGCCGCAGCCCCCACAGCAGCCCGCACCGGAGCCCCACTGCAGCCCTCACCGCATCCCACACCAAGCTGGCCAAAGAAGAGACGACGAGATGATGAGGCGGATGAGTTGCTGAGGCAGACTCTACATGAAACTCGGCGTTTGGCGGACCTTGCTGAGGCCCGGAACCGCCAGGACGCTGCCTTTCAGCAGAATTTACTAAGCAGGAACCGTCACCTTCAGCATAAATACCCATGCTCACTTTTGAACACATCTACTTCTGTTTGGCATCTCTTGTGGGAGGTGGCTGGGACAGCTCCGTCTATGAAACTGCCACGAGTCTTCTAAAACCATATTTTGCCCAAAATATCTCAGGAACTAACCGTTTTCACAAAAGTTAAGCAAGCTCTCAGTAGTGTTGGGCAATAAAAATTTGTAACTGTAGTTTTTTTTTAAGTGCAGGCCATGCGGGAGGTGGCAACTGCTGTGTGGGGTCCAAATGCGCAGCAAGAGCTGCTCGTCCACACGGTCGGCATGCTGGGAAACATCCTAAGAACCCGCTGGAGCCGCCAGCACCATTTTGAATTTCTGTTGTATGTATTTATTTTTATTTACATTATTTGCTTCTCTGCCAGGTGCAGAGACGTTATACCATATTTAGTTTGTGTTTTTGTATCTATTTAATATAAGTAAGGTTCAGAAGCGTCGTTTTGTTTTTTAGTTCGTTTTAAGCTTTGCAAGTGCAGCAGCGTTATATACTGTTTATTTTTTTACAATTAGGTATTTTAAGCTCTGCCAGGCGCAGAAGCTTCATGTGCCATTTTCTAACTCTTTGTTTATTTTTAAAATCTGCCAGACGCAGAAGTTCCAGGTACTATTTTCGTTTTTTGTTATGTACTTCTCTGCCAGGTTCAAAAGGCTTCGTGCGCTAGCTATTTTTAATTTTTTGTGTTGTATTTATTCTGAGCTCTGCCAGGTGCAGAAGCTACATTTACCATGTTTTAATATTTTGTTCAGTATTTATTTCGAGCTCTGCCTGGTGCAAAAGCTTCATACACTTTTTTATTTTTCGTTTCTTCCAGTTGCTTACCTGCAGCTCTGCCAGGCGCACAAGGTGCAATTTCTGTGCCTGTTTAGATTGTTCGTATGTCCCTGTCAATAAGGAAACGGTGCCTTCAGGGTCACGTAAGAAGTGATCTCACTAGCCATGGCAGCAATGTTCGTTCTTGTTCACGGGCACCTGCCACCTGCTTGTTGAGCCAGATGTGCCCAACGCTGCGAAACAGAATGTTCTCGTGCCACGGGCTATTGTCGCCGTAGTTGACGGTTGCGCTCAACGGTGGACAGTGAATGCCTCATCAGAACCTGTTTTGATCCCGTGGGGGCTTAAACTCGCTAGATTTAGTGCTTATGACACTCTTACTATCCGCTCCGTGTCTAAGTGCGTGCCTTCCATTCGAGCCATTTAGGTTTTCTGTTCCTGGCGGCCGAATACCCATGATGTTGCTTTCCAAAAACGGTCTACTTGCTGGGTCACTTTGAGGCAATCTTTTCGGACTCTTTTTTTTTTTGCAGTTAACAAAAGACAGATGTGTCATATTCTCATCTATTTAGAAAGAATTGAAATTCCTTTTGGAGCGCGTTCTTACATTCATGTCTCAGCAGCGCAGGGACTGCCTTCCTCTGCCAAGCTTGCTCATGGAAGTAAAAAAAAAAGTTATCCTGGGATTAACTCCGCTTAATGCGATGTGTGACATGCGAAAGCGCGGTGACGTAATTCGTGGCACCACAAGCGACACCATAGCAATGATATGACGCTAGCCTCAAAGCTGTGAACGACTTTTTCGGGGGACGCAAGTGCCAAATTTGAAAAAATGGCCTGGTCCAAATTTGGAGGTCATCATTGTGCCGGGCGCGGTCAATTGTGGTTGGCCATTCATTTTGGTCCAAATCAGCCAAGCTCATATTTCTGTAGTCGCCCTGTGCCAAATTTTGGAAATGACTTGAGCCAAATTTCAAGGTCGCCATTGTGTAAGTTTGCGTGATAGTGCATCATTTCAGGGATTACCGTTATTCAGCCCAAATGCTGTATTTGATCGACCCGTTTGATTTTCAACTGGAATGAATAATGCTTTATTTTAAGCGACAGCATAAGAGCCTCACTGCAGCGGAAAGCCGTCATTGCACTGGGGGAAGACACTAAAGAAATAAAAAAAAATTCATAGCAGCGGGGGGCGTTATTCGAACCCGCGGCGGCGCTAAAAAATCAGTTCCGCTGGCCGCTGCTTCATACTACTACGCCATCGCCACATCATTTTTCATCATCTATTTATTACATTGGAAATATATTATATTTAAATTAGCTATATTGTTTACAAATCTTTTAGGAAATGCCACGAAACACATCGCAAAAACACGAAGCAGCAGAATAGTAGACGCTAGGTAAGGCTGAGCACATCGTCAAGAGGGAGTGCCACTTCGGTTTATAGTCGGTGGGTTCATACACTTCCCTCAGATGAACAGTCAGTTGGGAAAAATCTTAACATTCTGCCAGAACGAACTGCCAAGCGCTCAAGCTGTGCTTGCAGTGTCGTCGTCTTTGTCACGTACCCGCGTTCACGCGTGTTAAACTGCCAGTAGTAGTTGTTGTTGTTGTTGTCCACATACTATGGCACATGCCCACATAGGGGAATTGGCCAAGAATTGGAGGCCAGAAAGAGTTTTTGAGGTGAATAATTCCTGGACGAAATTAAAATGAATATTAAGGACGGAAGAACTAAACAAAAAGGAACAAAGAAATGAAACGGAAAATGCATAACGCATGCAGGAGATCGAGACTGATGTTTAAAGCCGAGTAGTTAAAAGATAGTGATAATTGTAAGAATAAAAATAATATTGAAAAAAAAATAAGGCAGCCGTCTTGATTCCATTAAAAAATTAAAACTGCCAGTCTCTAACGCTGTAGTTAAAAGCGTGGTCTTCGCGATCTTTCATCTGTGTGCGTGAAAGCATCATCAAACGAGCATGCAGCAAACCGCACGAAATGGCGGGAGATTAGAAGCAGTGAAATTCAGAAGACTCTGTGCTGTCGCAATGTCATCGGGTAATGGTAATTAAGCGACCTACGAACTTTCCTCGTTCTGAGTCTATTCTGTGCTTAGCGCTTATTGTAATTGTCGTGGTAAATACTACTGCATTGTTTTCTAAATATTCTTGCCGTACATTAGTTTTTGTATACACACACACAACAACGCGCTGATTTATTTTAGCTGTGCATATAGATAAAAATGAAATGCTATAAGTGCAGGGCGCATGTATGCACGCAGTGCGTGCCAGAAGTAAAGGCAGAGCGATATTTTGGTGCTCAACTCGTAACTGTCTCGGTTTTATCTCACTTATTAGCTCAAACAATACACACACATGTACACGGACACACACAATTTAAGGCTCTAGCCTCTCGTCCAGTAGTGCCTTGAATGCTTGTCTTGTATGTTTATTACTCAGTAATATCGACAGAAGTTCATCATCAACATCATCAGGCTGACCACACCCACTGCGGGTCAAAGGCCTGTCCCATGTCTCTCCAAATAACCCTGTATTTTGCCAGCTGCGCCCCACATACATGCGCCCTGCACTTATACCATTTCATTTTTATCTATATGCACTAACCACCTAACCATCTGCCGCCCCGTGCTACGCTTGCCTACTCTCGGAATCCACTCCGTTACCCTTAAGGACCGGCTGTTGTCTTGCCTGCGCTTTACGTGCCCTGCCCAAGCCCATTTCTTCCTCTTCATTTCGATTAGGATGGCATTACACGCGTTTGTTCCCTCACCCACTCTGCCCGCTTCCGGTCGCTTAATGTTACACCTATAACTTAAAACGACTGTTCACGAGGGTGAGGATGAGGAAGGGCCAGAAAATTTTTCGAAGTGAGGATGAGGGAGGGCCGTATAGCTTTATAAAATTGAAGGTGAGGGAGGAAAAGTAAAAGTGAGGGTATTTGGCCACCTCTGGGCACGCACGAATATGGTTTTTCTTTCAATTTTTTCGATTCAGTTTTTATTTCGCTGGATGCGGTCAGCAAAAAAATACATGTTAAACATCTGGGCCCTTAGCCTTCTTGGTTAGACTGGGGTCCATGCAATAAGTACAGGAAAAAAAAAGCGGGAAAGACTCGGAATGCATTTCTTCCAACAGAAATTGTACAATAGTTACATATAAACAATAAAAAGGTGAAAAATAAAATTCCCTTAGAATAACATTGATTTAAAATGAAGTCGCATCAGAATAAAATTTTCCCAACAGAAATTGTACTGTGGTTACATGTACAATAAAAAAAAAGGTTAAAGCGAAAAGCACTTTGAATAATATGTACTCTGCCCCAGTTCATTCCAGTTCCGGAATGCAAAGAGGGCGCTGAAGCTCCCTGGCGTTGTTTACACTAGGTCCTGTGCAAAGTGAAGTAATGCCACGATGAATAAACAAAACACATCGGCTGGGAGAGTGCCGCGGCAAAGTGGAGAGACCAGATAGGTACGCCACTAAGAGAGGGTACACCCGCGAAGGTGTGGAACAAGAACCTCCGCGTAGTCAACTCGCCACATGTTTCCCATACAAACAGATTTTGTCCGGGGGACAAATTCCCCTTTTGAGTCGGCCGGCGACTGCATCTCCATTTCGTGACAACTCACGAAGAGCAAGTGCGAGTTAACGTTTTAAGTTGCTCTAAGATAATGCCCGTTTTCTTGCTAGTGTTACAGTTTTTTCCTCCGTGGCCCTTGTTCCGCATGCACCATTTTTTTTTTCCCGGAAATATGTGGTAGGCACCCTACAATAAGCTCAGTTGTAATTCACGGTCATCCCATTTCTTGTCCTGTGCGTGTCGCGCAACCTTTCCATGTCTCAAAGAATGCACCAACTAGCATGCTCTGCTTGACAAGTGGAAAAAACGGTTCTTCGACACGCCACTCAACAGTTGTCCCGCTTTTATTTATTCGCGCATGGCTATAGGCCCTTTGGGCTCAAGCGGACACCGTCGTTGCTGCCACTGAGTGGCGGCATTTACCGGGGCAGCTTTCTTACGCTGAGCGGCAATCAGTGGAGATCGCCAGATGAGGCGCCGCGCTATACTTGTGGTGAAAGAGGGATCTACGTACCTGCTGTCCGCTGTCCTTCCAGGAAGCGAACTGTAAGAGGAAGATATCGTGTAATGAGGACCCGAGCAGACCTCGAAGGGGAAACATGTGCATGATATGTAAGCAGTGATGCCGAACATTAATGCTTTGGTGCGAATGGAAAAAGTCAGAAGCTACGGCGTATACGTGACGAGAAAGCCTCAGGACGAGGAACAGCACACGGGTACAAAACTGCACGCAAAGTATGATTTGCGCCAGATGGTGGCGCAAGCATGAGACAGCCATGATGGCAGTGGTAGGTTTCTGACACATTCTTTACTCGTAACACCCGATAATGGCACATGCAAGTTATAAATCACATCAGCAGAACGTGGATGCGGCGCCGGAGCTATGTTGTATTTCTTGAGAGCAGCGTTCCTTCCTTTCGGACATCAGACCCATGCTGTTTATTTCATGTAGCTAATAAAGACTGGAACTCAGCCAAAAGTGCGCTTTGTGGAACCTGTTTTGCAGCAAACAGTGATAATTTAATATCGTTCGGTGCCCCTTCTATATGTCTTTCGGTGTGCCATCGTCAGCGATCGTATGTAGCATGGCTGGTGCGATGAACGCGTCCGATATGTGCTGCTTGACAGACGGCTGCGCTTGCTTTTAGCACATACTCGACGCTACTCGACACTACTTGACCCTAGAAGATAACAAGCTTCCTTGCTGCTAACCAGGCGGCATAATAATGTCGCCAGAAACATAAAACGAGACCTATGACCATTCTTGAAAAATCACGGAGGCCGCTCAAAACTACTTACGTGCTGTGAATGCGAAAGCGTTATTTTTTTTACTGTTTCCTTCCTTTTTAATGACACACCTATTTATTAGCAAACAGTCGTAAGATGGCGCATATGCTAGGTTCATTTCTGTTATTCGCCAAGAAGCAACGCGGGCTAATGGATTGCGGGCGCGTCTCGAAATCAAAGACCTCGGTTCAATTCTCCAAACCTTCAGGAGAAATTTTAATTTTCTTTTCCTGGTCACGTGGGTGTTGGGCTGCCAAATTTTACGGAAATCGGGTTTCGTTGATGGTGAGCCGTACGATGTTCTTGCATCAAAAGCTGGAGGCTCGCCGCGCAGCTCTGGTGGGTTGTGTCCCCTTTGAAAAGCAACGACGAACTGCATGTGTTCCCGCCACCACACGACAGAAGCCGCTTTAGCACGACATGCGCTTCCCGGAACCGCGACTCTCGTAAACGTACTAAAGCACAGAGTTTCCAAGTATTACCCAGAGGGAAAGCTGGCGCCACCGTGTATGCGAGTTTTTTAAAACGCACTTCTTCAACCGCGAGAATGCAGGGAAGACGAGGTTTCTTGTTTGGCTTGGCTACTGTTAGGGTGAATGCGTATATTGTACATATTTCGAAATTGGTAGCTGCGCCTCCACGGTCTCTTTTGTGCGCAGTTTAAGATATTTCGATACTGCGTTTTTCAATTCTTCAGTATAGTTAACGCAAGTTCGGTGCTGGGCTGGTATGGAATCTTTCACGACATTTCTTCGAGGTTTGCATCGAGAAGGGTCGTATTCTTGCGGCCGAATCCACGTTTTACGCCCAACAATAGCCGAGTCAAGTAGGAAACCTCCTCTTCCCGGCATTCCTGCGCCGCCTCTAAATGGTGGAGCTTTCCCTCTCGCTACATTGCCTTGCTGAGTCACTCAGGAGGTGAACTGCAAATCATGATCAACGAGTTAGACAGGCAGAGCAGATCGATGGGTCTAAAAAAAATTAACATGCAGAAAACCAAGGTAATGTTCAACAGCCTAGCAAGGGAACAACAGTTCACAATTGGCAGCGAGAGCCTAGAAATTGTGCCGGAATACGTCTACTTAGGGCAGGTAGTGACAGCTGATCCGGATCATGAGAGGGAGATAACTAGAAGGATAAGAATGGGGTGGAGCGCATATGGCAAATTCTCGCAGATCATGAGTGGCAGTTTACCAATTTCCCTCAAGAGGAAAGTGTACAACAGCATAATCTTACCGGTACTCACCTACGGGGCAGAAACGTGGAGGCTAACGAAAAGAGTTCAGCTTAAGTTAAGGACAACGCAGCGAGCCATGGAAAGAAAAATGATAGGTGTAACGTTAAGAGATCGGAAGCGGGCAGAGTGGGTGAGGGAACAAACACGGGTTAATGGCATCCTAGTCGAAATCAAGAGAAAGAAATGGGCTTGGGCAGGGCATGTAATGCGAAGGCAAGATAACCGCTGGTCTTTAAGGGTAACGGAGTGGGTTCCAAGAGAAAGTAAGCGTAGCAGGGGGCGGCAGAAGGTTAGATGGGCGGATGAGATTAAGAAGTTTGCAGGCAAAGGGTGGATGCAGCTGGCAAAGGATAGGGTTAATTGGAGAGACATGGGAGAGGCCTTTGCCCTGCAGTGGGTGTAGTAGGGCTGATGATGATGACAACCCTATCACATACATAGCACAGGAGGCGCCCGCGGTGCCCCTGTGCAGTACACTGTGCCCCCGGCACGGGCTTCAGGGCGGATTAGCCCAGCAGCTCACCGCCGTAGTAGACTCCCGCCGCGGCTCCCAGGGTGAGGCAGAGGGCGGCCAGCGAGGAGCACAGGAAACTGGCCAACGTGCAGCCGGCTCGACGTTGGGTGAACGTGATCCGGTGGCCGCAGCGCTGCAAAGGAGGAAGCTGGGCATGACGACTGAAACCACTGTCACACGGCATTCCTCTAAGGCCTTATCAGCAAAGGCACCATTTTTCACCAAAGGAGCCAAAGCTGAAAGGAGCAGCGACGCAGCTACACGGTGCAGCACACAGGTGAAACAGTCGTTCAGGCTTAGCACCGGCTGCTGTGCTCGAGGCGGCTGAAGTGAGTGTGTTAAGATTAAAGTGCTGTATTCTGTTCATTCGTCGAGCTCAGACAATTTTTTCACTCTAACTGCGTCCTTAAAAGAACTGTAACAGGTACTCTCTCATCAGGCACCAAGGGCACTCGGTGTTGGTGCAAGACTGTCTTGAAATCTGGGCATAAGATATAAACATCCGTACAAAAAGCTAAGCTAGACACACCTTTCGTATTTAAATAAATGTTTTCAAACATTGTTGACTGTATCTATTTTTTTATTGCTTTTACTTTTTGACGTTGGGAGGCACTGCGATCGCAGGTTCTCAAAGGCCGCGCCTTTGGGCTCCAAAGGTCTCTGACGGGCGCCTTCGCCTCCAAGGCCCTTAGCGGCAAAGGCGCAACATTTTTGCCGTGTAGCTGCACTCCTTACGCCTTTGGATATAAGGACCTGATTCTCAAAGGCCTTTGCGGTGCCAGTGTAACAGGGGTATGAGACGTGTAAATCCCCATTCCTGTCTGCGGTCCGTCTGTACGTGTCCGATTTTTCGCGTTCATTGTGATTTGGCTTTAATCGCGCAAGAGCAGCCTGGACATAGGACGCCATGCATGGCTAATACGTTTCGTCTGCAGGATCTTATTTCCCAGTCACGTACCAGGCCGATTACAGCTTGTATGTACACCTGGCAAAGCCGATGGGCAACCGATGGCACCGGGGCTGCACACCCGGCATACGTGACGGATGCTCAAACCACTATGCCACCGCTTCGGTTTAACTACAACGATACAAAAGGCGTTTTACGTGCCCTCAAGTTTTCGGGGAACTGCGAGAATCCCCTAACGCTTTTTGTATTACACTCCCTATTCTTCCTATTATTGAGTGCGGTGGCTTTAATTTTTCACATAATGCCAGGCCTGTAGTGTTCACTTTACTGCAACTAAGAGTGCTTCTGAAGTGTCGGATTTCTTAACTGCTTGGTTTAACTATTCTTGAACTCAGCCCACTAACATAACATGCTCGGCATCCAGTACACCAGGCTTTTCATACACCACCCCTGAGAACTTGTAACATATTAACTATTTATCAGGAAAAAGCAACCATTCCTTATAACATTCTGTGTTGATCTTACCTGTAAGAACACCAACTAACAACACAAAATTAGTATAAATAAGTTAGGCGCAATTACTCTAGTTAGTAATACAAGAACACTTCTTCGATGAGTTTCTGGCGAAGTTTGAAGAACAATCTGAAAATATCATTTCGCAACTGATCAGAGAACCAGACTGGCGTTCTCTTGATTGTTACATTCCTAAAAAATAGTCGCCGCTCATCTCAACTTTCCGTGGCATAATCGCTCTTTTAACCATCTGTCATATATGTAGGAAATATTGTTTTCTCACATCAAGGCCATGTGAAAAGCATGAGCATTGGTCAGCATTGCAAGAATGTGTTGCGAAATGATATTTTCAGATTTCTACAGAGTTCACCAGAAACGAGGATCCATGAAAAAATCCAAGCTCTACTACTTAACTGCCTACGCTGCGGAAAGGTAACTCCTTAACTTTTGTAGCACTGCCAGAAGTGAGACCTGCCATTAAAAACCTTTTCTGGCCTCTCTGTTAAACTCTCGTTCCCAGTGCTCAAAACAAATTCATTCTGCATAAAATTGTGGGGCCAGCGAAGCGAGCGAAGCAAACGCGCACTCTTTCCCCTTCTCCGCGCAAATATGGCTCTGCCCCACGAACGCGGCGCGCACAGGAAGACCCCGCCGCCATTCTCGGTGCGTGCAAACGTTCGCCTCCTATACCGCCGAAGACTCGCCCCAGCCGTTAAGCCGTCTTACGTATAGCCTTCTACATCTGAGGAATGCCACGTGGAAATTTTCTACCTAGCTGGCCCGATCTGTTCACTATTTGCAAGTTGCAATAAATAGCATATGACTAAACACGCTTTGTCCTCCCTCCTTCTGTTGCAATCGACCGCACGTACTTATCACTGCGCTTCATTGTTACGTAGCCTGCGGATTACTCTAAGCCTCCAAAAGGCAGTGTCAGATGGTCTTCCGGGTGTCGTAAACCACCTAGGCGGTATCATGGTGTCTGGCAGTTTAACAAGCAACAGCAAGACTCAAGGCTAACAACAGTCTTCGCAAGGCTAGCGTGCGTTAATATCGCGCTAAACAGGGCTCCATAAAAATGGCTGTGGTTTAGCTCTGGTTAAACCTGGAGTGACGAGATAGCTACAGCTGGCCGAGTGGAGCTTGCTCAGTTGAATTGCAAAATCAGTTTTTCCCCGCTCCGTTTCTCTGGGCGTTCCTTCTTCATTTTCGTCCCTGGACGTGGATTCGCTCTCTCCCCCTCTCCACTCCCCCCCCTCGCCCCCACTCGGTTTCGCCGGCGCGCTGCGCAGCCGGCAGCTGCTCTGCACCACGTGACCAGCCACGGCGCCGCCGCGCTGAAGGCTCGAAATGATAGCGGAATGTAGCTATCGCTACAAAAGTCAAATTTCTCGCTAGTTGTGAAGTCGCACAGGATCAGACCAGAGCAGAGAAAGTGCTGCCAAAAAGTCGATTGGCGCGGTTGTCTGGGCATCGCCTTCGACGATTCTTGCCACATTTAGCAGAGAAAGCAGCACACGGGACACTGAATGGACTCAGGGGGTTTAGGGGGGGGGGGGGGGCGTTCCGGTCCGAAAAAGCTCTCAGCCGCCTGCGTGGTCTATATATGCCCGCCGACGCCGCACTATATTTCTCCGGTGCAATGTTCCATCCCGCCGTCAAGGTAATTTGCTTCGAGTCTTTCCTTCACCGAGATGCTGCGCGTCACGAGAAGGTTCAGGGAAATCGTCAGCTCAAAATTTTTCCGCATGCGATTTCCGGACTTGGTTGGGTTCAGCAACGGTCTCGCGACTGCAGGTTGCGCCAATATCTCTGTGACTTGGCTGCTAATGACACTGCTTACGGGTTTGTAGCCTTTGGTGCCGAGATATTTCGCGAGTGCGGTTGATCCCTGCTCTCATACAGCGTCGACAGATATGTCGGCGCTTACGCTAAGCGATGCGGTAGCTTCAAGGAACGTCGGTATCAGACCGGCGCTCCTTGGAGATTAGTGAGGTTGCTTGCAAATAAACGTTTGAAGGCACTTAGCCGACGCACTCGACTATAAATCTACGCGGGACGCGACCCTATCTTGGTTGTGCAAGCAACGCTCATGATAATAGATCAATCTGGCTTCTATCTAAGAACGGCGAGAGGCGTCAATCTCACTCCCGCTCCGTCACGAGCGTGTTTCGCCGGCTCATGCCATGTTATCGTGGTTTCTTGGGCGCCGCCGACTGGAGCGGGCCACTGTCTGACAAAGACGCAACGCTTTCAAGTCCTGCTGTGCCAGTTCGCGCCTGCGCGCTACGCTCAAGCGGACGCATTCAAATCATAAGCGTCTGCACTCCCCCAGAAAGCAGAAAGCGAAGAAACATCGCAGTAAGAGTTGGTCGGCACAGTGATCTGCAAGTGGCTATGGATTCACGAGATTCTGGCTAAGATCCTTCCGTTTACCGTTTACATCATTCAACCGCTGCATTGCGCGTGGCTACTTTTTATTGTTCGTTGACATCCAGATTCTATAACAGATTGTATCCACTCTAGCAGCAATGAAGCTTAATCTCTGTGTGTAATTTTTTTGATAGATCATGCCGAGTAGCTCCACAAATGCTGCGTCAGTACTGAATCGTTCCAAGAGCCCAGAAGCCTCAGGAAAGCACGGTGCGACGAGCTAATCTCTGTGAAACGTCGTCCAACTCTTTCACCAGCATGTTCAGGTTAGCGCCTTGAAGTGCGACGCTCCGGCGTCATGCCAACTGATTACAAACATCCCATTGTGGTTCCTCTCTTGCAGTATGTTCGTGCCAAGAAGTAGGTATTCAGGTGAGGTACTCAGGAGCTGAATCAGTACCAACTCACCCACTCGCCAGCCTTGCTGATGTATACTTGAACCCTGACTACGCGAAGATCTCTTAATTACTAAGGCGAAACAAACATTATCTCTAAAAGTCTAAACAAGAGGCTCCAGGGGGAAGATCGACATAGGCATTCCAATATTACTGTTATGTACTATCGCGCTCAGTATGAGCTACACCGCGCGAGCGCATGGCCGAGCGCTCGGCACGGTTGTACAGTGGCGTCGATCGCGCCGCTTTTTCGAACTATCTGGAGAGGGTGTAGCTGTTCCAGCCATCTCGCATCACCTCCACTTGCTCACTTCCCCCTTCCCCCTTGTTTATTCTTGTTTTGACATCAGTTTCGAAAATGATAACTGTAGCCGTCCGTCGACGCCCAAACTTCGTGATCGGGGCCCTCTCGGTCCGCCCATTCGCTCTTATCTGGTTGGCTGCTTTTCGTTTCATCATTTTACTGAACAAGAAAATGTGGACAGAAGTGCCGCAGACTAATACGCTGGAAAGTGGCTGTTTGTAGAGCCGAGAAAAAACAGCAATACGTTTGTCAGCTCGCAAGATGTCCCGGGTGCCCAACAGTGAGCGATTGCAGATATTTGAACTGTCCTTAAAGCAGTATACCCAACGTCAAATAGCGGATATTACTGGAAGGTCAAATAAGACTGTGAACCGCATCATCCTGGCTTATAGGGATGAAGACCGCATCGGCGACGCTCCACATAAACGGCACCCTCGAGCAACGACTGCAGCTCAGGACAAGAGCATTCTCGAGGCCGCGCGGGCGAGCCCCTTCAGCACCGCCAAGGAGATAGGTGCTGCTGCTGGTGTGTCGGCGAGCGTGTCTACAGTCAAACGCAGGCTGGCGGAAGGAGGTCTGAGGAGCCATCCGGCGGCTCAGAAGCCGCTCCTGACAGATGTGAACAAGACGGCGCGACTTAAATTCGCAAGTGAACACGTCGACTGGACCACCGACGACTGGAAAACGGTAATATTTTCCGATGAATCAACATTCACAACACGCTGGGACCAAAAACAAAGAGTTTGGCGCCCTGTCTATACCCGCCACGAACCCCGTTACGTCCAGGAAGGGGCATCAAGTGGCCGCACTACGCTCAATGTGTGGGGAGCTGTGTCCCGAGATGGACTTGGTGTCCTATATCGTATTGACGGACACCTGACATCGGCAAGCTATTGTGACACAATTGATTATGTCATGATTCCCTACGCGTTGGATGGCCCTTTTCCTGAAGGAGATTTCCTCTTCCAGCATGATCTCTCACCTGTGCACACCGCAAAAATTGTCGAGGAACTCCTTAACGAGCGAGGAGTGCGATGTCTACAGTGGGCGCCCAAAGCAGCCGACCTCAACATCATTGAAAATGTGTGGGGAAGGATGAAAGTCGGGCTCTGCAAAAGAGGACTGCACCGATCGTCCGCTGATGAGCTATGGAACGCGGTAGAAGAGGAATGGATGCGCATGAAAAATGAAGCAGATTTTATCGAGAATCTGTACGCGTCGCTTCCGTCGAGGATGCAGGAAGTGGTCGCCGTTCAAGGGGCGATGACACGATACTAAATAGTGACGACCATTTTTTTTTTTCCTTTCTGGGTGTTCGTGGTTTTGTAGTTTCAGATTTCATTTTCAAAGTGCAGTTCTCGGCGCCAACAGCTAGCTGTATTGAATTTGCTACATCCCTTTACGTGTGCGTTGCAGTTCTCGTCTACTTCCTTCTAATCAAATAATTATTTACAATTTGTTAGCTTTTATTTCGGTGCACAACTCGTGCGTTTCTTCCTAATTCTATTGTGATATTAAAGGAATGGTAGGCAGTATTCGTATTGTATAATACATTTACTTTAGGGAGAATTTTTATTTTATGGTAGTTTGCTTTCTATTTCAATGAAGAAATATTACAGTTGTCAATGTTATTTGATAACTTCTTTAACTACCCCATCTCTGACTGTAGCTTAAATTCTTAGTCGCACAAAAATAAAAGAAACAAAAAGTGACGCAGCTTCGGAGTTCACTCAAATACCAAAAATATATTTTAATGAGAAAGCCTTATTTCCACCGAAGCTGTCAGCATCGGCGGGGTTGTCCAGGAAAACTGCTCCCCGAAAATTGCCGTGATGTCAACGGTTATTGGTCATAAGGTATGCAAGGCAGTATATACACGTGATTACTAATCCAATTTAACCTTCTGATACACCTCCTATTCTCACAATAATCGACTTCTTAATTCATCTCAGGCTTTCGTATTCAGGGCAAGCAAGCTGTCCTAGTGCCATCCAAAAGTGTTTCATTCAGACTGAATATATCTCTCAGGGAACACACGACCCTTCGGAACGCCAATTAAGTACCATATTAAAAAATTCCATGCACAAGATCTTGCGATCACGTTTCTTGGAAACGTCTTTCCTGGTCAAACTTTTGCATGACCTGACTGTGGAATAATGTATTCTCGTAATGTGTGTAATGATCGGCAAAATCGGGGTTTGGGGCCTTAGTTATAGAGCACTGTAAAATTGCGATATCATTCAACACACCTTAAGAAGGAGCGGTGTGTTCTGGAGCAATTACACATGAGGGAAGTTTGTGAAGGCGACCCAAATGCGAAATGTTGCTACAACAGAGAATGGCGGTGGTAGCAATGACAACGCTTTGTCGCATTAGTACCCGGACCATGCAAACGCTCTGTTGAAAACACTGCGTTGTCCACGTCGCGGCTGCTTCCGCCCTTACGCTGGACGCTAACGTGCTCTGTCAGTGCTGATATCATGTCTAAACGCACAGCCATTCGCGGATGATGGAAGCACTCAGTCTGTGATAACCAACTTCCGCACGCAGTGCCTCGTCGATGGAAAAGGCGCTGCATAAACTTGCAGTTTTTTCCCCAGTGAAAACAAAGTGAACAAGAAAAAAATGATGTGCCCTTCAGATAAACGGGGCCAAGGGGTTACAGCGCGCTTGCTGGAACAGCTACACCCTCTCCAGATAGTTCGAAAAAACGGCGCGATCGACGACACTGTACAACCGTGCCGAGCGCTCGGTCATGCGCTCGCGCGGTGTAGCTCATCCTTAGCGCGATAGTACCTCAGTGAATATCACACATGGGTCGTAATGTGGTCAGAAAAAAACAGGTGTTTTTAAAAAGTTCGGACACAAAAAAAACCTGAGCTTTTTTTTCCTTGTAATCAGGAGCCTTAATTAGTTTGCGAGTGTGCGCAAATACGTTCGCAGGCTACACGAAGGTGGTTGCACTTAATGCCGGTGAGTATAACGCTGCGTTGTAACGTAATGCCAAACGGGAAAACAGCAGTCATTTTTTCAAGGTGCTCTGCAAAAGTAAAAACTTGGATATATTTCCGCGGTGGGCCGCTGTGAGGAAGTGCACGTTTTTCTGAATGCATGCATTAGTTCTGAATGGCAGCGTTTGTTCAACGCACCCTATTATTCTGACACAAGCCGAAGCCCCAAAGAGCAAGAAAGACTTTCCACCGCTCATGATGCGGCTAGAGTTGAACTATAATATTTACTGGCGGTTCGTACCGATGTCGAGCCTATAGCGTGCTCCTCAAAAGTCCCCCGCAAATAAGCCGTTTAGAAAATTCGTATTATTGAGCGTATTACTGAGCCAACCGGTGCGCGGCGCAGGTCAGATGGTACGCACAGCACACAAACGCGCCCAAGGTCCGTGCATAGGCTGTGTTCGCGCCGGGAGAAACTTGCCCCTGCTTTTCTATGAGAAAATAGTTTGCTTGCACTTAGTGCCGGCTCGGTCGTGTCCTGGCGCTGCGCTTACAGATTTTGCCAAGAAAATTATGAATTAGGAAGCGAAACCTCTCCTACCAGAAGTGAGTTACAGCCGTATTCATGCTGACAAGTGGTATTTGCGTGAATTAATTCGTGAAATGGAAGTCGTTCCTGCATGCAATGCGCGGCCACCGCCAGCTTCGAAGTGAACCAAACGCAATCCTCGGCTAGTACGCGGTTAATATAAGCTGCGCTTGTCGAAGTACTCTACGCTTGTAAAAGACAAGTGTCTCCGAGACTCCTACGAGAAATGTGCAGAGTGGCCACACGTTCTCAGTTCACAAGAAACTTTTTTTCCCTTCTTTCACATTTCAATGCACAGGTAGCACAGGTTCCCGCAGAGCAAAACCCAGCTTGCTGCGTGAATGCTCCCAGTGAGGGGGCAAACGGACTTTAGACCTACCAGGCACCAGACACTGTGCTCAGCTCACTTGAAGCCAAGCGCCTTCAGACGCTTAGGATCTCAAATGAACTGCGTGCGTCGTTGCAGTACACAACCACAAAGCGCACAAAACATCAGTAAAAACTACAATGGTGAAAGCGAAACTGAACAACCAAAAAATGCAATCCGTAGCACAGTAAACAAGCCATTAGATGTCAATCCGGTGTGCTGTCTTCCCGGCATGCCTCGGGCGTCCATGGTGGATGAAGTGAAAAGCAGCCAGCTTTCCGTCTAGTGTGCAGCATGAAACTATACGGTCACGCTGGACGCCTCCCACTAGATAGATGAGTGTGACAGATGATCGCGCATCACTCATCACGCCTACCCTACATCCCTGCCTGGAGTTACTAAACACTCCTTGCATCAGCATTTCGCACTACCCTACATGTCATTGAAATCCGCATTATCTTTAGAATCTCTAGTGATAAAGGAATAAATCCGCTGCAATAGCGCGCCTAGTGAGATCGCGAGGAACTAGCGCTCTGGTCGTCAGAGCGAGCGAAGGAGCGCGAGAAGGGACGGAAGAGAAGGAGGCGCGCAGAAATGGCAAGGCAACGCCTGCTCTATTTTTATATTTTTATTTTACTTTTTTTTTAAATAGAGGAGGCGCTGGGCAAGGTCCATCAAATGGTCGCGCAAGAAGGGGCCAAACGCGTACCAGAAGCTATTGCCAGCGACATACTGTGAAAGTGCGACTGAAAGGACCCGTGGGATTGGAGGCGAAATTATAGTTAACTGGAGTGGCGCTGAAAACTATATTAAATTTAAAATAAACATCGCTTGCATAAGTAAATATAATTGTTTTTTTCTTTCTTATAAAAAAGAGTGCGTGAAATTTTTTGTAATTCTAATGTTGTAGCTTGTTTTTAGCTCCCTGCCACGGCCTTGTTGACTCGCCAGCCCGCTCAGCGCATGAGCAGCGCCTGTATGAAACAAGGTACACGCGGAAATATTTGCGAGCGTCAGCTCAACTGGTCGCGTTTCGAGCCTCCGAATCAGGCTGATGCCACGGATGGATCCAAGATGGCGGCCTCCATCCTATTAGAGCGTTAAGCTCTATTTCTCGCGTTTCTGATCGCAGTGTAATGCGTTATAAAGCAAATCGTAACCCAGTGGATACCATGGTAACCGAGGTGGTTACCCAAGGGAACAAAATAATAACAGGCGGCGGCGGGATGCGCGAGCACCACAGCTCGAAGATAAACTGTGTCAGCGTTCTCGCGCTCGCATTATCTTGCTCGCGTTTCTTATGGCGTTGCTGGTACATTTCCGAGTGTGACACTTTTACAGTCTCCCCACGTTTCGTTTGCATACGCTGCGCTAAGATCGTTTTACTATTTCCAGGGTATACGTTTGAAGACAATACGGCACCTGAATGAGGGGTAACCTTCCTACCGTTCAAGATTTTATTTCTTTTAATTTCGTGACGTGCCTCATGGTGTAGTCGTAAGTAAATAAACATCGCTTTGGATGTAAGACAACTTCCATTTGAGCACTCATTTGTGTCTCTGGTGAAATCGCTCAATCAATGCGATTCAGTTTTCTCGGGCTGTGGCATTCACTTTTGGGCCCTTTTCATTTAAGAAATTGCTTCCAGAAAATAGCCACACTCTGCCTTTACATGACGCACACGACGAAAGACGAGGTCAAGGGCAACAGAGGTAGAACGGTGCTCTAATGAGTCGGCTGAGAGCACAGTTCACAGCCGCTACTTTAAGTCGACTTAGCAGTGAAAACTTCTGTTGAGTCGCTTTGAGAGTAACAGTGGCGTTTACCTGCATACTCGCGCAAGCACCGTTGCATCTTCATCGTCCCTGACGTTGTCCTATGTCGTTTATAAATAGGGGAAAAAAAGCGCAAAATGCCTGCCAGAAACGTCGTCACGATGTCAAAGCTTTTTTTCTTTATTTGTTAATTCACTTCCACTACCAGCTGGCGCCACGAAAATCGTGCCTCCCTCTGTCGTCATGCTGGTGCCCTATGGGACTTTCGATGTTAGTTGATCGACCTCGGAAATAGTGCCCTGTTAAGGGGCGAAAGAATAGAAAGACGGAATTAAAAGCCGACTATTAAAGGTACCCTGCAACACAATTTAGCTGGTATGCCTGCGATGTTAGCCGACGCCGCTTCACGAATATCCTACACCAATAATTTTTTAATTCATTAGGTAGAAGCGGAGTTATGTGGCAGTCAAAATTTGAACTTCAGTGTCTTGGCGCCCCTGCGCTGGACCCACCTACCCCGCCTGGCTTCCGGCGGGCGCCCAGGAATTCCCGGGGACAGACGACGGGGCTGACTGGCCGCGGACACGGCATGTGTCGACGCCTGAAAGGACCCTTTCACCCTTTTATTGGTCCTCTCAGAAAAAAAAAAGCATAAATGAAAGAGAGAGGGAGCCCGGACCAGCAACGCTTTACCGGGCTTAAAGCCAATAAAAAAAAACGAAAAGGAGCTAAATGCTCAAAAAAGAAAACTTAATTTAAAGACAAAAGCAGGAAAATAGAAACAACAAACAAACAAAAGAAACATAAAACCCCAAAGGCGCAGAACAGACAGAAGCACAGATAACGTCACAGAGAATGTCAGCACAGATGAAGTCACAGGCACTGTTGGTCCAGACACCACAGACAGTCAGAAGCACCGATAAAGTCACAGATAATGTCAACACAGATAAAGTCAGAGGCACAGTTGGTCCAGACACCACCGACAGTCAGAAGCACAGATTAAGTCACAGAAAATATCAGCACAGATAAAGTCACCGTCACAGTTGATTCAAACACAGTGTCAGATCACAGAGATATACATCGTTGTCCAGCAAAGGAACACAGAGCACATCTCGGTACAGAGCTTATGCAGGAAAATGATAGTGACGAAGGTACTCATCGGGAATGTGTAGGAATTGTACTGCTGATGAGAAGAACCATTTGCATCACAACAGCACAAGCAGCAGGTTATTCAAAAGAGTGGGGTATGTAGACAGTGTAATGTCAGATTCGCAGAGATGCTTTAAACGGGAAAATAAAGGAGCAGTAACGGAACAATTCTGGAAGTAATGACTAACATCATCGCACAAAACACCGCATGAGCAAATTGAAGCAGGAGATAAGCCAATTTTTTTTTATAGTGGAAAGGGAATCGGCCCTTGCCCAGTGAGTAAAGTAATAAGAGGACTCCAAAATACACGGTTGGAAGGAATATTGAGCGTATCGGGGATCCAGTTAAATAATTCTGTGCCGCCATTAATTTCTTGCCAATAAGATCGCCATGAAAGAAGTGAAGAATGGTCTAAACGGGAACGCAAGCAACGGCGTGAAAGAGTTGAAGTGTGTAAATGGCCATATTGCCCAGCACTACCAGCAGCCTGGTCGGCTAACTTATTTCCAAAAATTCGGGAGTGACCCCGGATATGAGATTAAAGAAATTAGGCAAGAGAAGACAAACGATAGAGATCTTTCTTAATTTAAATAATTGTCGGGTTAAACGAAGTAACTGAAGACAGGGCAGAAAGCAGAGATAGACAATCAGTGTAGAAATGAACGGCCATAGAATGAGGGTTATTACTAGCGAACGCAACAGCAGAATAGAATGCTACAAGCTCGGCGGCATAGGCACTTGAAGGTGGTTCTAAGGATATGCGATGAACGTATAAAATATTTTGTGTGGAGCTAAGAACAACAAAAGCAGCAGCAGCACTGTGACGAGTGAATGACCCGTCTGTGTAAATATGCAGCGCACGTTCGCACGAAAAAGCCGAGGCTTCGTGATAACTAAGTTGAGCAAAAGAAAATTTATATTTCAGTGAGGGATGGTCAGAGAAGATATTAAGTACTGGCTGAATTTCAAACGGGTTATAAAATGTCTTGCCGTGGACAACGGGTTGCCGTAATGCAAAAGGCATAAACTATGCACATAATTGGTCCAGATAAATAGGCAATGGAAGAACATTGGCAAGGACATGAAGAGCACCTATATATGCGCACGCGTTACGTGGAGGAGGGTGCAAGTTTGAAAAGTCGCCAGAAAAGGCTCGCCAACTTTCGAGCACGACTGTGGGCTCTCTGCTGCTCTTTATTTGGCTCAGATGTTTATTACGATCCAATCTATCGAATGAGCGATTTTGGACGTATACTGTGCTCAAAGTGTTGCAGGGCCCCTTTAAAAGCGAATTTGAAATGACGTAACAAAAAACCGTTACGCTGACAGAAATTCCGATCACGCTCAATGATCGCGTGTCAATTTTCTTTGTCACAACTCTAGCCTACGTGCAACCGGGCCCAAGTAGAACGCCAGGGCACTGTGGCAAATTCTTCATGCGATGAGGTACGGGGAGGTGTCCTGCCTCTTCGCACAGTGAGAGGAGAGGGTGACACCAGCCGTACCTCGTTTCGCGAGGGTGCCTTCTCTTTTATGGGCCGCGACGCATACTTTTGCGGGGCGACAGTATCGTGAGAAGGAAGTAGCCCCAGAGTGCGGTTGGGCACGCAGGAATGATCGCCATACCGAGCGCCTGTGGTGAGACCCTCCTGGGGGGCTACCTCATTGACAACCTTGACCTGG